>NC_056746.1:842486129-842843629 GCF_019279795.1 Protopterus annectens
TTTCATTCTTTGAGCAACCAAGCGGTTTAGAACTGAGTTCCCTCAGCATTTGCACAGGGTTTTGAATTTCCATATGGGATTTGCATTAACCATATTTGAAAATACTTGTGAGGAGAATGAAATAGGGTGACCATCGTGATGTAGATAATCTCAGGATTTTTGTCATAGGTGAATACTAGGCCAGCAGCTCTGAAAGACTGTTTTAGACCTTGCCAATAACCCAAGGTTAGAATCAAACCTTGTCCTTGTGTTTCTGAGGTAACTTTAACCATTATGCCAAATCCACCCACAAGATTATATCATACTCAATGGGACTTGAAGCCATAATCCCTGATTTAGGAGGCCAGTGCCTATCCATTAAGCCATTGGGGTCACGTTTTGGTTCCCTGATTTAGGAGGCCAGTGCCTATCCATTAAGCCATTGGGGTCACGTTTTGGTTTCCCCCACTTCCAGTTTGGTGAGATGTGACATGCAGTCCGTGTAATGCAGACCACTATAATATAGCTTGTTCTTCTACAGACTGACCACCCTGTGGATTTGCCATGCTGCACAATCCTTCCCATAGTTTTGCCAGTTAGAATAAGTACAGTAATCACTCTTTGGCTGAGGCTAGGCCCTCAGCTTCAAGCAGGGATAACTAATGTACTCTTTCTTATTTTAGGCAGTCTTCTAACACTTGGTAACTAAATGAAACCTAGGATGTCAGTTTCAGAGGAATTCTCCCTCTGCATTAACAGGATTGTCTGTTTTTTTCACGGTTGCTTCTGGGCAGCTGGCATTTCACATAGTTTACACAGCGCAGAGTTTCATAGCTTGCATACTTTTGGAATGCAGCCTGCTTAAGGAAAGTCTTTGACATGCATTATGCTCTTTGTATCGATTCTTTAATTTGCTGGTTGGGATAGCCCTGCTCATCTTGATTGTCCCTTTTCAGTGGGATCCAAGAGAAAAAGGTTCCAGGCAAAGGTAAAGTTAGACATGCAAAAAATAAAAATAAGGAAAAGAGGCATCCAAACATAAAACATAACTTAATATCTAAACAGTTATGATTGATAAATTTGAGTGTGCAAAGATGCATGCAACAGTAACGCTATTATACATACTTATGTTTAGCATTTACTAGTAAGTAGTCCATCACACTAGATGTATTTTATCTTGTTAGATCAAAAATAGATAAAGTTTGGGGTTTATTTATTTATTGACATTTGTTGACAAGGAAAGTCTACTGGGTCAGTAACCCATTTTCAGTGGAGGCCCGGGGAGAAAAGCTCCAAAGTATTACAGAAAATAGAAATTTACAAAAAATTGATGTTTGAGTACATATGGAAGCAGAGATGACAATACAGTACAAGAGTACAATATGCAAAAGGTCCAGAAGAGCTTAACTTGAGGAGTTTGAGAATGTAGATGCAAGTATAGTTTGTAGTGGAGTTAAGCTGGATGGTTGTTTAGGATGAGTTAAATGTCTACTCACCATACCTTCACTCCTCCTTATACAGTCTCCAGTAAGTTACTAAGTAATTTAACGAAGATCCTCCGTATCATTTTTAGATAGTATGTTTCAGAGTCAGAAAAACAGTAAAGAAATGATGGACTGTGGTAGATGTCATCTAATACTAGGGCAATTCCAATGCATCATTTCTTAGTCCTTGTTTTGAACTCTATCATTAAAAGTGATGGTAGTTCATATGGTTCAGTTAAACAGATGCCGAGTTAATAAGACATGAAAAAACATGGTTTCCTTGTATTATTTATATTGCAGTAATTTTTTTCATGTGTTTTTGACTGTCAGAATGTTTTTTTTTTCAGCTTTTCTTATTAGCTCTTGTATTTTGTTATGCTTCCTGCCTTATTCCTGTCATAAACAGTCATTGCAGTATTGAAAGTTTGGACTTGCATGCATGAACCTTTTAAACTATCTGGAGCCTGCGCGTTTGGAAGGACAAATGTATACAAAACACTCCCTTGCCCAGGCCTTTCTCCTACTTCCTCTATTTTGTGCTGCATCTGTTCTCACTTATCTCCAGTTCAACCTCTTGAACAAACTCGAAGTCACTTACAATAAAATTGCCAGTTTTGCTGCCAATTTACTAAAAAATCTTGTCATGGCTAGAAGCTCGTAATCCACTCCTAATTTCCAACTCCACCTCACACACTCAGTCCTAATAAATCCCACCTGCTGCCCTGCTCTCTCTACTTTAATCTACCCCTGCACTCCCAAACGCTATCTCCGCAGCTCAGATCAAAATGTCCTTAAGTCCATAAACCTTCAAAACAAATTGGTAAATTTCTGTATTGTCATTCTGTTTCAAACACCTGGAACAAACTTCCCCTGGACCTCAGATGTATCACTAACAACTTTATTTTCAAACATTCCCTAAAAGACCACATGTTAAATGAGTGGGCCTGCCCCTGGCATACCCCCACCTGACCTTTACTCCCCAACTTCTTCTTTCCCCCTGTTTCTGTATTTTGCTAACTGCATCCCAGCATGTCTAAGGATATAATTAAATCAGTTTTGTGCACAAGGAAAATTTAAGTAGTACGTAGACCGCTCTTGCAATTATTGTGATCCAAGCTCATTTGCTCATGCTACTGTCTAAATCTCTGCAAAAAAAAAAAAATCTAGATTTTTTTTTTATTTAGAACTGTATTTTCTGGACGGGTTGTTTTTAATTGTATTGCTAGTCTGAATTTTGTACTTGCTAGCTGAATTTTATACTTGTATTTTTTACTGTTAATAAGTGGAAATTGCATAAATGTTTTCTTTAGTTGCTTATGTCTGGAGCTTTTCTCCACGGGTCTCTGCTGAAAAAGGGCTTCTTGCCCAGCCAGAATAACCTGATCAACAAATGTCAAATAAATAAAATTCTGCAGGATATGAAACATAAATGACTTTTCAGAAGTACATGCAGAGTTATACAAATAAGTAAATTCTTATAATTATGTACGTAGCTCAGAAATTCTCTGATGGGTTTCTATCCTACAGAACTGATTTTATTAAATGTGCAGACTCCATTGTTTTGTTCTATGACAAAAATCCTGTATGTATTTAAAAGTTTGTAAGCTTCTAAACCAAATATATTTGCATGAATGTGCGTGCATTGAATTGAGTACTTTAAGGGATAAAGCTGTCAGGAATGTTTTTTTTTAGTGTGTTTCACATGCTTACTGAATTCTAAGTAAATTAAAAGTGTATATAGTTAGGGTAATGGGGGGGTGTTGATAGATGTTCTTCATTCCACATTGCTGCAGTCCTAACACTTGGGTAGTCTGCTGTCCCAGTCGGCCCGAATACCAAAGTATATGGCTGACGTCGGTCAAGGCGCATTAGTCTGACGTCAGGGTACAAATGCGCATGACCGACGTCATATCCTCAGTCTTTTTTGCCGCATGGTCCGATGCAGAAGCAGTTTTGCGAGTGCAGGTTGGCATTCTGAAATTTTCTGAAGTCGGAGTTTCAGACCGAATCAAAGTTAGCTAAGTACCCCGTTGGGGAATATTTTGGTTTTTTCTTGCCTCAGTATTTAAGTGGGAAACAGATACCTCATAGGGATTACCATACCTTGTGTATACCTTGTTTAGGGCCTGAGCACGACGTTGTTGGATGTCGCTCTTGTGCTAGATTTAACAAACGCACTATAAAGAGAAGGTTAGACTGTGCCAGGTTAGTTTTTGGGAAGCGTTGTAATTATAAAATGCCATCGGATGCTCCGACGCCCGCTTCGTCCAAAAAGCGCAAGGACAAAGCTGCAAAGCCTAGGTTGGAAGAACCGTCAGTCCCGGACGTCGATTCTTTAGAAGGCTCAGTGGAGCCGGAGGTTCTGCCAGGAGTTTCTTTGGAGTCTCAGGGAGAGACTTTACTGTTACAGGATGTGTCCTCTCAGGAGGTAGGCCAGGCTGGAGGGGCTTCTCAGGTGGCTGTTCTTCCCTCTCTTCCTAAGGTGGTTAGAGCCTCCCCTTCTGTTTCCAAGGCTTCTTTGAGAGGCAGGCCAGGTTTAACTTCAGTGGGGGTTTCTCCTAGCTCTTCAGGATCTTTGCCTAAGAAACATATGCTTAAAATGGCAGAAGATTTGATTACTATGATTAGAGGTTCTATGCCCCCTCCTGATAAGAGGCCTAGGGTGGAACCTGAGTTTGAGAGTTTTGAGCAGTGTTCGGAGGCTTCTGAGTCTTCTGCTGAAGACGTGCAGGAGTATCCTCCTTATTCTGATTCTGATGTGGATGATTCTACTCCTTCATCTTCTCCTCCTGAGGATTTTTCTTTTTCAGAGACTCTTCATTCCATGAGGGAGCATTTTAAATGGGAAGGTCAAGATTTCTCTGATTCTAGGAAGAGGCTTAGGGAATTTTTGTTTTTACCCCAGCATAGGCCTTTAGCTATACCTCCTGTTCTGAATGCGGTGGAAGATGTTTTTGCAGAGGCTTCCCTGAACCCAGATTCTTTGCCTCCTGCCCCAGTTAAACCAGATAGGTACTATAGGGTGCCTGAAGCTCATAAGTATCTTTTTAAGAGTCCTAGGGCAGACCCGGAAACTGTTTCTCAGGGCCCTAAAGGTGTTAAGGCTTCTGTTGTTAAAAATCCTGTTCCTCCTGATAAAGAGGCTAGGGCTTTGGATAGATGGGGAAAGAAAGTGTATACTTCTTCCACTTTAGCCATGAGGGCGTTGAATTGCCAGTTTCACATGTTAAAATATCAAAATTATCTCCTTTCACAATTGAAGTCTAAGGTGGATGCTCTGGCGGAAGGTATTGAGTGTAAGGAGTTGCAGGATTTAGTTCATGTGTCTGAACAGGTGGGTAAGCATTCCTTGCAATGTGGTTTTGATGCTGTGCAGGCCTCCTCGATGGTGGCTGCCACTGGTTCTGTTCTTCGTAGGCACGCCTGGTTGAGGGATCAGAATTTAGCTGAGCATGTTAAGACAAGGATTTTGGATGCTCCATTACAGTCTGATGTGTTGTTTGGTTCGCCTGTGGAAGCAGTTTTAAAGAAAATGGAGGACAAGGCTAAGTCTATGCAGACTGTTAAAGATTTTTTGCAGGTGCAGCCACCGAAGTTTAGTAGAAATTGGCCTACTAAGGGATGGACATATCCTGCTTATGATTCCCAGTCTAGGGGTAGGTCTAGACGTGGTAGGGGCAGAGCTCAAGGTTCTTTTAGGCCTAGAACAGGGAGTTCACCTGCTCAGTCTTCTGGTGAGGGCAGGGGTCAGTCCTTTCGTAAACAGACCCAATGACCTGCCTTTTCAGCTGCCAGTACATTCTCGCCTGGCAGCACCTTTGGGAGGAAGGCTGGCTCTTTTCAAAGAAAATTGGGATTTAATTACCCAAGACAGATGGGTATTGGATATCATTCACCACGGTTACAGGTTTTATTTCCATACCTTGCCTCCTTTCAAAGGCATGCCAGACATTCCTCCTCTACAAAGAAAAGAGGCTCACAAGCAAATTTCTCTGTTACTCCAAATAGGGGCCATTCAGCCGGTTCCTGTGCCAGAAAGGGGCCTAGGATTTTATTCTCGCCTGTTCTTAGTACCAAAGAAGGGGAACACGTGGAGACAAATTTTGGATTTATCTATCCTCAACACTTATCTGGACATTCCCAAGTTCAAAATGTTGACGTTACAACAGCTTTTACCTCTGCTGGGCAAAGATTACTGGATGGTAACTTTAGATCTCAAGGAGGCTTACCTTCATGTGCCTATCAGGCTAATTTGCAGGAAGTATCTGCGTTTTCGAGCTGGGAATTCCCATTATCAGTTCTCTGCATTGCCCTTTGGCTTATCTACTGCGCCCAGAGTATTCACAAAGGTTCTGGCTCCAGTGATAGCTTACTTCAGGCTAAAAGGAATACAAATCTATCCTTACTTGGACGACTGCCTGATTCTGGCTCAAGAAAAGGAAGACCTTTTACAGCATTTGGAATATGTGATAGCAGTGCTAAGATGCCTAGGGTATTCTGTGAACGAAATAAAGTCCAGTCTAGTACCCTCTCAAGACATGTGCTTTCTGGGTGTGAGACTGAATACAGCAGCCCAGATGGCCTTTTAACCCCGGACAAACAAAAGAATCTTTCCATTTACTTCCATCATCTATCTCTTCAGTCCGGGCTGACTGCAAGGACAGTCCTTCAAGCCTTAGGGTTCATGGCATCTTGTATTCTGGTGCTTCCCAATGCCAAACTGCATATGAGGAAGCTGCAATGGTATCTCAAAATGTATGGACACAGCACTGCCAGGATTTGGACACTGTCATTCAAATAATACCTTGCATTCAAAAGGAATTTTTGTGGTGGGCTCAGGAATGTCACCTAAACAAGGGACTCTCTGTGACCCGCCAGAGGCGAGTCAGATTCTAACGACAGATGCCTCAGACATTGCTTGGGGAGCTCATCTAAATGGAAAGTGGATACAAGACAAGTGGCCTGCCAGACTACAGCATCTACATATCAACATGAAGGAGATGTTAGCAGTCCAGTTTGCATTAATGGCTTTCAAGGAGTTACTTCTTCCAGGGCAGGTGTTGATTCTAACAGACAACACAACTGTCATGTGGTACATCAACAAACAAGGGGAACACATTCTTACCGTTATGCAGGCAAGCAATGATTTTATGGGAGACTGCGCTCAGCTTGCAACTAACTCTTCAGGCAAGGTTTCTGCCAGGAGCACAGAACTCCTTAGCAGATGTGTTAAGCAGACAAATCATGGATCCCCACGAGTGGAAACTGGATCTTCATGTATTTCAGAAACTGACAGTGTCATGGGGAACTCCAGACATAGATCTGTTCGCTTCTCCACTAAACCACCAGCTGCCAAAGTTTTGCACAAAGAGGTTTCATCACACAGCTTGGAAAGTGGATGCTCTTTCTTTCAGTTGGAAAAATCTTCATGTGTATGCCTTTCCACCTCTGCCTCTTCTCCCAAAGGTGCTCCTAAAGGTCAGACAAGACAAGCCAAGGATGATTTTAATAGCTCCAGATTGGCCTCGGCAACACTGGTACCCATTACTGAGGAGTCTGGTAAGGAAGCCTCCATGGCCTTTACCTTTGATTCCGCACCTGTTGTCTCAGAGGGACGGTCATCTGCTCAATGTCAAGCTTCACTCTCTTCATCTAACAGCCTGGCATATTCTGTTTTGAAACACAACAGGTCTCAACTTCCTCAACAAGTTTTAAATGTAATTATGGAAGCCAGAAGACCTAGTACAAGGAAAGTGTACAGAAAAATGGAAGAGATTTTTATTTTGGAGTGCAGCAAAGAATTTGGAGATTTCTGAGCCTAATTTGAGTGTGGCTGTTCAATATCTTACTGAGTTATTGGACAAAGGTTTGTCTTTCTCTTCCATTAAGATTCATGCTGCAGCAATTTCAGCTCACTATGATTGTGACCCACCATTGTTTTCGCATCCTTTGTTCAAGCAATTTCTTAGAGGGGCAAAGAATATAAGACCCCCGTAGAGCTCCTACTCCTGCTTGGGATCTCAATTTTGTGTTGGAGAAACTTACTCTACAACCTTTTGAGCCTGCGCTACTGCTGAATTGAAATACTTGTCATGGAAGACTGCTTTTTGTTGGCCATTACTTCTGCAAGAAGGGTTTCTGAATTGCAGGCCCTTATGGCGGTAGAGCCTTTTTTTGATTTTCCATAAGGATAGGGTATCATTACGTACTAATCCTTCCTTTATGCCTAAGGTGGTTTCTAGTGTGGCTTTAAACCAAACTATTCATTTGCCTACTTTCTATGCAGATCCCCAAAATAAGGGGAAAAGATTTTGCACACTTTAGATGTACACAGGCAGTTGCGTTATTATTTAAGCAGGACTAAGGATTTTAGGCAGTCTCAGCAGTTGTTTATTTCTTTTGCTTTGAGTTCTCAGGGCAAGCCTGTGTCAAAACAAACTATTTCTAAGTGGATTGGGTTTTGCATTGCATTTTGTTATTCCCATCATGGCAAGGTGATTCCAGCTGGGATTAGGCCTCATTCCACTAGGGCTACTGCCACTTCAACAGCATTTCTAAGGGGGGTGGCAACTAAGGATATTTTGGAGGCAGCTACTTGGAGTTCAGTGCATACTTTCTCTAAGCATTACCACCTTCCTCTCTACTCTAAATCTAGGGCTGGTTTTGCCACAGCTATTTTGCAAGGCATGTTGACAGCTCCTGCTTCTTTATGATTTGCCAACCTCCCTTACCTCTGCTTTGGGATTCTACCCAAGTGTTAGGACTGCAGCAATGTGGAATGAAGAACATAGTACAGTTTTGTACCTACCATAAATGTAGATGTTCGAGGATCCACATTGCTGCAGTCCAATTTACCCTCCCTCCTTCCCCTCTGTGTTTAGGGGTGGTTGTGTGGGTGAGGTTATACTCTTGTAATTTTGTATATATTGTACATATTTTTGGTGCAGGAGTGTTAGGTGTTTTTGGTTTTGGCCTTGTCTTTTTAGGGTCTTCTGACATCTGGGGCAAGAAAAGACTGAGGATATGACGTCGGTCATGCGCATTTGTACCCTGACGTCCTGACGTCAGACTAATGCGCCTTGACCGACGTCAGCCATATACTTTGGTATTCGGGCCGACTGGGACAGCGGACTACCCAAGTGTTAGGACTGCAGCAATGTGGATCCTCGAACATCTACATTTATGGTAGGTACAAAACTGTACTTTTCTCGTGTTTAAAACACAGCATACATTTATAAGTAAAACCGTGATATTTCAAAGCACATTTAAGAGTGCAATTTTATAATTTATACATCTGCATACTATCTCGAAAAAAAGAAATAGAAGTGAAATGACAGGGCAAAAGTGGATTTTTTTCAAGTCCAGAACACGTACGCAAGAATCTCAGTATCCTTTTTTTAGATGGGTTTCTGAGTCAGAAACAATATTTAGAAGAATAAAAAAAGATGCACTGTTTTTTGTAAATATTGCAGATTTTTGAGTTTTGGCTTTACGTGGAAGAGGGTTTCTTACTGCAAATAGTTTAGGCTGGAAGGGGGACTGTTTGCTGCAAATGCTTACACTGTTATTAACTGAACTAAAACCAGAGCACCAAACATCTCCCCCATTGGTTACAGGTTTGAATCCTTTGTAGATGATGGATTATGTCACTGTTTTGGCATAGAATGGAAGGGGACTGCTTTTCGCTAATGTTTTGTTAAAATTAAGTAGAAAGATGCTTTTTTCTGTGGATGGTTAATTGAACCAAAACCAGAGAACCATATAGCTCTGCCATTAGGTAAAAGTGAAATACAAGTCTGCAGGTGAGATGCCATGTATGTGATATTTGGTGTGTGTGGACTTTTGTGGGACTTGGCTACTTTGATGTGATATAAGATTTTATCACACTGTATCACAGTTGGAATGTTGGCATCTCTGGGACTGTGCAATCACTTGTGGCTTGAGCAGCATGGATACATAGAGGGCAAGACTGCAGGATGACTGGCGGAAGTAGCAATGCTAAATCTTGGGAGTACAAACCCAGGAAACTGGCTACAACCCTGGTTTACAGCCATTTGCTCCTAGAACATTTCTGAAAGTACTCCGTAGGAAATTTAGTCTGCCAACTCTTTACACTCCACCCAAAAAACATGTTCCCAGTTACCTGTTTCTTCCCCATCACACCTCCAATATTTGCAATCTACCCGAGGAAACAAAACATCTCTAAAGTCTGGTTGGGATATAAATATATCTATATGAAGACTTCCAAACAAAAATCCTAAACCTTTTGAACTTGTTGCATACTTGGGGGCCATACAGATATCCTCCCGTTGTTCTTTTGTAAATTGCCTTTCCAGTCTCTCTTCGTAATCCTTTCTAACCTCTTCTGATCTATTCTTATAGTTATCATGCAGTATTTTATATGCCTTACTAATTATTCTTTTTAACAGTAACTTCTCTTCTAGATTGTACTAAAGCTATTCCAGAGATCATCTGTCATTTAGCAGTCCCTTATCCCTTTCTCTTTGTCTGTGCTGTAATGTCCATTCCAGTTAGGGAAGGTAGTCTGCAGTCAAAACTAGACTGGCCATGTCCTACTCTACCACCTTTCCCTCTTTAGTTATTTGCTCCAAATACCGTGGTTCCTTTGCCTGTTTTCTCAAGTAAATTCCAGCCCTCCCACTTGCATATTTTCTATACCCGTACTTGCTGTCATTTCTATTGACAAAATCTCCTTTCTATATTCTCATGTTGTTTTAGTTCTTAGAATACTTTTTGCAAATTTATGTAAAGTGGTGGTTCTCCTTAATCTGTATCCAAAATCCTTCTCTCTCTCCTTATTTCTTGTACTTCTCCCATTTGATCATCATCCTTTTATAACTTGCTGTTTGTGTTGTGTATGAGCCTTAAATGTGTAGCTGTAGAATATCTCTTCAAATCAGGTAATCCTAAACCACATTGTTTTTTTGGGGGTCAACATATCCACCTTAACTCTTGCCTCTTCCCCCCTTAGAGTCATTCAACTCTTTTTATTAATTGTCATCCCCAGCTTCTCTTCTGGCTGATAAAAAATATGCCTGCCCTATATATAAAAACTGAAGGGACTAAAATATGTTCACTGTATTTTACTGCCTGCATTCATAATCAAGAAATTGCAAGTTTCTTAACTCATTTAATGAATGATCAATGGGGTGATGTTAAAAAAAAAAGAAATGGATTAGAGAAATAGTAGTATCTGAAGGTAAGTCAAATAGTGCCGGGGTAGCCATAATTATTAAAGATCAATACAAGGAAAGATATTAGATTCTAATACAGATAAAAATGGATGGTGGTGCTATGTTATTCTTTTGTCTACCTTATTTGATAAACCTATTTTACTTTTAAATATATATGTTCCCTGTAATGATCAACAATTATTCATAGCATCACTATATTCAATTTTAACACAATTTGATAGATATTATGTAATTGTTGGAGGTGATTGGAATAAATACCAGAATCCGAAGTTGGATAGATCTTGTCCACAAAGAGCATTTAATAAGCATGCTGTATTAGTACTGAATGATCTTAAAGAAGACTTTCAATTATATGATCCATTTCACTGTCTGAATAACGATAATAGTACAAGCAATTTTACCTTTTTATTCCCCATGTCACAAAATGTGGTCCAGAATTGATTTCTTCCTCATATCAAGAGTATTGATCAATCTATAACCTACAGTTATTGTACATGCCCGTTATATATCAGACCATTCTATAATTTCGTTGAGTTTTACTAAGGGGGTAAAGGATACTTTGAGACAAGAGGTTATAATTGGTCTCTTAATCCAAATTTATTGAATAAGGAGCATATAATACTGGAAATTACAAAGTACCTGAAAGACTTATTGATTGGTTTAGGGAAACAACAATTTGCCCCAGGTATTGAATGGGCAACAGTTAAGCTCAAATAAGAGGGACACTTTTGCAAAAAGCATCTTATTATAAAAAGATATTAAACAAAGATATTCAAACTTTAGAAATAAAAATTAAATTACTTGATCAAGAACTGATTAGGGATTTTCGTGAGCAAACAGAGAAGGAACTGATTAAATGTCAAAAGGATCTCTTTTTACTTCAGAATAGTAGATTAACATTTCAAGAATACAAGACGTTAGTGAGGTATGCCAATCATGTTCAAACACCATCGAGAGCGTTAGCTAGGATCATTAATCAAACGAAACCAACCGTGCAGATTTCGGAAATGCAATTTAATAATAAAATATATTCTAAAACTGAGGATGTTCTTAATATCTTTGAGAAAATATACACTAATATTTATGCTGGACAAAAGGATATGACCCCTAACAGGAATTATGAACAATTTCTACATTCAATTAAGTTTCCAACAATAGGAGAGGACATTCAAAATGACGTGGTTAAACCTATATCTGAAGAAGAAATAGTATATGTAATTCAGCATATGAAATCACATAAATCACCAGGTCCTGATGGCTTGACAGTGGAATTTTATAAAAAGTTTGCAGATATTTTCGGTAAGATACTTTCAGTTGTGTTTAACTACATAATTAGGAATAAAATTAATGATCCAAATCTTAACGCCTCAAAAACTATTTTTATACATAAAGCCAATTCAGATCCTCAAAATCCGGATAATTATAGACCGATATCATTTAAATGTAAACATGAAAATTCTAACCTCTATTATAGCATCTAGACTGAAGAGAATCATGACTCATATCATTTCCAAAGAACAGACTGGTTTTATGGCAGGTAGACAAACCAGTGATAATACACTCACATTACATACTATGTTAGAGCATGCTAAGCAAAATAATTTAAATATTTATGCCCTTATAATTGATGCCCGGAAAGCCTTTGATAGGGTTGATACAAAATTCTTGTTTGATCTTTTACCGTATTTTAATATATCACATGGGTTTGTCCAAATGTTACAAATATTATATAGTAATCCCTATACTACATTGTATATTAATAAAAACTTCTCTAAAAGAATACAGATTAAGAATGGAACATGCCAGGGTTGCCCTTTGTCCCCTTAAATATCTATCTTGAACCATTGTTTTTATATATTAAACAAAATGTTTATCATAATGTCCCAATAATTTATAGAACTAAAATATTAATGGCAGCTTTTGCTGACGATCTTAGCATTTATTGTGCATCTCCATTATCAGATACTGAAAAATTATTGAAGGCTGTTAATGAGTTCTCAAAAGTCTCTAATTATAAAATTAACTTGAAAAAAACCAATATCTTCCCTTTAAAGACACCTAAACCCTTTTCGTTATTGCCCTTAGTGGGACAGGTATCATTTAAAGAAAATATTAAATATCTAGGTATTGAGTTCTCTACAGATAATAAAGACTTTTACAATAATAATATTAAAGCAATCTGGGAACAAATAATTTCGGATTTTGGGAGATGGAAAAATTTATGACTGCCAATGTTAGCAAAAGTTTCAATTATCAAAATGAACATATTACCACGATTACTGTATATTTTTAGGTCAGCCAATGTATTACTTTCAAAGACGTTTTTTAAAAAGATTCATAAAGAATTGGCTAAATTCATTTGGGAACCAAAGAAAACCAGGATATCTTATGATAAATTAATGACCCCAAAAAATAGAGGAGGACTGGAATTACCTAATTTTGAAATGTATTATTTAATTGTAAATTCTAATAGAATTTTAAGAATTGCCAATTATGATATAAATAATACTAAGTGGACACCACTTTGGGTAGTTCTGAATTATAAATATATTCTAAAGTTAAATATCAATCCTAAAGTAATACTTTTTTTAGGTAAGGATACGTTGAAATTCTATGGGATTATTGAACACATCAAAACAAACATATTTTCTTTACATAACTTATTTCATTCATTAGATTTGGTTCAACATATGACGGTTTTTCAACCCTTTCATAAGAATCCTAATTTAAAATTGAATAATCAACTAATTGATCTCAACAAGTTTCCATTGATAGTTAATCTAACTTTGATTGATATATATAAACATCTTGACAGTTCGGCCAACCAAATAAGACAAGAACTTAACTTACCTAAAAAGTGTCTGGTTATTCTGAGACAAATTAGATAACTCACTATAAGCTATTTTAAAAGTTTTAAACCGGACGAAAAGGCTATTAATAGATGCTCTTTGTTGTGGCAAGCTCTTCAACAGGATCTTAAATATATCACGACAGCAAATCAATTAATTAAAGAATTTCAATTTCATGATAAAATTTTCAAACTACTGGGAAGAGAAAATTTTACTGACAGATAGAAGTAATATGTTAAAAGCAATTGACTTGATCATCAAATCTACTTCTCTTCAAAAATTAATATATACCCAGTTGATGATTTGGAACGGTGCATATTATACATGCCTTACCCTGCATAAATTTAATCCCAAAAATTAACCAACTTGTCCATATTGTAAGAATCAACCAGCTGATCTTCATATGTTCTGGAGTTGTAAATGTATTTTCAAACTTTGGAATTCCCTTAAGAGTCAACTTCAGAAGGTGGGTTACCAAAGTACAACGTTATCATGGAAATGTATGATTCTGCATATTCCCCCGAAAGAGATCCCTAAATCACAAATTATTATATATATTAATATTTTTCTATTAATGAAGCTTTATATAGCTTCAAATTGGTTAGACCCATCTAAAACTTCATGGCAGAACTTTAGAGTTCTAGCAACAAAACATATATTGGCTCATAAATTACTATTAAACCCACAAAATAAAAATGTTAATAATCCAAAAATTTGGGAACAGATTTTTAATATTATACTAGCATAGTATTTTCAACTTGGAAATATTAATAATTATTTGTGTGTGGAGAGAATTTAGTAATAAACTGTCTATTACTTGCATTTACTCTTATGCTTTTTTATATTTAAATGTATTACATGGACGCATTCTTGTAAATATTGTATATAGAGTGTGGTTATTAGTGATATTAGTTAATGTTTGATTTGTGAATATATGTTATTTTTGATCTTACTTGGGTTTGAAAAAAATATAACAATAAAGATTTATTATGGAAAAAAAAAGAAATTGCAAGTTTCTCAGTTTTTTAGTAGCTTTTGTTTGTTATCTTCCACATATCCTTAGCTGCCATAATGGAATCCTTTTTAATCCATAAATCCAAATAGGTCATCTTATGTCCATGTACATATGAGTATTGCTGAAACAATTTATGCATGGGTCCCCAGTTTACTGCTATAGCCTTTGTTTTGTCTTCAGTAGACTTGACACTGTTTCAGAATGTTCCACAACACCAAAATGCCCTTTTCTAGATTTATTAGGTACAAATGATTATTGTAATCCTAACTGTTCATACAAGTTGTGTATACTGTTTCAAGATTTTGTTATAAAATCTTCAGATCAAGGCAGCTAGTAGTCTGCCTAAAATACACTCATGTCAACACTTGTAAAATCTGTGAGTTTGGTATAACATTTGGAGTGACAGAAAATCTAAAACTTCGGGTGAGTAAGTGCTATTTTTATTGTTTTCCTGTAAGAATGCACTAATTGTATAATTCCTGCAGTTAATGGGCTTGCCAGTCAGAATAAATGGCAGATTAATTTGTTTGTTGTGAATCAAATAGCAAAAACAAAAAAAGACAGCCTTAATGTTATGTCTACTGATTGTATCTACAGTTTGTAGGATCTACTCTCAGGAAATGTCAGTTTTGTAGTAGATTTCTTAAAATGTATGATGTTCATCGTGTTTCACTGCTGCAGTCATTATACTTGGGTTATACTGCCGTCATGTGTCTGTCTGCTACAGAATGTACTGTCAGTGACTTTAGGAGAAAAGGCATTTAGAAAACTTTAGCATGCATTATTGCATATATGTATAACTTGGGGGAGGGTGGGTCACACGTAAATGTAGTGACAGAAGACTTCCCTGTCCTAGAGGTGTTTACTTGTGATGTAATGACAGCTCTGTGCTGCAGTTTTCTGGGCATCACCTATCCTGAACATCCCTGTGTAGCGAGAGTGACTGGTCACTGCTGTACTTTCATATAGAAGTCTCCTGTATGTCACTGTGCCAACACCTGTATTTTCCATAGTCTGAGGGTCTGCTGCTTTTGTAGCCTCAGTGCTAGAATACAAGGTTGCTTGCATTCTGTTGTGTGTGTGTGTTTTCTCTGCTATACAGTCAGCTGAGACACACTGCTACAGGTGTAAGCTGATATTGCTTACCTAGTTACAAGCATGCTAGAATAAGTTATCTGCCTGTATGGCTGTTTGTGTGTGTGTGACATCAGATGATGTAAACAATGACTCTGTAGTTATATTTTCAAGTCGCTGTCTGCAGGCATTTCCTCCATACAGTGATTGCTGTAAATATTTTTAGAGACATTTTAGTTTAGCACTGCTCCTTAAATCATAAGTAGATATGACTTAAATGGAGTAAGACTGGTATCCTTATTTATTTAAAGCTTGTTTACCACATTGGTATAAGACCCTTTTCAGCTACTAGTGGGTCAAATGCCTAAACAATATGTGCATACATACATATAATTATGTGTATATAACAGCCAAAACTTGTATATGAAGCAAATATAAAGTACTGCATTTAAAATTTAGGCTACTAAAACAGCAGTTGTAAATTAGAGTTATGAGAAATACAAAAATATCATTGTAAAAGTGAGCAGATATGCCAAGAAATGATGCTGCAGATATAACAATGGCAAGTGTTATTCATTAGTATGATGTACATCTTGTATCACTGAAATGAAACGAGCGCCATTTTAATTTTTTGCTGCTTCCAGTAGTTTTACAGACAAATCCAACAGTCTGCTTTATCTGTTACACTAAGGATAGCAGTTGTTTCCCACTGCTGTAATACATAATGCAATTAGTTGTTGCCCCTCAACTGGGAAAAAAAATCACTAACTTAAATCTTTTAAACAGAAACTAATTCCAAATACCACTTAAAACGTGTATCAGCAGGATCTGTATTACACACACACACAAGTACTACTGTCCCTCCTCTAGGGAGCAGTAATATCGGATAATGTTAAAATAGTAGTGTTAGGATTTTATTTGTGCCATTTATGTCAAAAGGGGTATGTAGTTATTTGTAAATGAAACAAGTGTGCCAGTTGGCATAAATTCTGTGATGAAGAAAATCATGATTAGGAGACACTACTCAGTGTCTTCTGTAAACCATGTCACATTGCAATTACTCACAGTGGGACTGTAAATAGATCTGATGGTTGGCCACAGATAGGGTTCCCCCCCCGCCCCGGGTGAAATTTTGTTTATCAACAAGAATCCTTTACGTAACTTAGTGTGTATGTGCATAAATATACGTGTGTGTGTGTGTGTGTGTGTGTGTGTGTGTATATATATATATATATATATATCTGTGTGTGTGTATAAAATATAATCTACACACACACACACACACACACACGTACAGATAGGTATCCAGATCTCTTGGTGTAGAGGGATAAATCTCAAACTAGAGCACAAGAGGTCCATGCTCAGTCAGTGTCTTGGTATGCGTGTGTATATATACATAGATGAGCAGCCTGCTGTGTTGGCATAGCTGGATTAATCCCCGACTATAAACTAGGCAAACTGAGTTCAGTTAATGGCTCAGGAACCTGTTGGAGCTGGTGAGGGAAGATGACACTTAAGTCTATGAGAATAAAGAGGAGAGAAGTGCATGCTCATGAGAACATTCTCTGCGGTAAAATTTCCAGTAGAGACTTGAATCACCCAGAGGTGCTTGTGTACATGAGGATTGGGGTGGGGGGTGGGGGTTAATACCATTTGGTCATATGACATGGAGGTGTAGTATGTATTGCAATGACTCACTGCATACCGTAGTTGTGAACAGGGATGCACAAGTGTTAGAGACAAAAAAATCCCAGATGGCTGGGTTTGCTCTTTCCCAGACGAATGGAAATGAATGGACCATTTGACCAAGAAAAGGTCTGGGAGTAAAAAAAAAAAAACTTTGTGTGTTTTATATATATATATATATATATATATATATATGTGTGTATGTGTCTGTGTCTGTGTCTGTGTGTGTGTGTGTGTGTGTGTGTGTGTGTGTGTGTGTGTGTGTGTGTATATATATATATATATATATATATATATATATATATATATATATATATATATGGTATAAAAAGTTTAAACACCCCTGTTAAAATGCTAGGTTTTTGTGATATAAAAAATGAGAACACAGTAAATCCTTAAATGTTTCCCACCTTTAATGTGACCTATAACCTCTACAATTTAGGGGAAAATATAAATAATAAAAAACGTACAACTTTAGTTGTGTACGCACACTTAAACTAATAATTTGTTGAAGCACCTTTTGATTTAATTACAGCATTCAGTCTTCTTGGGTACACACCTGCCATCAGTTAGAGACTCTGATTAACCCCAAATAAAGTTCAGCTGTCCTAGTAGGATTTTCCTGACATTTACTCAGTTGCCTGCTACAGAAAAACCCATGGTATGCAGAGAGCTTACAAAGTATCAAAGGGATCTCATTGTTGAAAGGTATTAGTCAGGGCAAGGGTACAAAAATGTTTCCACAGCATTGGATATACCATGGAACACAGTGAAGACAGTCATCAAAAAGTGGAGGAAATATGGGACAACAGTTACGTTGCAGAGAACTGGGCATCCCTCCAAAATTGATGAAAAGACGAGATGAAAACTGGTCAGGGAGGCTGTCAAGAGACCTACAGCAACAATGAAGGAGCTGCAGGAATTTCTGGGAAGTACTGGTTGTGTACTATATGTGACAAAAATCTCCCATATTCTCCATATGTCTGGATAATGGGGTATGGTTGCAAAACGGAAACCTTTTCTTGCACAGAAAAACATCCAGGCCCAGCTAAAATTTGCAAAACAATACATACTCTCCCAAAAGTATGTGGGAAAATGTGTTATGGTCTGATGAGACCAAGGTTGAACTTTTTGGCCACAATTCCAAAAGGTACATTTGGCGCAAAAACAAAACTTTACATCACCAGAAGAACACCATCCCCACGGTGGAAGCATAGTGGTGGGAGTATCATTCTTTGGGGTTGCTTTTCTTCAGCTGGAACTGGGCTTTAGTCAAGGTGGAGGGAATTATGAACCGTTCCAAATACCAGTCACCTTTGGCCCAAAACCTTCAGGCATCTGCTAGAAAGCTGAAGTTGAAGTGAAATTTCACCTTTCAACACTCCAGTGACCCCAAGCATACATCCCAATCAACAAAAGAATGGCTTCACCAGACGAAAATTAAAGTTTTTGAATGGTCCAGCCGAAGCCCAGACCTAAATCCAATAGAAAATCTATGGGGGTGACCTGAAGAGGGCTGCGCACAAGAGATGCCCTCACAATCGGACAGATTTTAAGTGCTTTTGCAAGGAAGAATGGGCAAATATTGCCAAGTCCAGATGTGCCATGCTGATAGACTCCTACCCAAGAAAACTGCTGTAATTAAATCAAAAGGTGCTTCAGCAAAGTATTAGTTTAAGGGTGTGCACACTTATGCAACCAGCGTATTGTACATTTTTTTTTTTTTATATTTTTACCCCTAACAGATTTGTTTTTCAATTGAATTGTACAGGTTATAGGTCACATTAAAGGTGGGAAAAGTTTTGAAATGATTTATCGTGGTCTCCTTTTTTATATTACAAAAACCTGGCATTTTAACAGGGTTGTGTAAACTTTTTATATCCATTATATATATATCTATATATATATATATATATATATATATATATATATATATATATATGATATGTGTGTGTGTGTGTGTGTGTGTGTGTGTGTGTATATGTATGTATATATATATATATATATATATATATGTATATGTATGTATATATATATATATATATATATATGTATGTATATATAGATATGTATATATATATATATATGTATGTATATAGATATAGATATATATATATATATAGATATATATATATATATGTATATATATATATATATATGTGTGTATATATATATATATATATATATATATATATATATATATATATATATATATATATATATATATATATATATATATATATATATATATATATATATATATACATATGTATGTATACATTTTATATATATATATATATATATATATATATATATATATATATATATATATATATATATATATAAAATGTAATTTGGTGTAGATATGGTTATCTCTAGATTCTTCTGTGACCCACAAATGGAACTTGCAGAACTTCAGCTTACCCTAAAGAAGACAAATTATTAACTCATGGTATGCCCTATATCACTTTGTGACCCTGGGTGACTAAGGATTTTATTCTTACTGAGCTACTAATAAGTAAGAGTACTTTTTTGTTGTACAATTTCAATTGTTCAGCAATTAATTGAAGTATGTTTACCACAAAGATTGGGCAAATCCAAAGATTGTGTAGACTTACTAAATGCTAACTTCCTTGTATGAATACTTAACCAGCTCACTAAGGCGTCAGAATCTCGACATTATATTCACTAACATAGCAAAGCATGTACTTGTACTACTCTTTTAATGTCCTCCTCCACAGTCCTGTCTAATCAAAGATTGGTGATCCTGTTCTTTAGAGCATCTAACCCCACAACAACAAACATCGAATTCCAGTACCTTAAAAACAGAAACTTATTAAACCTGTATGATCCATGTGGTCTGTATGAGCTCTCCAAAATTAATCTGTTAGATTTCTAGTCCCCTTTTCGTTTCAGCTGTCCTTTAAGCAAATGAATTTTACTCATCTTTAGCAAATGTAAAGAAAGTCCTCCCAGTCAAAGGCAAATATCCTGGGGAAGGGAAAAATAAACCATATTGGTGGAGAGGTAACCGTTAACTTTGTAATAATAAAAAAAATGATAACTTAAACACCCATAATATTCAAAATCTACCCGCATTACAGACTGTATCAAAAAGATCATTAAAAAATGTGAAAGTTACAGTAAGAAAGATGAAAGCAGAACACCAGAACCATAACTGGCTCATTTATCACCCACTGCTTTTCCCCTGTCTGGTACCCGTCAACAGTAAGTTGAAGAGTAGGGACGAAAAAAGCCTGTTCTGTGATTTGGTCATCATCATCAACCCACTTTTTCCCATTTTTTTCTACATGGGGGTCAGAGTATTGTGTTAACTGTTGCTAACTCTCTCAATTCAGTGCCATACTCCTGCCTTCTTCAACACTCATGTCTGACTGTTACAGATCTTCTTTCACATAGTCTGTCCTCCTTGCTGGACACCCTCGCTTCCTCTTGCCTTCTTCCTGTGTGTCCCAAATCTTCGTCATCAGATTTTCTGCATGTGTCCAAACCATTGTAATCTGTTCCTTTGATCTTGCAATTAGCGCTACTTTGGCTTCTGCTCTTATGTCGTCATTTCTTCATCCTTCCCACAGTGTGCATCCTGCCACTCTTCTCAGGCACTTCATTTCCATCACCTCTAGCTTCTTCAACTGTCCTGCTTTTACTGCCCAGGTTTCTGTACCATACAGTAGTACTGGTTGCACCACTGTCTTCTACGCCTTAGTTTTCAGCTTATTTGGCATTCTTCTGTCATAGACTACACCTGATACTCTATGCCAGTTGGCTGCAGCCCCTCTGATTCTAGCTTTGACCTCTTCATTCAGACTACCCTTCTCCTCAACCACCCCTCCCAGATACTTGAAGATGTTTAACCTGTTCCACTATCTTCCCTTCTGTCTCTATTCTGAGCTTCTTCTGATTTCCCCAATTTGCTGCCATTACCACTGTCTTATCTATGCTTAGTTTCATCCCATGTGACTTCAGTTTTGAATTCCATTCTCCTATCCTTTGAAGTTCTAGCTCCGAGTCAGCCTGTAATTCTCTGATTTGATGTTTCTCTCTTAAGGAAAATTGCCAGGTCTTAAAAGAAAAAAAAAGAAAGACTCCCTTCTTTGATGTGGTGCTCCTCCCTCCATTTTCTACATTTGAATATATCTTTGTGACATCTTTTCTCTCAGATGTGTCTGAAAATGAATATACTGAAATGGTACTGGATCCAGGGACAAGACTGATTCACAGAAATGGAGATTCCGCATTGGGAAGAAGGAAGGGAAGGGTGGTGAGCATGAACAAATGACTCCATGTGGAATCGCAGGAGTGAGAGGTAGGCGCCATTATGAAAAGTCTTATGCTGTAAACCCCCTACAGTATCTGGTTTTATCAAAGGTAAATCTTGCCTACTTAATGTAGTAACATGTAAAATTCTTGCAAAAAGTCACTGAAGCAGTAGATAGTGGTTATGCAGTTCATACAGGTGCCTAGGTCTTGCTATGGCCTTTGACACTTCTGCATGCTGGACATGAGTAAGCTTAAAGGCCTTGATATATGTTTTAAGATAAGTAGAAAACTGGTTGACAGATCCAGTGAAGTTAAAGTAGCAAGTCTACTTACTGGCATTCCTCGGGGCTCAATACTGGGTCCCCTTCTGTTCGGCATAAAGCTGACTAAATTTACTGGTGTCTGCTAGCTGATTGGTGGTTTGCTCACTCTCTGACACCATGTTACAACAGCAAGAGCTAAGCCATAAAAATCAATACTGTTTAAGAAATGGACTTGAATTAAATGCAGAGAAGAGTGACATGATCACTTCTGGTAAACAAATCTTGAGAGTAGCTTGCAATATAGACAGCATCCCACTCAAGACTGATGCAGTCATCAGAAATTTCAGCACCTATATAGATCACACCATATAGTTTGGCAACTACATAGTAACAGTAGTTACATTTTTTACTCATTAATTAGGCTAAATAGGTAACTCATCCAGCTCATATGTTTATCATGCCTCTGTACTCCGGCCCGACAACAGCAATCGTAGAGTATAATGCCCTTTTAAGTACTTATGCACCCAGACATGTCACACAGATATATCCCCAGAGATTCATAACCAAAAGGATCACCAGCTAAATATCCTCCGTTTCCAAAACAGGATTGAAACTCTGCCCCTCTACTTTGTTGCATGTAGATTCCTGCATGGTGACTTGTGTCTAGTATTCCTATGTGGCCTTCTACACCTGCACAAAACAAGTTGTTCTACAATACTCAGAATGAATACTTGACTTTTCATCAACAAATAAGACATGCTGGAGGGACTGATAATAGTCTGACATTACATGTCAAACAGAATGATGCCCTTACTTTCTCTTAAGGTAAAACATTAATGATTGGATGGGCGCACCCATAAAGGCATCCTGGGCCTGATGTATTTTGCCCTCCTTGAGTTGAGATACCCTATGCAAGCAGTTATTGGCAAGATGATTATGGTTTATGGACTTCGTCTGCTTTGTAAACTTTAAATGTGCAGTATATTTCTTGGAGCCACCTTCCGTCAGTCTCCTTGCATTCCAAACAGCTTATTGAAACCTGATTCACCAAGTCCCAATGTTGGGAAAATAAAATATCCCCTCTGCAGGGGAATTTTACTGAGTCAGTTTCAGTTAATTAGTTATGTTTTGTGGCCCAAAGAAATGACATGACAATAAAAAATGAGATTGTGTGTCTGTGTATCTGTTATAGTCTATCCCTGGAATTCAGTAACGCCTACACTAAGTATATACTGTTCCGAGTGAACAGACAACACAGACATAACTCGCATCTTCTTCCTCTTAATTTTAGTTTTCTTCCTGATATTCCTGCAGCTTCAGATATTGACAGGGATTCATAAAAGTTACCGCAAAGTGTAGACTACATGTACACTTAGTGTAATCTTTCTGATAACTAGAAAGCACAAACAAGTTTGATAATGTTCTTGAATACATATTGCATAGACTTGGTTTTACTGAATCTGGCCCTATATCTGTTTGTGTTCCTATCTTCCCCCGTCCTTGTCTATATCTCTTTGTGTTCCTATCTTCCCCCGTCCTTGTCTATATCTCTTTGTGTTCCTATCTTCCCCCGTCCTTGTCTATATCTCTTTGTGTTCCTATCTTCCCCCGTCCTTGTCTATATCTCTTTGTGTTCCTATCTTCCCCCGTCCTTGTCTATATCTCTTTGTGTTCCTATCTTCCCCCGTCCTTGTCTATATCTCTTTGTGTTCCTATCTTCCCCCGTCCTTGTCTATATCTCTTTGTGTTCCTATCTTCCCCCGTCCTTGTCTATATCTCTTTGTGTTCCTATCTTCCCCCGTCCTTGTCTATATCTCTTTGTGTTCCTATCTTCCCCCGTCCTTGTCTATATCTCTTTGTGTTCCTATCTTCCCCCGTCCTTGTCTATATCTCTTTGTGTTCCTATCTTCCCCCGTCCTTGTCTATATCTGTTTGTGTTCCTATCTTCCCCCGTCCTTGTCTATATCTGTTTGTGTTCCTATCTTCCCCCGTCCTTGTCTATATCTGTTTGTGTTCCTATCTTTCCCCGTCCTTGTCTATATCTGTTTGAATAAATGTCTTCCCCTCTCCTTCTACTGGATTTCCAAATGAGTAACAGGTATATCTGATGGTATGCTGCAGTGTTCTCGAGCAAGTTTTTTTTTTTTTTTTTTTTTATCAGATATTTTCTGCTTTTGTAGCTATGATCATTGTATCACCTTTTCTAGTGCCTAGGAGATACAGATATTAAATTGGGATCTCTGCATCAGTCAAAGAATAAAAAAATGCAGCCTCTGTCTTCTGCTCTTTCCTTGTACCTCCACCACATTATCAGCCTTTTAAAAATCATAGCAGATGGTCAAAAAGAAGAGAGCTTTTTAAGTATTTAGTTGAGCTCATATAGTTAAGGATAGCGAGTCTTTGTATTGGCTTAAATTGTTTATTTATTTACCCTCAAGCATGTACAACTTTGTTTTGTTTACTGGTAATGTCTGACTAGACACAATTCCCATTTCACCGAAGCCCTGGGGAGAAAAGTTCCATATAAAATTAATTTTTTTCATTATATTTAACATTTTAAGTATACATTTGCAGGTAGTATTAAGACAAGTAATAAAGATGCTCATCGTATACTTTAGAAGTTATATTTTACGCAAGTCAAAGACATGTTAGCATGTAATAGATGGAAATAAAAGAGCAGCGATAAGTGACATAGGTTCATTATATGTATATTGACATTAATGAGACAGGATGTCACAAGAGCAAGAACAGAAAATAGAGGAGGAAGGGTATAAGCAAGAATAATCAAGAAAAACGAGTAGAAAAAGTTCTGATAGTGCAGAGGTTAAGATAACAGTAGATAGGGAAGATGGTGACGTGGGTAAGGTTTGAAAAATAAATTATGAATTGCTGTGTATGACATCAGCAATATTGGGTGGCATTCTCTGAGTGATCAGACTATGGAAAAGAACCTAAGACTGCCAAGTTTATCAGCGTGCTGAATGTAAACAGAAAATGTGTGTGTGCGTGTGTGTATGTGTGCGTGTGTAGAACTCACAGTATTGTGTTGTGTTATGACCAGTTGTGTGGGAGGGACACAACAGGCAATTTGAGTAAGAATAAAAAAGCAAAAAGACACGTTGGTCAATACACAGCAGGCAACTTTAATCCAAAAATAGTAAGCGCTTTCACGCAATCCTTCCACTTCATCAGACTAACAGTGAATGCAAAGAACATCACATTTAAAAAGGTTCGCTATATCAAATTAACCAGTCAACAGTTATGCTAGTAATTAGAGCCCTATTAACACTAAAAAGGCCATAGTTGCAATACCAAATATAAAATAGAAAATAACTACATTCATATCAAGTAGGTAAACATATATAACATTTAAGTACATTATATGCAAAATGCTTAATAAATAAAAACAATAGCATAAATATATATTTATATGAAATATAAATGTAAAATCAATCAATTAAATCACAGTACAACCATTTATAAAATTAATTTCAATGCTTAAGGGCCCTGGCTTTAAGAAAGGGTTTAAGGGATACTTTATTATTAAGGCCTGGTGGCCTATCAATTTGAAATTTCAGTATCCATTACTGTTCTGAGGCTTCAGTATTATTGCTCAGATTACCCCCCTCTTATTAATAGGGACCACCTCAAGCACTAAAAACTTAAACCTATGAGTAGGTGCCTCTTTCTGTACATGTACAGCTAACGCATTGCTCTCTTTCACATTCTTAATGTCACGCATGTGCTCTAGAAATCCTGCCTTTTAAATGTCGGTTAGTCTTGCCTATATAGAAGGCAAAACACTGTACACAATAGCTAAAATAAACCACATTCTTGGTATAACAATGAGCATAAAAATTAGCTTCTATTGTAATCCCCTTCTGTGGGTGTATAAATTGTCTCCCCACATGTATACTAGAACATGCTGTGCATCTCCTACATGTATAGGTGCCAAGTCTGTCCTACTGAATATATTTATGGGTGCTTACAGCTTTATAACAAAGTTGTCTTTTAAGAGAGCTATTATTCTTGAAAGTAAAAGATGATTGTTCTCCCACTACTCCATTTAGTTCCTTCACACTATAAAGAATGTCTCAATTATTCTTAACAATGTCACACACCACATGTATATTACTTGCATAGGTCAGCGGCAGTCGTAGTTCTTCACTATCTGACTCACTCCTCTCCATAGTGCTATTAGCCCTAGCACAACGAGATCCTATCCCTTCACTACCTTTCTTGTTATAGACCGGTTTACACCTACTATCCCTTTCTCTCCAGGCTACATCAGCCTATCTATCTCATTCTCTCTATATCCTCTTTCCATAAACTCATGTTTAAGGGACAGTAGTGCTCCATGTAGTGTGTAATCATCATTATGTAAACGCATACAGCAAAATATTTGACCTTTCCAAACATTTAATTTAGTATGCCTTGGATGCATACTGCCGTTGTGTAAGACATTATTTTTCCTAACAGTTTTTCTAAAAAGTGTAGTCGAAACCTGATTGGGGACATCTCTAGTAATCTCCACATCAAGAAATTCAATCACTCTATCAGAGTATTTATAAGTAAAGTTCAGAAATGGAGAGATGTTATTAATGTATACCAGAAATTCATTAAGGCGTTCCTCTGTATCGTGCCATAGCAAAAAAATAATCAGCCAGGAATCGTTTATACCATAAGATAGATTCAGCAAATGCATTATTGCCCAAAACATAGGTAGTTTCCCACTGCAGAAGAGATAGCTTGGTATAGCTATTGGCACAGGCAGTACCCATAGCTACACCAACCTTCTGTATAAAGTGTTCATCACCAAACATGAAAACATTGTTCTCTAAAATAATTTCTAACAATGCACAAATTAATCTAACCTTACTTGCTTGAACATTCCTTGCATGTAGTAGCTCTCTAATATTCTCTATGCCCCAGGCATTGGGAATCACTGTAAACAAGGACTCTGTCTAGAGTCACCAACCAACAGGGATTCTCTAATACTTCCAAGTATGTCCCTAAATCATTAAGGAAATCCTTAGTATCCTTTAGGACAGTGATAAATTACTTTCAAAGTATATCGAAAGAGGCTCAGTAGCCCACCCCTTGCTAGACGCAATAGGACGCAAAGGGGGGCTAACAAGATTCTTATGAACCTTGGGTATGCCATACATTATAGGAACCGTTGGAAATTCTACATTGAAATATTCGAAGAGTGGCTCTTGAATCATTCCTGTCACAAATAAATCAAACAATAAAAACTGTCTCTTGTCAATGACTGCCTTTAGAGCAGTATCAAATGTCTGACAATACGTATTTGTATCATTAAGAAGATCCTTCATGTTGTGTACATACATCTCCTTATCTAATATGACAATACCTCCCCCTTTATCAGCAGGGTGTACCTCAATACATGTCAGACATTTCATTTCAATCAACGCTTGTCGTTCAGATGTTGACAAATTACAAAATGCATTATAGTCACTGCTGGTAAACCTCTCCCTGAGTTGCTTCTCACATACTTCTATAAACAAATCAATTACAGAGTTACTGGGCGGTACAAACACGCTCGTTTTTTTAAAAATACATTGCTCATTAGTAGTCCCTTGAAACATAGTCTTCAAGTTAAGAGTTCTTCCAAAAAGTTTAAGTTCTTTGATAGCATTCACTAAGTCAACCTTTTGTGCTGGTACAAAACTTAGTCCCCTATTCAAAAGAGTTAACTGACAATCAGTCAGAACATGGGAAGAAATATTAAACACTAGACCTGTTGGGCCTTTTTCCAGGTCCTGCCCTGCTCGTCGACGCTGTGTAGGCTCTTGTTTTCCCATTCACAACTCTACTCTTGGACTTCCCTCATATTGGGAGTGGGCTGTGAAGTAAAAAATCCCCTTGTACTTTACGAGTAGCATCTACTTCAGTTTGGCCAACATTCTCACTGCTAGTAGAATGCGCATCTGGTATAGCAGCCATATGTTTAGGTTTTACGGCCGGAAAACACAGTTTAGTAGAAGAGGACGCTTCACTTACCTCTCCATTCCTACTAATACTTGTAGGGGTAGCTTGCGGTCCTCTGTTGATGTTATTGGAGTCCAATTTATTAGTATAGATGGTAGATTTAGCCGCTTCTCTTATTGCTGACTTAGGCAGATCCTTAGCCTTAGCTCCCACACTGTTGTCGTAACCACGTCTACTTCTAGTAGCACGTTTAGCTGCATCAGTATTATTGCCGGCTTGATTCCAAAAGAAAACATTGCCAGTTTTAAAATCATTAAGGTCTCTATGTATCTTCCAGGTTTTAGTAATAGAAAGCCTCTTTTCATACATAGAGATCTGATCGTGTGGGCTGTCAAGTTTATCAACCAAAATGTCAGCAGGGTAACTATCCAGTATCTCTTTCTGTAATGAATGTATATCTCTCAGCAGCTCATCCTCTTCTGGTCTAAAAAAGTCCACTAGGAGTTGCATATGTTTAGTGCTGCATTCAAGGTTCAGGGTTTGCCAGTGCTTTAGGAGCTCAGGATACGTTTGTCCATAACTGGGCATAGTTAACACTCAAAGCCCTCTAGGTGCAATATTCAATTGAAGGGAAGCTTCCAAATGAAAGCGCTGCCACTGCAGACGCTTAAACTTATAGAGCTTATTTTCAAGTGCTCTGTAAGATTTTAGGAAGCTCTCCTGCTAGTTACAGTCGATAGTTTGCATCTCTTGTTGTTGTAGAAGCATATACCGTGATAACAAGGGATTCATTTGAAGATTTAACGAAGAGACGAACCGATCACTCATTCTTTTACCATTGTTCTTATTGCTCATAAGCCCCACCTTCGTGGCTGCTTCTGCAGGGAGTGTAGATCCAATTCCTTCTGCCATGTTCAGATGAGGGATGACAAGTGAAAAATGCAGAAAACAGAAAATCCCTCAGCACTGAATAAAGTAACCAACATAGAACTCCAAGTAACAAAAAAGCAAAAAGACACGTTGGTGCAAAAAGACACGTTGGTCACACACAGCAGGCAACTTTAATCCAAAAATAGTAAGCGCTTTCATGGAATCCTTCCGCTTCATCGGACTAACAGTGAATGCAAAGAACACCACATTCAAAAAGGTTAACTATATCAAATTAACCAATCAACAGTTATGCTAGCAATTAGAGCCTTATTAACATTAAAAAGGCCATAGTTGCAATACCTAATATAAAATAGAAAATAACTACATTCATATCAAGTAGTTGAACATGTATAACATTTAAATACATTATATGCAAGATGCTTAATAAATAAAAACAATAGCATAAATATAAATTTATATAAAATATTGATGTAAATAGAAGCTAAATTTAAATTTTATGCTGATTGTTATACCAAGAATGTGGTTTATTTTAGCTATTGTGTACAGTGTTTTGCCTTCTGTATAGGTAAGACTAACCGACATTTAAGACAGGATTCTAGAGCACATGCGTGACATTAAGAATGTGAAAGAGAGCAATGCGTTAGCTGTACATGTACAGAAAGGGGGACCCACTTATAAGTTTAAGTTTTTAGTGCTTGAGGTGGTCCCTATTAATAAGAGGGGGAAGGGGGTAAATTGAGCAATAATACTGAAGCCTCAGAATAGGAATGGATACTGAAATTTCAAGCTGATAGGCCACCAAGCCTTAATAATAAAGTATCCCTTAAACCCTTTCTTAAAGCCAGGGCCCTTAAGCATTGAAATTTATTTCATAAATGGTTGTACTGTGATTTAATTGATTTTACATTAATATTTACATAAATTTATATTTATGCTATTGTTTTTATTTATTAAGCATCTTGCATATAATGTATTTAAATGTTATACATGTTCACCTACTTGATATGAATGTAGTTTTTTTGTATTTTATATTAGGTATTGCAACTATGGCCTTTTTAGTGTTAATAGGGCTCTAATTACTAGCATAACTGTTGATTGGTTAATTTGATATAGTGAACCTTTTTAAATGTGATGTTCTTTGCAAGGAAGCTCTACTCTTAGTATAACCAGACTACTCACTGTATTATAAGCCTAGCACTTGTTCTCAATACTTCTCTACTAAGTAAGCACTCTCGTACTAAGTAAAGCACTACATCTACTTACCACCCCTGTGAATATCCACTTCCCTTAAAGGTATACCACTCCCTTATACTGTTCTAGCAAGTCGAGTGGTAGATTACTGGCGTCGTCTCCAGTTCAGCTGGTCAATCTGGGCATCTTGAGACAATGCTACAATTGTCTCATGTACACAGACAACCCTCTCCTCCTCCCAACAAACACAAATACATGTGAGAGATGCAACTATATAGCCAAACTGGAGGCTGAACTCTCTCAACTCAGGGCTGGCATGACCAGACAGGAGGAGATGGCAACCACACACACAACAATCCCAGTCCCACATAGACCTACCACAACTGCAAACCAAACACATAAAAACACAAAGACATACTCGGAGGCTCTAATAAAAAACTTACCAAAACAACAGAGGCTCCCAAAGCAGACATCCAAAAATCCACCACCTCAAAACAAAACACATGCAACACATACTTCAGTAAATCAGTGTGTCGACCAATCGCAGCCCTTAAGGCCAAACACCTTGCCTGATACACTAGTAATAGTTGACTCCATAGTCAGACACACTGATGTCCCACTGACCAGGCTGAACAAGGAGAAGGTGACTGTGAGCTGTCTATTGGGAGCTAGGATCCGCCACATAACACACACACTCAGGTCACTCCAAAGCAAGTACAAATATGACTCCGTCATTGTCCATGCTGGTGTGAATGACCTGAGACGTACCTCCCTGGACTACATGAAAAGAGACATAGAGGAGCTCTCCGATTATGTAGCCCAGGCTGGTATGACCTTGACCCTGAGCAGCATCTTGCCCTCACCAAGAATGATACCACAATACAAAGACAAGATGATCAGCTTTAACAATTGGCTCAAGTACTGGTGTCATTCTAAGGGGATCCAATGCCTGTCTGCCTGGGATGATATGTTGGACAAGCCACACTGCTTCGCAAGGGATGGCTTACACCTGTCACCACTGGGCTTCTGGATATTGGCTAAGGCTCTTGCCACCCCCTTAGTGCCTTTTTTAGGCAAGGCTCAAAAGACAAACCCACCTCCTTAGAAAACAAAAATGGAAAAAAACTAAGGGTAATGCTGCTCAACGCCAGAAGTCTACATCTCAAGATGCAGGCACTTGATGCACTCCTCAGCATGGAGAACATCGACGTCTGTGCAGTAACTGAAACCTGGTTCAAGGCTCCTGGGAGCACCCCAGCGCTACCAGGCTATACCTCGTATCATGCTTTTCGGCCCCAAAACCCAGGCTGAACCACAAAGGGAGGGAGAGTGTCCATATTCATAAAGGACACCCACACCTCCAGGTTAGTAGCAACACATGAAGCATCAGAGACCATACAGGTGCAACTAACCATAGGCAAAACTGCTATACAATTGGTAGCATGTTACAGACCACCCTCCCAATCTCAAGAACCCCACTCAGCCTTCCTGAAGACATTGGAGGATATGAATGTATCACAAAATACCATCATACTGGGAGACTTCAACTACCCAAACATAGATTGGGTACATTATTCCAGCCCCAGTACCCTAGCCCAAAGGTTCCTGGAATTCATAAATTCAAATGCACTGGAACAACTAGTCACCTCTCCCACTAGGGGAGATAATATACTAGACCTGATCATCACAAAGATGGGGACAAAATGCTCCACACCAGAAGTATGCCCCTCACTAGTGAGATCTGACCACAAACATCACCCTGGATATACATATCCCACCTCCACCCCAGCTCAAAAGACCACAGTGAAAAACTTCTCAAAAGCAGACTTCACTCTTCTTAAGACTGAGATGATATCCTTTAAGCCCACTGTTCCAGTGGATACCACATCCCACAATGCCGAATCCTTCACAAATGCTTTCTATGGACATCTCCAAGAATGCATGGATCATGCAATCCCAAACAAATCCAAGTCCCTCTCCACCAAATGTAAGCATCCTGTCTGGTGGACCTCAGCCATAAACAAATTGTATAACAAAAGAAGGAAGCTACTGCACGTCAGAGTGAAGTCCCATGAAGGGAAGACATCTCTGATCAACATTAGCAGAAAACTATGTTCTCTCATAAAAACATCCAATGCAAACTTTGAGAGAAAAATCGCTAAGGACACTAAAGATAACCACAAAGCCTTCTTCAGCTATGTTAGAAACTCAAGGAAACCCTCAGATATGCTCAGAATTGGTTCACAACAACAAAAAATACACTGAACCCACAGATATTGCTAACATTCTGGCTGACAGGTTCAGTGCAAATTTCTCGCCTCCATCACCCCCAAAAGAAGAAATACTTATCCCAGCTGAATGTAATCTCCATGTCATCTCAGATGTCCAAGTGAGAAACCGCCCTAAACAAAGCAAAAAACACAGCATCAATGGGACCTGACAGTATCCCGGGGTGCGTGTTACGTGAACTCCAAGAGGAGCTAAACCCACACATAAAAATGCTATTTAACCTTAGCCTTACTTCGGGATATGTACCTGAACACTGGCGTACAGCAACAGTGGTCCCACTCCACAAGGGGGGTGCCTCTACAGACCCTGGAAACTACCGCCCCATAAGCTTGACTAGCCTGGTCTGCAAAGCTATGGAAAGAATCATTATGGAACTCATAAACGGAGACACAGGGGACCTACAGACGCTTGACCCCACCCAGTTCGGCTTTGTAAAGGGCAGATCCTGCCTTTTAAACCTGGTTGACTTTAGAAACAGTCACTAGAGCCATTGATGAGGGCAAAGCAGTCCATACAGCATACCTGGACTTGGCTAAGGCCTTCGACACAATATCCCACTCAGGCATTATAGATAAGCTAAACAGCTTAAAAGTAAACCCTTATGTCACTAGATGGGTTGCAAACTGGCTAAAGGACAGAACCCATAAAGTTAAAATCGCTGGAGCAATGTCAGACTCAAAGCCAGTCACAAGTGGTGTCCCACAGGGATCTGTCCTGGGACCCCTCTTGTTCGGCATTTATTTCTCAGATGTTAAAGCAAACATGGGAGGGCTGTGGCTGACAAAGTTCGCAGATGACTGCAAACTAGGCGCCATAGTCGATACACCAGCAGATACACACATCCTACAAAAGGCCTCACTGAAACGGACAACTGGTGCCGTAGTCACGGCCTTAAACTAAATGCCAAAAATGTATAGTCATCCCTTTTGGAAAAAACAAAGTACCCACAAATTATCACATAGACAGCAACCCACTGAGTACGGAAAAAGTAATCAGAGACCTAGGGACCCAAGTAGACAGTGACCTCTCATTTGACACCCACGTTGCCAAAGTGGTTAGAAAAACATTCTACCTTGCACACCTCATCATGAAGGGTTTCACATCCAGATCCAAGGATGTCATTGTACCCCTATATTCCTCCCTCATCAGACCCATGATTGAGTACAATGCCCCATTTGGTATGTACCTCACCCGGCACTTGCAACAGTTGGAGAGACCACAAAAGTACCTCACCAAAAGGATCAAGGATCTCCAACATATGTCTTATTCTGCCAGACTAAAGAAACTTCAGCTCTATTCAGTAGCATACCGCCTGCTCAGAGGTGATCTCTGCCTGACGTACAAGGCCATGTCCAATCAGAATCTGATGGACATGCTCCACCTCAAAAAATCCAAATCCATCAGGACCACGAGAGCTAAAGACTTAAACCTCGGCACAAGTATGAATAGGACATGCTGGAGGGATAGATTCATAACCCAGAGGCTTCCCATGCTTTGGAACAGGATCCCAGTTTATATTAGGCAGAGCCCCTCACTGACTCTCTTCAAGAGAAATCTTGATGAGTGGATGGGAGATCGTAAGTTTACCCCAGGGGTCACATCTGTGTCACTGCTAGACAGGGGCACAGTAAACTAATTCTATTATATAAGGGGACCTTCACTGTGTCACTACTAGACAGAGGCACAGTATTCTAGATTTATTTTGTACATTTTTGTACCATTTCATGGGGTGGCAAAAGCCACATCACTATGGCTAGGCTTACAAATGCCCCAGGGCAGATAGCCTAGTACTATACTATGAAACTATTCACTGTTAGTCTGCGGAAGGATTCCGTGAAAGCGCTTACTATTTTTGGATTAAAGTTGCCTGCTGTGTGTGACCAACGTGTCTTTTTGCTTTTTTGTTACTTGGAGTTCTATGTTGGTTACTTTATTCAATGCTGAGGAATTTTCTGTTTTCTGCAGTTTGAGTAAGAATGCTGCTTCACTTCTGGATACAGTTTTGGGGTCATTTTTTTACAATCTAGTGTAGTTATTTTGTTAGTACTTTAGTTGTAACAATGAATTAGTTTTCCCATAAAGTGTTATGAAAGTAGGAAAATGTTTTTTTCTCTGCTTTATGCCCCACTTGTGTTGTTAATCATCAGTCCATTCCAGGCCAGTCAATCCATACATTCCCCATCACCAAGATGAGAGGTGACCAGGCACTCATAAGCCCAAAGGGGGCAATGCTGTAGTTGAGTTAATGAACATCATTCGACTATCCAAGTGTGGTTGTCCTATATAGATGCACATACAGTCATTATGTATATGATATATGGGCAAAGAGAGCTGAGCAATCCTATTCCTTATTAACCTGTTGATTAACTCCACTGCATACAAGGTAATTGGTTCAGGCTGCATTCTACTGAGTGTACTACTAGTAGGTGTCATTCATTCCAATGGTGAACTCTCCCGGGCACTAAGTTATTCCACAAGTAGTCTCAGTCTATTCCATGTAAACCTCAAAAGCATTGTAAACAAAATTCCAAAATTAAATGCATCCATAAAATGTCACTCCTCTGACATATTAGCAATAACACAATCTTGGCTAAAATGTAATGTCAATAACACAGACACTCACCTCTGAGATAACCATTTCTAGTTTAAAACTATACAATTTTTCCTTAACTGATCCTACAATAATCAACCTGAAAAAAATGGTACAATTGTCACCCTGGTCTGGTTATTAACAAGTCACGCTTACAATAGCAGCTCCCTTGGCACTTTACAAGCTCATTTAGTGACCACATGCCCCTGTATACCATAAGAGAATGCTGCTTGTGTATCTCTGCTACCTTTAAACTACAACAAAAAGAAAAAAAAACAAAAGAAATCTTGCTTTTTTCCCACTTTCTGAAAGTTAAGAAAGTTCAGTTACAGATTTGCTGTTCTCAACTGTTTGGAAGTTTCTAGAAGGTCAGTGCTTGCTTGGGCTAAAGGGAAGTCTCTGTGTTCACCAGTGGGAGTGGTAAACACTGAACAGCCTGCCTGTCCCTGGAGGAGTGGTTACTACCTAGAAGCTGTAGTTTTATTGGCCATTTTGGGTCAGTTCTAAACTCCTTGATCTCTCTCTCTCTTAAAACCCTACAACTCTCTTTTTGCACGGTTTTGCGCCCTGAGCAGCGTCGGGCAGCGCCACCTAAACAGGTTTAAACTATTCCAGGCTCCAGAAAGTCTGCTCTTCACTTTTTCCCTTAGAACTGTTCAAACTCTCAAAGTAATCACTCTATTCTCTTTCTAAAGCCCTGCACTTGCTCAGTTCTTATAAGGAAACACCAATCAACTAAAACACTACACCCTCCTTGACTTATAAGTATTAGACTCCCGATTGGTCCTTCCTGATCAAGTGAAAAATCAGTTCCCTTCCCTAATCTGATCAGTAAAAAAAAACAGTTCCCTATACTAATCTGGTATGTCCAAGGGTCAGTTTCAAGGTTACTCTCCAGTCCAGCTGGTGAATCTGGGAATTTTGAGGCATTGTTACAATTGCCTTATGTACACAGACAGCCCTCTCCTCCTTCCAACAAACTCTAATACATGTGAGAGATGCAGATGTTCTTCATCTCACATTGCTGCAGTCCTTACATATGGGTAGTCCGCTGTCCTCAGTCGGCCCGATTACCAAAGTATTAGGCTGACGTCGGTCATGGGTGCTCAGATCTGACATCAGAGCATCAGGGTATAAAAGCGCATGACCGACGTCATATCCTCAGTCTTTTTTGCCGCATGGTCCGATGCAGAAGCAGCGTTTGCAAGTGCCGTTCGGCGTTCTGAAATTTTCGTATTCTGAGTTTCAGACAGAAACCAAGTTGGGCTAAGTACCCCATTGGGGAATATTTTTGTTTTTTCTTGCCTCAGTTAATTCCGGATGTCAGAAAAAGTGAATAATTGTATTTCTTGTGGGAAACAGATACTGCATAGGGATTACCACTCTCTTTGTATTCCTTGTTTGGGTCCTGAGCACGACGTAGTCGGGTGTCGCTTTTGTGCTAGGTTTAATAAGCGCACCATTAAACGTAGGTTAGATTGCGCTAGGCTTGTCTTGATGGCGGTGCAATTATAATATGCCGTCGGATCCTCCGGCGCCCGCTTCAGAAGCGCAAAGACAAATCTTTAAAGTCCAGGCAGGATGAGTCGTCCGTTCCGGACGCTGGTTCTTTAGAAACTACGGTGGAATCTGTGGATCCAGCCGAGGTTTCAGTTGTCTCAGGGGGAGGCTTTGATTTTGCAAGATGTGGCCTTTCAGGAGTCAGGTCAGGCTGAGGGGGCCTCTCAGGTTGCTGTTCTTCCTTCCTTGCCTAAGGTGGTTAGGCCTTCTCCTTCTGTCTCTAAGGCTCCTTCCAAAGGCAGGCCTGGTTTGCCTTCCACGGGTGTCAGTCCTACTTCTGCAGGTTCTGTGCCTAAAAAACACATGCTTAAAATGGCAGAAGATTTAATTTCTTTAATCAGAGGTTCTATGCCCCCTCCTGATAAGAGGCCTAGGGTGGAGCCAGAGGTGGAGAGTTTGGAGCAGGCTTCAGATTACTCAGAGTCTTCGGCTGAAGACATTCAGGATTTTCCTCCTTATTCTGATTCAGACACAGAGGATTCCACTCCTTCTGCTTCTCCTCCAGAGGATTTTTCTTTTTCAGAAACACTGCATTCTATGAGGGAACATTTTAAATGGGAAGGTCAGGATTTCTCAGATTCACGAAAGAGGCTTAGGGAATTTTTGTTTTTACCACAACATAGGCCCTTGGCTATACCTCCTGTTTTGGATGTTGTTCAAGACGTTTTCTCCGAGGCTTCCCTTAATCCAGACTCTCTGCCTCCTGCGCCAGTTAAGCCAGACAGGTATTACAGAGTACCTGAGGCTCATAAATATCTGTATAAGAGTCCAAGGGCTGACCCAGAAACTATTAGCCAGGGACCTAAGGGTGTCAGGGCTTCTGTTGTAAAGAATCCAGTTCCTTTAGATAAAGATGCTAGAGCTTTGGATAGATGGGGTAAGAAAGTGTATACCTCTTCCACTTTAGCAATGAGGGCTTTGAATTGCCAGTTTCATATGTTGAAGTATCAGAATTTTCTCCTTACTCAACTAAAATCTAAAGTGGATGCTTTGGCAGAGGGCATAGAGTGTAAAGAATTACAGGATTTGGTACATGCCTCTGAACAGGTGGGTAAGCATTCTTTGCAGTGTGGTTTCGATGCTTTACAGGCTTCTTCCAGGGTGGCTGCCACTGGTTCTGTTATTCGCAGGCACGCCTGGCTTAAGGATCAGAATTTGTCAGAGCATGTTAAAACTAGAATTTTGGATGCTCCTTTGCAGTCTGAAGTTTTGTTTGGTTCTCCTGTGGAGTCTGTCTTGAAGAAAATGGAAGACAAGGCTAAGTCTATGCAGACTGTTAAAGATTTTTGCAGGTGCAGCCTCCTAAGTTTAGCAGGAATTGGCCTACTAAGGGATGGGCTTATCCTTCTTCTGATTTACAGTCTAGGGGTAGATCTAGACGTGGTAGGGGCAGAGCTCAGAGTTCTTTCAGGCCTAGAACATGGAGTTCACCTGCACAATCTACAGGTGAGGGCAGGGGCCAGTCCTTTCGTAAACAGGCCCAATGACCTGCATCTTCAGCTGCCAGATTCTTCCTGTCTGGCAGCTCCTTTGGGAGGAAAGTTGGCACTCTTCAAGCAAAACTGGCTTTTAATCACCCAGGACAAATGGGTGTTGGACATTATAGACCGAGGCTACAAGTTTTATTTCCATACATTGCCTCCTTTCAAAGGCATGCCAGACGTTCCTCCTCAGCAAAGGGTAGAGGCTCACAAGCAGATTTCTTTACTTCTTCAAATGGGGCTATACAGCAGGTCCCTCTGTCAGAAGTGGGCCTAGGATTTTATTCTCGCCTGTTTCTAGTACCAAAGAAAGGAAACACTTGGAGGCCAAGTTTGGATTTATCTATCCTCAACACATACCTGGACATTCCAAAATTCAAAATGTTGACGTTGCAACAACTTCTACCTCTGTTGGGCAAAGATCACTGGATGGTAACTCTGGATCTCAAAGAGGCTTATCTTCATGTTCCTATCAGGCCCAGTTGCAGGAGATACCTGCGTTTTCGGGCTGTGACTTTACATTATCAGTTCTCTGCATTGCCCTTTGGCTTATCTACTGCGCCCAGGGTACTCACAAAGGGTCTGGCTCCAGTGATAGCCTTCTTCAGGTTAAGAGGAATACAAATTTATCCTTATTTGGACGATTGCCTGATTCTTGCTCAAGACAAGTACGAACTTCTTCATCATCTACAGTATGTGATGGCAGTGTTAAGGTGCCTAGGGTATTCTGTGAACGAAACAAAGTCCAGTCTAGTACCCTCTCAGGAAATGTGCTTTCTGGGTGTGAGACTGAATACAGCTTCCCAGATGGCCTTTTGACCCCGGACAAGCAAAAGAACCTTACACTTTACTTCCATCAATTGTCTCTACGGTCCAGGCTGACTGCAAGGACAGTCCTTCAAGCCTTGGGGTTCATGGCATCTTGTATTCTGGTGCTTCCCAATGCCAAACTGCATATGAGGAAGCTACAATGGTATCTCAAAAATGTATGGACACAACACTGCCAAGATCTGGACACTGTCATTCAAATAATACCTTGCATTCAAAAGGAATTTTTGTGGTGGGCTCAGGAATGTCACCTAAACAAGGGACTCTCTGTGACCCGACCAGAGGCGAGTCAGATTAACGACAGATGCCTCGGACAAGGCTTGGGGAGCACACCTCAATGGAAAATGGGTTCAAGACACGTGGCCTGCCAGACTTCAACATTTACATATCAACTTGAAGGAGATGTTAGCAGTCCAATTTGCATTGATGGCTTTCAAGGATTTACTTCACCCAGGGCAAGTGTTGATTCTAACAGACAACACAACTGTCATGTGGTACATCAACAAGCAAGGGGGAACCCATTCGTACCCTCTTTGCAGGCAAGCAATGATTTTGTGGGAGACTGCTCTCAGTTTACACCTCAATCTTCAGGCAAGGTTTCTACCAGGAGCACAGAACTCCTTAGCAGATGTTTTGAGCAGACAGATAGTGGATCCCCACGAGTGGAAATTGGATCCTCATGTATTTCGAAAATTGACAGTGATATGGGGAACTCCAGACATAGATCTGTTCGCTTCTCCACTAAATTTCCAGTTGCCAAAGTTCTGCACAAAAATGTTTCATCCCACAGCTTGGAAAGTGGATGCTCTATCATTCAGTTGGAGCAATCTTCACGTCTATGCCTTTCCGCCTCTGCCTCTCCTCCCCAAGGTACTCTTGAAGGTCAGACAAGACAAGCCCTCCATGATTCTAATAGCTCCAGATTGGCCTCGACAGCACTGGTACCCTCTGCTGAGGAGTTTAGTATGGGAGCCTCCATGGCCTTTGCCTTCGATTCCGCACCTTTTGTCTCAGGAGGGCAATCATTTCCTCAATGTCAGGATTCAGTCCCTGCATCTAACAGCCTGGCATATTCTGTTCTAGAACCTGGAGGGTCGCAGCTTCCACAACAAGTTTTGAATGTTATTTTGGAGGCCAGAAGGCCTAGTACAAGGAAAGTTTATGCTGATAAATGGAGGAGATTTTTAATTTGGAGCAAAACAAAGAGCTTTGATGTTTCCAGGCCTGATTTAAGTGTTTCTCTTCAATATCTTACAGAATTATTAGACAAGGGTTTGTCTTTCTCCTCTGTAAAAGTTCATGCTGCAGCCATTTCTGCTCACTATGACTGTGACCCTCCATTATTCTCTCATCCTTTGTTTAAGCAATTTCTTAGAGGGGCAAAGAACATAAGACCCCCACGTAGAGCTCCTACTCCTGCCTGGGATCTCAATTTTGTGTTGGAAAAATTTACTTTACCTCCTTTTGAATCTGCAGCTACTGCTGAGTTAAAGTTTTTGTCTTGGAAGACTGCTTTTTTGTTGGCCATTACGTCTGCTAGAAGGGTTTCTGAATTACAGGCTCTTATGGCAGTTGAACCCTTCCTAATTTTTCATAAGGATAGGGTATCTCTGCGTACTAATCCTACTTTTATGCCTAAAGTGGTTTCAAATGTGGCCTTGAACCAACCAATCAATTAATTTGCCTACTTTTTATGCAGATCCCCAAAATAAAGGGGAGGAAATTTTGCACACTTTGGATATTCACAGGCAGTTGCATTATTATTTGAGCAGGACTAAAGGGTTCAGACAGTCTCAGCAGTTGTTTGTTTCTTTTGCTTTAGGTTCTCAGGGGAAACCTGTTTCAAAACAAACTATTTCTAAGTGGATTGGCTTTTGTATTGCTTTTTGTTATTCTCATCATGGTAAGGAGATTCCGGCTGGAATCAGACCTCACTCCACTAGGGCTACTGCCACTTCTACAGCTTTTTTAAGGGGAGTAGCTACTAAAGATATTTTGGAAGCAGCTACTTGGAGTTCAGTGCATACTTTTTCTAAACATTACCACCTTCCTCTTTATTCCAAATCTAGGGCTGGATTTGCCACTGCAATCTTACAGGGCATTTTGGCAGCTCCCAATGCTTTATGATTTTGCCAGCCTCCCTTTACTTCTGCTTTGGGATTCTACCCATATGTAAGGACTGCAGCAATGTGAGATGAAGAACATAGTACAGTTTTGTACCTACCATAAATGTAGATGTTTGAAGATCCACATTGCTGCAGTCCAATTTACCCTCCCTCCTTCCCCTCTGTAGTTTGGAATGGTTGTATGGTTTGGGTGGTAGCTGTTATTTGTACATGCCTTTTGGGAAGTATTCTATTTTTGGCTGTGGCCTTTCTTTTTAGAGCCTTCTGACATCTGGGGCAAGAAAAGACTGAGGATATGACGTCGGTCATGCGCTTTTATACCCTGACGCTCTGATGTCAGATCTGAGCGCCCATGACCGACGTCAGCCTAATACTTTGGTATTCGGGCCGACCGAGGACAGTGGACTACCCATATGTAAGGACTGCAGCAATGTGGATCTTCGAACATCTACATTTATGGTAGGTACAAAACTGTACTTTACACAGCCAAACTGGAGGCTGAGCTCTCTCAACCCAAGACTGGCACAGTCGGTCAGGAGGAAAAGGTAACCACCCACACCACAAATCCAGTCTCAATCAGACCTATTGCATCTGTATACCCAAAACATAAACACACAAAAACATACTCTGAGGCTCTAAATAAAAATCTGCCTAAACGGCAAAGACCTCCTAAGCAGATATCCAAGCAACAGCCACCCCTCAACAATACCCACAAATCACATATCTCAGTGTGCCTCACAGTCACAGCCCATAAGGCCAAACAAGACACCAAAGACGCTTGTTATAGGGGGCTCTATTGTCTGGCACACTGACGTCCCACTCACCAGACTGAACAAGGAGAAGGTCACTGTAAGCTGCCTGTCGGGTGCCAGGATCCGCCACACAACGCAAGCACTCGGGTCACTCCAAAGCAAGTACAAGTATGACTCCGTCAATGTCCATGCTGGTGTGAATGATCCGAGACGTACCTCCCTGGACTACATGAAAAGAGACATAGAGGAGCTCTCTGACCATGTAGCCCAGGCTGGTATGTCCCTGACCTTGAGTAGCATCTTGCCCTCACCAAGAATGATGCCACAGTATAAAGACAAAATGATCAGTTTCAACAATTGGCTAAAGTATTGGTGTCATTCAAAGGGGATCCAGTGTCTGTCAGCCTGGGATGACATGCTCGACAAGCCACGTTGCTTCGCTAGGGACGGCTTGCACCTGTCACCCTTAGGCTTTCATATACTGGCCAAGGCTCTTGCCACCCCCATAGTGCCTTTTTTAGGCAAGGCTCAAAGGACAAATCCACCTCCATAGACAACCCAAAGATAAAAAAACTAAAGGTAATGCTACTCAATGCCAGAAGTCTAAACCTCAGGATGCACACACTCGAGACTCTCCTCAGTATGGAGAAAATTGAGGTCTGTGCAGTAACAGAAACCTGGTTCAAGGCTCCTGAGAGCACCCCAGCACTACCAGGTTATAACTCATACCATGCGTTTCGGCCCCAAAACTCAGACCGAAGCACAAAAGGAGGGGGAGTATCTATATTCATCAAAGATACCTACATCTCCAGGTTAGTGGCACTGCACGAAGCATCGGAAACCATCCATGCGCAACTAACAGCGGGCAAAACTGCCTTTCAGTTTGTAGCCTGCTACAGAACACCCGCCCTATTACAGGAACCCCACTTGGCATTCCTGAGAACACTGGAGAATATGAAGGTCTCTCTAAACACTATGTTATTGGGTGACTTCAACTACCCAAACATTGACTGGGAAAACTACTCAATCCCAAACTATCGCCCCATAAGCCTGACTAGTCTGGTCTGTAAAGCTATGGAGCGTATTATCATGGAACTCCTAAACAAAGACATTGGGAGCCTCCAGACACTGGACCCTACACAATTTGGCTTTGTTAAGGGCAGATCTTGCCTCTTAAACCTAGTTGATTTCTTTAAAACAGTTACCAAAGCCATAGATGAGGGCAAGGTAGTCCACACAGCCTACCTGGACCTCGCAAAAGCCTTCGACACAATACCCCACTCGGGCATCATAAATAAGCTTACCAGCTTAAATATCAACCCCTATATCACAAGATGGGTTGCAAACTGGCTCAGAGATAGAACCCACATGGTCAGAATCGCAGGTGCCATGTCCGAATCCAAACCAGTTACAAGTGGCATCCCACAGGGCTCAGTTCTGGGACCTCTCTTGTTCGGTATATACTTCTCTGAGGTTCAGGCTAACACAGGGGGATTATGGCTGACAAAGTTCTCAGATGACTGCAAACTGGGGGCCATAATCGAATCTCCAGCTGACACAAGCATTCTCCAAAAGGGTCTCACAGAGATGGATGCTTGGTGCCAGAACCACGGCCTCAAGCTAAATGCTAAAAAGTGCATAGTCATCCCCTTTGGGAAAAACAAGGTGCCCACAAATTACCACATAGGTGGTAATCCAGTAAGTACGGAAGAAGTAATTAGAGATCTGGGGACCAACGTAGATAGTAATCTCTCCTTTGATAATCACGTTGCCAAAGTGGTTAGAAAGACCTTATATATAGCCCACCTTATCACGAAAGGGTTCGCATCTAGATCAAGAGAGGTCATTGTGCCCCTCTACTCGTCACTCATCAGGCCCATAATTGAATACAATGCCCCTTTTGGGATGTACCTTCCCCGACACCTGCAGCAACTGGAGAGACCCCAAAAGTACCTCACCAAGAGGATCATGGGCTACAAACAGATGTCCTATGCAGCTCGACTAAAGAAACTCCAGCTCTACTCAGTTGCTTACCGCCTACTCAGAGGCGATCTATGCCTGACGTACAAAGCCATGTCAAACCCAGAATTAATGGACATGCTCCACCTCAAAAAATCCAAGTCCCTTAGAGCTACACGCTCCAGGGACCTAAACCTCAGCACAAAAATAAATAGGACATGCTGGAGGGACAGATTCATTTCCCAGAGACTCCCCTCACTCTGGAATAGAATCCCAATTCATGTTAGACATAGCCCCTCGCTGACCCTCTTCAAGCGAAATTTGGACGCGTGGATGGGAAATCGCAAATTCACCCCTGGGGTCTCTCCTGTGTCCCTGCTAGACAGAGGCACAGTAAACTAATCTTAAAAGGGTACCTTCTGTGACCTACTTGACAGAGGCACAGTAGGCTAATCTAATAGGGAGGCGGAAGCCAAATACACTCTGGCTAGTCTTATAAATGCCCTAGGGCAGATAGCCTAGTATCTACCTATGAACCTATGAACCTATACTTCTACCTGGAAACAAACATATAAATCTTCTCGCAACCTGAACAGCTGTGACCCAGAACATGTCTAACACCCCACTCCATTCTTACAACTAGGGCAGCCTAAAAGTCTTACCATTAGATGCCTCTGTTGTCTATTTTAATAAGCCCAAAGGGGGCCATGCTGTTTAATAGTTCAATAAATATCTTGAGTGCCAAACAGCCCTGCTCCTTGGCTCACTCCTACCAGCAGGAAATTGAGCAATAGAGATAAAGTCTGGAAGGCATGGCTCATTAATAAGACAAAAAAACATCTTCAGCAATATAAATACATACAAAATAAAGATAAATGCCAGATCAGACTTGGCAAGAGACCTTACTCCAGTTTGCAGAATAGATGCTACAAAAATTCTAGACAATTCTTGGCCACCATATCTAAAATGCTACACCTTGGTTAAAGTGGACAGTCAAACCCCATCCTCCAATGATCACGGGAAGAAATCACTAACATTTTCAATGATCACTTTATCTCTAGCAAACTCAAAACAAATCCGCCTCCTCTAATAATCTGACCACTTCCCACTCTGACTCACCTCCCACTGCCATTAATACTCATTTTTTTCTCCTTTCAACCACTATCCACCACAACAAACAAAAAGTACTTCACACAAATAAAATAAACTGGGTATACTAGTTCCAAAGACATTCCTAGTGATTAAAAATAGCAGCCAGCTCAATTTATTTTCCAGTATCCATTCTCATAAATAGGTTTATTCAGGATTTATATATCTCAGCCATGTGAAATATTTCTCACATTATCCCACTACACAAGGGAGGTAATAACTAATGATATTACCAGCTTCAGACCCATTGCCATTCTCTTTCCTCTTTTACAAATCCTCAAAAAATGCATTCATAATCAATTAATGACTCCTGTACTGACAAAAAAAACCTTCTTCTGCCCACCCTGACATACCATAATTTCAGACCAGGTCATTTCACTACCATAGCTCTCCTAAATTTCACCAACATTATTAATGTAGCCAGAGATAAAGGCCAACTGGTTTCAGTCATGTTTCTGGATCTGTCCAAGGCCTTTGATATCGTTTTCCATAGCCTACTTCTAAAAGAACTCTCTTCACTAGGCCTGTCTAATATCTCCACCAACTAGTTTTTCTAGCTGTCTTTGCAATAGACTCCATTTTTTTAATGGGTTAACTCCTATTCATCCTTCCTACCTATCAAAACAGGTGTTCCTCAAGGTTCTGTACTACTGCTTTTTAACTTGTTTACCAGCAACGTACACTTTGCCAGATGTCAAGTATATCTCGCAGAATGCAGACAACTTCATTTTAATCTGTACCGCCAGTAACCCACTTACCCAACAGCATGTCATCCAAGAGTCATTTTCATCAACTGAAAGCTGGCTCAATAACTCCCAGCTCAGTCCAAAAAACAAAGCAGCTGTTATTCCTCCCAAAAGCCCTTGCACACCACAAACAACACGTCTCAGTAAGAATCTGTGATAACACCCCAATTCCAGTTTACTAGGCATGATAATCGGTAACCTAAAATTTCACTTACATGTGCAACAGTTTTTCGAAAAAACTTGCCAAAAATTTGGGGCACTCTAAAGACCAAAACTATGTAACTGATTCATCCGGGAAACATGTGGCCTCTACACTCCTACTTCCCACTTTACTAAATGGTTCCCCAGTACTGCTTAATCTTCAAGCTTCCACCCAAAATAAAATAAATCAGTGCTACAGTAATATAGTAAAATTTACCAATAGCTCATCAAACAGACCCCCATGACTGCTTAGCCCTAAAACTGCTTGACTGACTTGAATTACCGAAGGAACTCATTCACTCACACCCCACTATTCCTTGTTCACAAATGAATATACAAACTAGAACAAAGCAAAGCCCTACATACACTCCTGCTAGGCCATTTTGATCTGAAAATGCTCCTCACTACCAACAAACCATACCTGTCAGCAGAAACCTCTTTCTTTTCAAGCTACATAGCCCACTCCTGGAACTCTATCCCCTCAAGTTTCTAGCACCCTTTCCAGTTTCAAGACTAATCTAAAAAAATTTCTGATACAACCCTCAAAAGAGATGCATGACCACATACTTCCTGTAACTATGCCTTTCTCACTCTGAATCACTAGCACTTCCATATCTTAGCAGGTAGTAATGGCCTAACATCAAAACTAGATCTCCCTATGATATAGTACTACTAATATATGCCGTCTTACCTTTTCAGCCGACACTTGTTTCCTCTCTAGTGTCCTTTCATAACATTCTCACCTGTACAATACTAATCAAATATCTGCATGTCCTTAATTTTCTGTCCTGCAAATTACTCCTCCTCATCTTGTATTACTCTGTTTATTTTGGCAGCAGAATACTCTATATTATTTCTCATCTCCATATATTACAAATGTAGACAGTGTTTTGAATAACTATATAATGGTTTAGTGGGCACAAGCTATTCACTTCTGCAAAGTGTCTTGTTACTTGTAGTACATATTGCGTTCTTGATCATAATTTCTCCTAGCATTATTCTGTAAATGGATTTCAGTTGTGGGTGCTCATATTCCCTGTATACAAGGTTCACCCCAATCTGTTTTCAAGTGTTATATCTGTTGCAGGGCTTTTATCCTTACTCCTCTGTCGTCTAAATGTTTTTGAATTTGTTATGGAGCTTTAATCCCTGGGCAACTGCTAAAAATGGGCTGTTGGCTCAGTCAGACTTTGCCAGTTACCAAAGGACAAATAAATCGAACACTCATTTAGTCAGATGTCCCTCCTTTGAAAAACCTTTCAAATTCTCACAGACCTGCAGTGGAAGACGATTATGCTGTAATTTCCCACATAACTTTATAGGGGGAACATTAGTTAAAACAGATTTTTTTTAGTACATGTTAAAGAAATACCAATACCTCTGCCAAAGTGTAACACTGATCTCAAATTTGTAACATTACCATCTGTGGAGTACCACTTTTACTGCAGTATTATACTACATTTGTCCTACTGGGTTCCCTCATGGGGGAACTGTGTCCCACACAGCTACGTCATTGCATAGAATGCCAACTAAAACATCTCAAATCACAATTCAACTGTAAAGGCACAAGAAAACATTGACTTGCCAACTTACAGAACCCATATTAAAGCCTACTTAGAGTTTTAATGGATTGTGATGTGGCTTAATGAGGTTGATATGGTGAGTCTCAATAAAACTACATGTGGAGAATTCTGGAATTGAGCCAAAGAAATGTACTACTGTACTACAGGTAGGGTTGTCCTTTCAGAAGTAAAGTCAGGAAGGTAATAGGAGTTAGCAGGATAGTGACCCTTGTATAGTTCTTAAAAGCAGCTACAATTTAGATTACTGATGCTTAGGCTGAGAGAAGATTTTGCCAGGAAGTGTTGAAAGGGTTGCATTGTGAAGGATCATGTCGTCCGTAATATACTTGACTGGAACGAACTGTTAGCTTGCAGAGACAAAGTGAAGAGGGTAAAGCTTCGTGAAAAGGATGTATGTTGTAAGAATTGTCTTAACTACAAGCCATGTAAGTTAAGAATCGAAGAACACTGTTGAAAAGGACAAAATTTTTTTTTTTGCAAACTCTGTATAAGGAATGCGAGAGTATTGATGGAAATGAACTACATTTTATTTTCAATTACTCTATAATTTGCTTTAAGGAAGTATGTGCCCTTTGTGTGTGTGTGTGTGTGTGTGTGTGTGTGTGTGTGTGTGTGTGTGTGTGTGTGTGTGTGTGTGTGTGTGTGTGTGTGTGTGTGTGTGTGTAACTCTGTAAATAAAGTCCTGTCTTCAAAACGAAAGGGGTTGATACAGATTTTTCTTTGTCATATTGTTAGCTGCAGCATTTAGAAATGTAGTTTAAACTGACTTTGCAAAAGCTACCCAGAAAGTGCTATGTGTGAATATTTGTCCCCCCCCACTCAAAAAATCTAGTTCTGCCTGAGCAGGAGTTACTAACTGACTGCATAACAAGATGTAAACCATCAGAGTGAATGCTACATGTTAGGTTCATTGATACTGTGTTTGCTGAAAAGTTCTACGAACCTGAGGAACTCTGAAATCTTTCTGTGTAAGTTCGGATTTACTCTAATCAAAAAGATTCACATGACAAAAAGAGTTATTTTGAACTGTGAAAACCCTATGCCGATATGGGTGTGTGTTTTGGATAGCAAACCTCATGGCAGCAAAAAGGGGTTGTTGATATTTTTTCCTGTATTTTAAAGCCAAAGCCGTGTGTGTACTGAACTGTAGCTGCTGAATGATGTGTAAAATGGAGAAGTTACTTGAAGTCTTGGTAAAATGTATGGCAGTTCTCCAAGAACATTGTGCAGCCACTTACAACATCTGCTTGGACTGCAACACCAAATTTCCACCCTCTGTCTCCAACCTTCCATCTCTCTGGGAGTTCCAAATGCTATTGCCTTCCTGAAGAAATTAAGCAGGAAAGATCATGAAGAGGCCTTCCTGGTACCCCCCCCAAAAAGGAAGCATACTGAGAGAAGTGACCACAAGCACAATGGGCAATAATTTTACTTTATTGCTTAACTGGGGGGGGGTCACTGAATGTATATTTGGACTTTAAAGACACTGATTTCTGTGAATACCAGAAATTGAAGTGGGGGATATGGGCAAAGGCTTGATATTTACCTGAAACACAGTGCCTTAAGTCTCATAGGTTTATAGGTTAAGTGCTAGGCTAGCTGCCCTTGCAGGTCATTTTAAGCCTATCCAATTTCCCTTTTTATATTCAAATTAACTTCCTTAATCTCATTTGGTTAGAGACTGGGGTTGGTCATCCCTTGTATATTACCTTAATGAGAATGACTGGGATCATACTGTAGATGAGGGGACCCATCCATGGGATACAGCATTTAGGAGCCATCTCTGTCAGGTAATACTATGGGAGGCAGTCCTGAAGTAAATTTTGTGTTTCCCATTAATCGATCCAAATTGAGCTTGAATATGGACAAGGATGACTTTTGTTTTATATGGATGGGGAGTTTGTTCCAGAGCAGTGGTGTCTTGTGAGGTATACATTCTGTTAATGTTGCAGAAGAGGGTTAGAGCCCTAGACCTAGAGTTTCACAACTGGGCATTCAGTATGGACAGGCCAGCAATGTCATAGATGGCTGACATAGTGCTAAATGTGACTAGAACCTCATTTAAATAAGTACAATTTTGAAAATATTGGCTATAGATAAAATTCAGTGGATGCTCCCTAGTAACTGGTGAACATGGGTATTCCAGAGTCTTTTGAACAGTTGTCTGTTTTATTAGAATGCCTATTGCTAACTGAAATTGCACACCCTAATTTGCGTGTACCAAGTGCTAACTAGCCGTTAAGATCCCATGTTAAAATACATTAAGAAAAGTAGATGTAGAAACTTAGAAATAAACCTCTTTCAGTCCTACTAAAGGGACATTTGAACAGAAATGTAAAGTTCTCCTTGTTAAACCAAAGCAGAGAGAGATTCAGAAGTAGGAGCAGGGCACTGAGAGTAAAAAAAAAAAAAAAAAAGAGGAAAGGAGTTGGTCAATACCCCATGTTGTCCTTATTAGAGGATGAATTAGATGGGAAAAGCCTCTACCTATGTTTACAGTAGAAGAGGCCACAGCCTCTGTTTCATGCCAGAATACTGATGAGAGTAACGTCGATTTGGGTGACCACCAGATAGACTATGTTAATTTCAGGAAAGCCCAGTGGGAAGAAGACACACTAAGCTGAGCTAAAAAGACAAAGATTGAAAGCCCTAATTTGTACCCATATTCCAAGTTAAGAAACCATCTGTTCTACAGGGTAACAGGTGACAAAGACTGATCCATTTATTAGATGCAAAACATTGTAGAATACCTGAAATGAAGTTGGTACATGTGTTCTAAAATGTTTAGAACACCTGTATGCACACCTGTAATGAAGTTAGTCATAGCCACGTTCTGGGTGGTCATTTTTGAGTGTGTTGGATAGCCAGTATTTTAACTAAATTTTACTGACTTTGTAATATGAAAATTTAAAGAGCTTTTGTGTGGGTTTGCCCGGTATGTCAAAGGACAATACCCAACCTTGGGTTTAAGAGCCCTTGCTTATCATAGATGTTCCATTTGGACATATGGCAAATGGACATTGTGAGTCTGCTTGTAAAAAATAAGATCCACCAGTTTATCTTAGCAGTAGTTTATTTATACAGCAAAATTCCCCATTCAAAGAGGCAATACAAAGTCAATAGCAAAAGAAAAAGTGCTACTATTTATAGGGTAAGAATTCCCTGTGAAATTCTTACTGACTAAGGTACTGCATACAGGTCCAGAGTAATGCATGAACTTTTGTCAGTTTTGAAAGTTTTAATGAAAAGGTCCATCCTAGAGAATGATGCATCTGTGGGCGGAAGAAACTGTTTCCATACATTTTGTTTGATGTAAAATAAGTAACTCAGCACTCAACTGGATTCACACATTTTAACTGCAGTGTGGCAAATATCCCTAAGACTTGCTAAATGTAGCAAAAGAAATATAAGAGGAGAAAAATGCATGCTTTAAAGGTGGTGTAGATCATTTTACAGACGTCCAGGACAAGGTTAGAACTGCAGTGCGTGTATAGTAAGCTAACATATGAAGAGAGCACAGGTGACACAACAGAAAGTGTGTGGTAAAGACTTATCATAGAGTTTTAAGTATTTGTGTTACTACCCACTGCTGAAATAAATTCCTTGCAAAGTGGTAAGGAAGTTTTGAAACTGCAGCAAAATAAGTCATATGAATAATAAAGCGAGACGGTCTGGAAAATAGGAAACCAGAACAGTTATGCTGCATAAATGTTCTGAAACCTTGGAGAGAAACTGACATGTCTACTGTAACTATGCTTTCAGAAGAAAAGGTTCTCGCAACAGTATGTCCTGAAATCAGAATCAGTGTGCCAGAAAAAAGAAGTGACAGAATTTGTACTCATGAATAAGGGCATATCCTGACATTTACCTGGTAGAACCAGTTTAATCCAGTACAGTGTAGAAACTGTGGTGATTAAAGTAAATCTGAAACTTTACTGAATATCGTAATCTGAATGCTATGCTGTTAAGAAAGAAATATAGAAAGAAATTATTAAAGTTCAAGTCGTAAATGAATCCCAAAGTGAGTGGAAAAGTCCCATATTACTGGTTCCCAAGCTCAACGGGGTCCATGAGGTTTTGCTTTGACTGTGGAATATCTTATTGAAATTTGTTTATTTGTAAATATTTGTTTACAGGGTAGTGCACTGATCAGTATTGACTGATTTCAGGCTCTGCTCAGGTGAAATGCAAAAGACTTCACAAACGAAAAATACAGAAATGTAAGCAGTTAAATTGTATAAATACATTCTAGTGAAGAAGCATAGTGCAATGTGCAGTCAAGTCGAGTGTAATGTACAGTATGTACTTCAGTTTCTAAAATGGGTCAATTTTCAGTAAATCTTGAGAGGGAAGAGACATGGAAAGGAGATAGGGGAATAGTGTTATGTGATGTATCCTGTGTTGAGGCAGGAACATTTGGCTTAGATGAGGTGCTTTTAAGTTGCATTCTGAAGTTGGAATAAGTGTCGGTTTCATTTAGGTTCATGGGTTGAGCTTGTCAGAGAGTAGGTGCCTGGAGGAGAAGGCATGTGCAGCTTAGTTTGGTTGAAGGAGTAGTGAGAGTTGGTATGGCTTGTGGGCAGTGTCTCAGGTTGTATGAGCAGTTTTTTCATGAAGTCTAGCTGCAAGGGGAGTACATGTGTGCAGTTGGAGTAGTTTGTAGAGTTGTGATCCTAACAGTAGGTTAGATCTTTGTTTTCTGGGTAACTGTTTGGCATTTTCTAGGGTGATACAGTGATGCTCACAGAGAGGTGAGTTTTTAGTTTGTAATGAATTATATGCTGTTAGAGATGGTGTGGAGGGTGGCAGCATTTTTTTCTTAGAAGCAGAAGCAAAAATGGGGAAGCCCATATTCAAACTGAAAAAGGAGAAATCCTCCATCAATGACTGCTCCGGCTAGTTGGGATAGAAAAGGGGAGACCTTTTTGGTCCAGAAGAGGAGAGAGTTTATTTTGGCTGTCACTCTTTCTGTGTAGAAAAAGTTTGGTGACTGATTAAGCCATAATCAATCTCTAAAGCTAAACTTCTAGTACATCTAGCTGTTCAACTAATCTGCTCCGGAGGTATACATCCCAATCCAGGCCCCATCCTTCAAAACAACAATCCACATAGCTACATCTCCTTTACTCCAGATCTACTTCAGAAAAGACATAAATCATCCCTTCTCCTCCTTAATATTAACACTAGGAGTGTCACTAACAAAGTTCATAGCCTACATGCCACTCTCTCCCACTATTCCCCAGACATTGTTATAGTAACAAAACCTGGCTAAAACCTAACATTTACAGTAATGAAATCACAGCACCAGGCTACAACATACTAAAAGACAGGCTAACTAAGAAAGGAGGAGGTGTAGCAATCCTATTCAAAAATCACTTATCACTTGATCTAGTAGACCTACAACTCCCTGACTTTCAAAACACAGAAATACTTGCTAGACTTAAAACTAACCCCAGTAAAAGTATAAATATCCTTGGTGGATACAGCCCACCCGGAAATGATATTCCAACACTAGAACACATGATATCTAACTCCCTTCTCTAAGAGACAACCCTTGCAGGTGATTTTAACATTGATTTGGTAACATGCATATTAACCTACACAGGTTTACACAACTAATCACATCTCCCACTAGAACAGATAAAGCCTCTGGAAGACCATCCATTTTGGATTGGACCTTAGTAAACAGTCCAACCCTAATGTTCCACTCAGGCTGTCTCCCTGACAACCTAAGTGATCATCAGCCAGCCTTTCTCATCCGTACTAAAACCCATCAAGCTCACCAGACCACCTTCCATCAAATCAGAGACAAAAGGAATTTCAACTCCAAACACTTTATTTCCTCCCTTAAGAGCTGCAGCTGGGAAACTCTCAGACAGCTACGTCTCGACGAAGCAGTTAATTCTTTTAACTCCACCTTCTTAAACATCCTCAACCATCATGTTCCACTGCGAACCATTAGAACTAAATCTAACCTTGCTCCCTGGCTTAGTAAAGAATGTAGATCACTTTTCAGGATCCGAGACGAGACATGGGTACAATTCCACAAAAATAAATCCCACATAAAGCAAACTTACCTAGAATTGCATAACAAAGCCAAAAAAAAAACTAGTGAAAAGGGATAAAACCAATTAATACCAAAATATTAAAAAAAACACCAAAACAATCCGCAAAAATTCTGGGCTGCAGTCAATACCATACTACACCCTGGTAAATCAGCTACCCCCACTCCATCAACCCCCAGTAACACAGAAAATGTACCAACCCAGTTTAATACCTACTTTACTGAGTCAGTCCAAGCCCTTGCAAACTCTCAGCCTAATAACCCTTCTCCTGTCACAAACCAAAACACCACACAGACCCTAACGTCCAACAACCTGTTTTTATTCCACCCACTCTCTGTCCACACAACCAAAAAAATTACTCAAACTCAGACTATCTTCCCTAGTAGCTGACAGCCTCCCTGCTGAATTCCTTCAAATTGCAGCAGAAGGAGTTGCCTACCCTATATCCATTCTCTTAAGCAGATCTATCACCAAGAGCCAGGTCCCTAGTACTTGGAAAATCTCCCACATACTATCCCTACACAAAGGAGGTACCCTCACTGAGTTAACTAATTACCTCCCCATTGGTATCTTATCCCCCCGTCTAAAATGTTTAGAAAGATTATCCACACCTAGCTCACAGATTACCTTCAAAGATTAAAACTGCTTACAGATACACAACATGGCTTCTGTCACTCTCACAGCACCACCACAGCCCTGATGTACTTTACTAACACAGATAACCACCATCGAAATAACGGACTGTATGTATCTGCTATATTCCTAGACCTGTCCAAAGCCTTTGATATGGTTAACCACCCAAAACTAATCAACATCCTCTCCTCCCTAAACCTCTCTACCACTTCCATCTCCTGGTTCCAAAATTACATTACAGGTCGTCAACAAGCCACCCTTTGGCAGCAACAGCTATCTCCCCTCCTTCCAGTTGTCATAGGAGTTCCCCAAGGTTCCATCCTGGGGCCCCTACTTTTCTCTTATCTTTACCAATCAACTCCATAATCCACACCCCACACCACTATAGTCCAATATGCTGACGATTCCAGCCTAATATGTTCAGCCTCCTCTCTTCAAACTCTCCACAAATATACCCAGGATTCCTTCCTATTGGCTGAAAATTGGCTCACAAGCTCTCACCTCATCCTTAACCCAAACAAAACAAAGCTTCTCTTCTTTCATCCAGGAAAAAAACCCTCCACACCAGCCAGTACCCCCTCCCCATCCTTTCAGATAATTTCTAAAAACAACACCATTATTACCCGCTCTACCCACATAAAACTACTAGATGAAGAAATGAACAACAATCTGATATTTGATATGCATATTGCCCAAACCATTAATAAGGTCCATAAGAAACTCTCTCTCCTGTATAGGAATAATAAATTCCTTACCAAGAATACCAAATCCACTATTGTCCGAACTCATCTCCTTTCTACTCTTTTATATGCTTCCCCAGTACTAACCAAACTCCGTAAAACAGGCATTGCCAAACTTGAATCTTGATGCAACAAGATAGCCAGATTCACAACTGGTGCCTCATATTGATCTCATCACTGCATAGCACTCGCACAACTAAACTGTCTGGAACCCCCACATCTACTGCAATTTAATCAACGTACCACCCAGATAAAACACCTGCACTTCATAACCTCCTACAGCCTTATAACTCCTCTAGACATCTCCGCTCTTCCAACAAAACCCTTCTACAGGTCTCCAAAAGCAAACTATGCAGCTGGTGAATCACTATTCTCACACTACATTTCCACGTTATGGAATAAACTCCCAACCTCTCTTACTAACAATTGCTCCATCCCACAATTTAAAAAACTTCTCAAAACGCACCTTCAGATTCCTGTCTCAGGCTCTGTCCCTGCAACCCTACATGATATTCAGTACTCCCTTCTTAGTAGCTATAATCCACTCTTGTGTGTCCTCCCTAGGACTTGAAACCCAAACTAGCTACTATATTATATCCAAGCACATCTATGTCTCCAGTGTTCTATCTTGTACTATACTCTCTCATTCAAACCAACAACTAATTATTATTTGTGCTATTTGACATACTAGTTAAATATATATAATATTCACTCTCACTGTAAACCACTGTCTGCCCATATATTACTTGTGCCACTTGCTATTGTTGTGTCATTGGTTTATTCACTTGTATTGCTTGTAGTTACTGGGACTGTCTGGATTATTCGTTTGTATTAATTGTTTGCTTCTTGAACTTTTCATCATGTACTGATCTAATATTTGTTAAGTAAACGAGGAGCTTTTCTCCCCGAGCCTCTGCTGAAAAAGGACCTGTGTCCAGTCAGACTTTCCTAGTTAACAAATGTAAAATAAATAAATAAAATAAATAATCCTAGGTATTTGAAGATGGAGGTTGTTTCTGTGGAATGGTTGTATAATTCAAAGATAGGCAGAGTCAGGTGCTTGGTGAATTTTCTGTGGAGTCAGGTGCTTGGTGAATTTTCTGTGGAGTTCTGAAAATAATAGTTTTGGCCTTGGTGAAGTTAATAAGTTACTTGATTTATGAGCTCATGCAAGTCGGACTGGAGCTGGCATTGAATGTTGGTGTGAGAGTGACATGATCGGTAAATTCCCATGCCATCAGCATAGGGGATAAGTGGGAGATAGGGGGCAGTCACAAGAATGTTTTAGTGAATATGCAGAAGAGGAGGGAGGCAAGAATAAAACCACAGACAACCCAAACTGATAGTGGTAAATAAATGTACTGCTAAAAATAAAAAACACAAAAAAACACTTGCAGTAGACAAATTAAGATTAGTGTGTAAATCTTTTATTCTCAGCTTTTGTCTAAAATGACTTAATCAGAATGAATCAAAGTGAACTTCAGTTCATTATATATATTAAAACCATCCAATGACCAGTAAGAGTTGAGCTGGTTAGGGACATTTTTATTTTTTATTGATGTATTTACAACAAAATGTTTTTAAGGAACTTGTTTATGTATTTTTGGTGGCGTTAAAAAAGGAATATTGAACAATTGATTCTTACTGGCCATCGGATGTTTTTAATATATATAATGAACTGAAGTTCACTTTGATTCATTCTGATGAAGTCATTTTAGACAAAAGCGGAGAATAAAGGATTTATACGCTAATCTTCATTTGTCTACTGCAAGTGCTTTTTTGAAGGAGGCAACAATGGATTCTTGTGGTACAGCTTTGGTAACATGCATATTCTGATTGCGAGGATCCTTTTTCAACTCTGAAGTGTTGGTTAGTGAGGGAAGTTTTTAAACCACGGAATGGCATCTGGTCTGATATCAATTTCAATTAATTTGTTTTGGTGAGGATAGTGATCAGTGAGGTCAAATGCCTTTGTCAGGTCTATAAATAAAGCACCTGTAAGTAGGTCACTATCAGAGTTTTGCAGGATGTCATTTGTTAGGGACCCAAAGTGCTGTCATAATACTTTGTCCAGGCCAGAATCCATGCCGTTTGGAGGAGACCAGGTGCTGCTGCTGAATATGTAGTGAGGGTTTGGTGTAGACTGTCTAGCTTTCTAGACGTTTGCAAGAATTGGGAGGATGGATATTGACAGAAGTGAGGTGCATCTTTTGGGTTAGTTTGTCTTGTGAGGGGGTTTAATTAATTTAGAGCACTTTTCCAAATTTGTGGCATATGTGTGATACATTATATATGTGGATCAGAGGAAGACCTAGATGATAGCTGCACTGATATATGAACCAATGATTTATGTTGCCAGATCCAGGAGGGGTGTTGTTGGTAATATTTTGAAGTAGAATAGAAACTTTGAAATTATGTGTTTGAAGTGGAAGAGGGGAATGAATGATGGTGGGGTGAGCAGTGCATGATCTGTGGGGGGGGGGGGTTGTTTATTAATGGGATATTGATATATTCTTTAAAGAAGTCTGGAAGTTTTGTTCTACCACAGTGAATGGTGCTTGTAGACAAGGCATCATGAGGAGGTTTTTTTTACCTCTACAAAGGCTAACTTTCCAGAAGTGTTTGTGGGAATGTAAGGGGGTAATTAGTTTAGTGATTTCTTTTGTGCGTTCTGTTGCACATCTTGGCTGGGGTACATAAGGCTATAAGAGGTGCAACTATCAGTTGTTGGGGTTTGTTTCCATTTTTTGCCATTCTTCATCCCATACAATTAGAAGATGCTTGACTTCAGTGGATAGCCAGTCAGTTTTGATTGGTTTATAAAGCCTGTGGGTAAGTGGGATGAATTTGTCTTTAAGCTGGAATAGAAATTAGGTTTAAGCTTGTGGGTCATGTAAGGAGAGTATATGGTTCCAGTTGTGGGCTGTGAGAAGTTGAGTCTTTCAATATTAGTGCAGCACTGATTTCTGAAGGCTTTTAATTTTGGTGGTAATTTTATGGGATGGTTGATGGTCACTTAGTAATGGTGGCAGAATTTTTATGTTGGAGGTGTAGTTTGGAATGTTTATAATTTGGTCATGTGTGGCGTGTTTGAAGCATCTGAAATTCAGTCTTGTTGCTTCTTTTATGAGTTGAAGGAAACCTAGGTCTGCTTGGAAAGTACCCATATTAGACACAAGTGTAGCTAATACCCTGTGCAGGTACCACAAATCAGCACCCCACCCCTTTCAGCTCTTCAAGTGCGGGGGAGTAGCATTTCACTGCATTTTAGAGACCCCCCCCCCAGTCAATCTCGACATTTTAGAGATCGGCTTATTAGAGTTGTAGCCCCCCCCCCCCCACTTATCCATTCAAGATCCAAAAAAACTGCCATGTTTTCTACTGGCATACCAACCAGGTTGCCAGATGCCCCCCAATCAATACTTTCTGCCCTAGTCATTCAGGTCCAGTTTCTGTTCTCTGCCCTTGATCCTCCTCTGGCACTGCACATATATCTGAAGCAAACAGTTGCTACAGTTTATTCCCTGCCTGTGATGAGCACTACAGCAGTCAAGTTTTATAAAAAAATCTTGTTTTAAACTGTAGCAAACTGCTTGCTACAGTTTATACACTGCCTGCATGGAGCACTATAGCAGTCATGCCTTAGTTAAAAAAAAAAAAAAAAAACTGTAGCAGACTGCTGCCTATAAATGTAGCAAATAGTTTGCTACAGTTCAGAGACAGAGCTCTGCAGTATTCAGGGTTCACTGCAAATACAATACCGTCTTAGAGAGAGAGAGAGATCGTGATGAAGGATGGCCAATTTCACCCCCATCCCTTTGCACCCAGGACAGTTGCCCCTTTTGGCCTGCCCCAGTATGCTTCTGATGTCGGGTGAATGTGGGCCACGACTATTAAGACTGAAGTCGCCTAGAATGATTATGTTGCTGTTTTTTGGGACGGTTCTTAAGGATATTAGTGTTGAGTGATTTGAATTTATTGGGTGGGGGGGGCTGTAACTGGTTGTAGAATTAGTAAAGGTTTGCCTTTGTGAGTTTTGAAATTTTAGGAGAATCCAGTTAGGACTGCAGTCAGAGGATGAGAAGTTTCCTTGGGCAGTGACTTTTGATTTTCAGTTATTTTGTACATAGAGAACCTCCACCAGATCATTTAGTTGGGTCTGGCATAATTGACTTACTTCTAGAAAGTTATAAAGTTTTGGAAATTGGAGGAGTATTGTTTGACCCAGGATTCTGTGACTGCTAGAATGTCTGGGTTGTGTTTGGAAATAAAAGCAATTGTGTAATCTAACTTCTTTCTAATTTTTTTCTGCACTGAAGGGGGATTTTTTTTTTTTTTTTTTTTTTTTGAAAAGTTGGGAAAGGTTAAATGTTTGTCTGCTTTAGATCTAAACAAAGATTGTTTGCAAATTCTCACTCCCCACATAGGCTAGGGAAAAAGACATTTTCCACACTGGCTGAGTCCTGGGTTTTGGTCTCCATAGGGCACTTGCAACATTGTAGAGGCTTACGAACAAAACTCTTAGGTCTCAAAAGACATATGCAGCCTACCTGGATGATATAATCCTGTTCTGTAAGGACTGAGAAAGCACTCTCCTTAAAGTCAAGGCTGTTTTACTTTCCCTGGGCCAATCTGAATTAACTGCTAACCCAACTATTAGTGCGAGCTAGGCATAGCAGAACCAAACTATCGGGCAGTGTGATAGGTCAAGGGATAGTGAAACTACAGTCAAAAAAAGCTGAGACTACAAATCTGGACCTTCTCCAGGCTGTAACTGGGCTAACTTCCCGTTCCAGCTGTGCAGAGCCCACTGTTGGGCTATGTAATAGGTCAAGAGTTAGTGAAACCACAGAGCATGTAACATTCTTCCTCCCCATCTGCCTACCTTGGATGGACATAAATGGAATGGACAGTGTAGAGGGAATCTGCAGAGGCATTCAAGAGGGACTTGACGGCAGGCAAAAAGTAGTTAAGCACAAAGTAGGGATATAGGGAGGAAGAATTGTACATGCTCTTAAAATAGAGTAGGTAGTGATTTGTAAAATGCCATGTGATGTGACCACTTCGCAAAAAGAACAATCCCTAGCTTCTGGTCAGGTGGAAGAGGGATCACTTCTGTAATGTAAAGAGAATCTCATCCTGTCTGTATAGTAAAACTGCAGTTTTATTCTTGTCTGTGTCCCGCGTTTAAGAGCTTGCATGTACTTCCTCTAGCCATATTAATTTCGTCTGGGCTCTTATTTCCTCTGAGTCCAAAGACCTACCCTTTGATTGATTGACTAAGTCTAAACTGTGTCCTGGTGGACATATTCCTGAGAAAGTGTTTGTCCTGTAATAGACTGTCATCCCATTCGAGGCTGGTTTCTGCTTTGACTGTTGCGCACTGTGCTAGACTGCAGCTTTGCACATCTCTGCACTGGATGAAAGTGTATATAGAACATTGATAAAATTTGTGCCTGGTACTCTATTGCATAGGGGTTAGTCTTTGCATGGAATACCTTGATAGGTTCAGTTATCAAGACTGAGTTGTAAGGCTTCAAGAAGCTGTATTGCCATAACTCCATGTTGATATCTGCTTCCTTTATATGTATCAAAATTATATTTGAAAAAGAACACTGTTATAAAATTTTCCTGGAAAATATTTACTATCTTGAGTGTTTGCAAAAAGGCAGATTTTATGGCATATGGCATTTTAGAACAGAATATTCATTTGTTAGAATTTTTATTTCTTCTTGTATTTGCTACTAGTAAAACTCTGTTTGCTTCATTTAGTGTTCTGTACGTAAAATCTGTTTCAGTTTTGCTTGTATGTAGATTCTGTAAAAAATTGTAATGGAGTTGCAGTAATGACTGAAAATTCCACTCTGATAAATGGTGTCATTCCCATAATTTCAGGCTGTAAAAATGGAATTTCAGGTTTATAATAACCATAACTTGGTATTCCTGTCAACATTTTTGGTGTGGAGGGCTGAAGCCATGACTGCAGCCCACGTGACTTAAGTTTGAGTGGTGGCTTTGGTCTCTGCTGGGGTGGGAGAAGAGTGGTATAGCATTCCTTACTTGCCTGTCTCTGGAAGGCATGGGGTGCATGTCTGGTTAACTGAGTTCCATTATAAAATCCCCAATGGAGACCGGAGACCCCTGGGAAGTCCTAAATGTGGGAGAAGGGGCAGAGTTGTCTTGAGGGGTTATGTGACTTGCAGAAACAAGTGTACTGCCCTCACTGTTACTCATTCCATACCAAAAGGACATGCACTGCTGGATTAGGACCTTAAAAGCACAAACCCTTTGTCTTTGGATAGGTGGTAGTTCAGTTTTATGCTGTTTAGGTCCTACCTTTGGGAAGAACAACAGGGGGAGCCTGCTAGTCACTGTAATAAGGAGGTAAAAAGCAAAAAACCATCAAAAAACTCACTGTTCCAGTTTTTGAAGGAAATTAATAACTCACTTGTTCTGATTTTATCGGGGAAATTAATTCTGTGATCTTGGGAAAGTATTAAATACATTTTCCAACCTTTTTTCCCCATTATTTGTTTATTTTTAACATTAGTTGCACTGATCTGATGCTTGTTTCCCAGACATGATTTTTAGCTATAAACTTTCTTACAAGACATTGCCTTGTAGAGTAGGCGGAAGTCCCCCCAAGTTACATACAATAAATTAATAATGCTCTATTATTGTTACTTTTATTCTGTGAAATTAATCTGAATGTATAGAGTTGGAAGCCCTGATGGATAAGTAGTTTCTATAGTTTAATTTAGACTGGCTTTTACAAATAGGATAATTTTAGTAAACTTAATAGTACTTTCTCAGTGTTGCACATCTTATTCATTTTGTGATTTCAAGTGTTTTGATGAATTTACCTGTGCATTGGGTATTCAGTAATGTAGCAGTTTGTTATAGAACTTACTGGCTGCAATTGTCTTGAGTAAAGTTTGTTTTACTTTAAAAAGTGCAGTTTTGGATACAAGTGTCAAATACAGTGAGCATGCGTGTTTGCACATAATCGGAACATTAATAAGGATCTGAGTTTCACTGGCAATAGAAAAGAGTAATGTGGAAGTAGGGATAAAGGTATAGTCTTGAGTGGACAGGTGTAAAAGCTCCATTTGAGGGATGCAGATATTTTGCATCTGAAAAGTCAGTTGCAGCAAAAAAAAAAAAAAAAAAGCAGTTGAGATGCTGTTTGATAAAGATGATTTTAAAGTAAAGGATCTCCAGAACAAGGCCTCAGTCTTGCCTAAATTAGGGAAATTCGCTCCATGCAAAAGACGCTAGGTAGACAAATATATACTCACCAAAGGTCTCCGTTTGAGTCCTTAAAATGAATAGCAACCAATTACCCTGATGACCTGAGGTGCCTTGGAGTTGGTTTGTGAATGGCAAGACAATTTAAAATTAAGATGGTAAAATTTAACCTAGAATATGGCAGGCAGCAGTATGCAATTTCTACAGAACACAAGTTTTATTGCTGGTGTAAAAAGAACTGCAATTCATATAATTTGAAAGACAGTAATAGGTGATTATGGCAAAGAGGAAACTACTACACTACATGAGCTTGTTTGCTGTTCACTCGGGCAATCCACTCACACAGAATTTTACTAGTGACAAAAGCAGATCTTGTGCAGCATTCTGTGGAAAGGTCTGTAACCCCCAGTGTCGGGGCCTGTGCACCTACATGCCTAATAATATACTCCCTCCAAGGTCACAAAATCCTCAGCAGTAATGTAAATAGATTGGAGCTGTGGGGTCTACAGCAGTGTCCCTATATACTAGATTTATGGTTGCTGTAAGTTAGCAGGGTTAAAAATGCCTTGTATTGTTTTATCTGGTTCATAGCTAAAAGGCGGTCTAACTGAAAAGAATAATTTTTTTCTTAAATACCTTCATTAAATTATCACTTAAACATAGGCAAACATACCTTAACAGAAAAAAAAGCAAAACATATTAACATTTTTTCTTTTTAAATTTTTTCCTACCCATTTCTAAAGATCCCAAGATTCCAGTTCTTTTATCTCTTTTTACAATCGATATTTCAATTAAATCTGGTTTGGACTTTGATTTTAAAATTCTTGCGTTTTTTTAGCAGCCAACAGAATTGAACTTAATGAGACCTTACTACGTCTAGGCAGTTCAGATCCAGTGTCCCAGCTCAAAAGAATAATTTCCTTGGTTAAAGCCATTTGCTCACCCAGTACTGAGTATTCTGTAGGGGATTTTAAAAACTGCCAGCTCATTACACATCCAAAGCTACCTCATTTTCCCCATCACACCTCCAACATTTTCTGTCTACTTCGAGGAAAATTTCTTTGAAATCTGCCTGGGGTATAAAAATACCAGTGCAAACACTGCCAAGCAAAAATCCTAAGTTGTTTGGACCTTGTTGCATATTTTGGGATCCATGCATATGCCCTCCCATTCTTACATCGTAAATTGCTTTTCTAGTGTCATTTCCCAGTCGTTTCTGACTTCCTCTTACTGCTTCCTATAATTATTGTGCAATATTTATAAGCCCCACTAATTATCACCTGTTTTAACAGCAGCTTCTGCTCTAGATTCAACTAAAAACTTCACCAGGGCAGGTCCTTCACTTAGAGTTCCCCTAGCCCTTTCTCTTTGCCTAAACTCTTGATATCAATCCCTGGTAGGGAAAGCAGTTTCTGCCCTGTAGAGTGTCTTATTGGTCTCATCTTACTCTGTTACATTTCTGTCTTTCTTTCTTTGCTCTCAGTGCTTGATTCCTTTAACAGATTTGATGTTATTCATTTCATTATTCCTCACGACTGGGTCTTGGATCCAATGTTGGATCCAATCTGGCACCTCAGGTTTCGAGCTCCTCCCTCTGCCGTAACTCCTTTCTGCACCCTGCCCCTCGGATCTTGTTTGCTGCTTTATACAATGGATGTGATTCCTGGCTCTAAGCGATTTTTCATGGAAATTCTGTTTTTCAGCTGTTTTTTTTTGTTTATATATAATAGTTTATTCTTTCTATTTTTCCTTCCCTCCTTCTTTTAACTATCCCTGGCATTAGGGTTTGTGTAGTTTTCCCCTCCCTCCCTCCCTTTCTTGGTGTTTGGCTACTTTTTTGATCTCTCCCTTATTCTTCAGGCAGAGGTTACTTCTGTCTTCTCCCTTTGGTCTACCCTTGTGGGTTAGTTGGGGATATTATCTACATGCTTCTCTTTAAGTTCCCTCATCTTTTTGTCTACTTGCTTCTGTGTGTGTGTGTGTGTGTGTGTGTGTGTGTGTGTGTGTGTGTGTGATTTATGTCTGAAAAGGACAAGCCTATGGGATTTAAAAGATGCTCTTCTTGAGGGTGTGGGATGCCTAATTCTGACGCCCACAAGAAGTGTCTGTGGTCTGACCTCTCTGTTTGCCCTGCTTTCAACCCTCGAGTGCTGGTGGACCACTGGAACAAGTTGTTGCTAAAAGGTATGGCTCCCTGTGTCTTGGGATCTGCTCCCTCCAGTGGCCTCAATGAATCCAAAAGGAAAGCCCCTTCTGTGTCCCCGGGAGTGTCTCCTCTGGCCCCCAGAAACAGTCTAGGCATTTAGATGGAAACTATTTTTGACCATCTCTGATCCAGTGTCCCAGGAGCTGTCTTTAGGTGCTGAGGTCTGTTCGGGTCGAAGGCCCTCTGATCCTGTTACTCTGCATCTGTCTACTCCCTTTGGATCCCAGGCAAGCAGTTCAGCCAGCATCGGAGCCAATGTGTTTGTCTGATTCGGTTTTGATTATTGAGAGCTCCCGATCAGGATCTTCTCGGGATCTGAAGCATTCGGCTCCCAGGAATAGGAGTTGATCCTTGGATCAGGGGCAGCATAGTGTGGTGGCAGGATCCAAGATGGCATCTCCAGCTAAATCCACCCATTCTTCGGCCTCTTTCAGACCCTCCAGTAGCCTCTTACCTTCCAATATGGACAAGATGATGAGTTTTCTTAGGGCCCAGGCCAGTCAGGCTCGGCAGTATCCCTGGCTCCTAGAGTGTCTTCTCTTCTTCTAATTCCTCTTGTTTCAGATCCACAGGACCAGATTTACCTGATGGAAGTGTCTGCGGATCTGGGAATTCAAAGTTTCCCTGCTTCATCAGGGTCCCCAGCCAGCTCTATTCCTTTGCCATTGGATCAGAGCAGGTTTCGGCTCCCAAGAAGTCAGTGCCAGGTCCCTGGGGAGGGCTTCAGGTCTGTGTTTTTCAGATCGGTCCCTTTCTTTGGGGGCTTCAGCCTTCAACAGCTTGGGACCAGTACTGTCTGGAGGACTGGGACCCAGGGCTGAGACTGAAACCTGTTCTCTGGTGGCTTCGCCGACTTAGAATGGGGAGGGAGTTTCCTCAAGTCCCTTGGCCTTTCAAATGGTAGAGCAGACCTTCTCCAGATCTGGGGCAGCATCTTCCTCTGTATTGGGTATGTCCAAACCCATCACTATTAAGAGCCCTGAGCCCATCCATCCTGTCCAGGGTGAGTCCTCCCAAGATAGCCTTCAGGTGGCATCCAGAACCCAGGGAGTTCCCCTCTCCCCTGAGCCCCTCAACAGAGGGAGGTACCAGTGAAGAGAGAGTGCAAGAGTAGGCACTTAGTTCCCCATGGAGTCCCTCATGGAGGACACAGATTTTTGATGAAGGGGACATTTCCCCCAAGTGTCCGCCTCACGATGTCTCCTTTGGGGACATTCTGGAGCTGTTAAAACAGTAAAGAGGATGGTCTTCCCAGCCGCTATCTTCAGAAGAATCTGTGGTCCTAAAGGCTTTCGGAATAGACTCCTCTACTTCATGCCCCCCGAGGATGATATGATTGATCAGGGCATGGAAGGAACCTGACACTGGAACCAGATGTTCTTGGTGTTTCACTTTTGCAGTCATTACATTTGGATAATCTGCTGGCAGGTTGCCCTCAGTCGACCTGAATTCCAAAGTCTTGGGTCCTGCATTGGTTGCTGTCTTCTCTTACATGATGTCAGGTCGTCAGGGGTATAAAACATGCAGCCGACGCAATTTTCTTTAGTCTTTCTTGCCATGCGGTGCCCGAAGCAGAAGCATTTTGCAAGTGCCGGTCGGCCGACTACTGAAATATTCACGTTTGAGTTTCAGAACCGAAGTCTTCAATAAAACTAAGTACCCCGCTGGGGAAACTTTTTTTCTTGCTTTTTACCGATGTCAGAAAAAGTTAATAGTATTACTTGTGGGAAGCAAATACCTCATAAGGATTTCCATTTATACTGTATTCTTTGCCTAGGCCCTGATCACAACGTGCCTGGCTGTCGATTTTGTGCTAGATTTAACCAACGCACTATTAAACGTCGGTATATTTTTGCATCTAAGTATTTTGGAAACAGATTTAACTACCCAGAAATGTCGTCTGATAGCAATCTGACAACTGGAGTACATAAAAAATGCAAAGAAAAGGACAGAAAAAGGCAGTAGAGAGAAAAAAACGACGAAGCTTCTCCTAAGCCAGTCACCGGTTTGCCGGTACTCAGTGAGGTGCTTTTGCAGCCCCCGATACCCACTATCTTCGAGTCGCAGGCCTCTACAGACATCCATGTGGAGTCCGGCATGTTGCAAGATACTCAAGGTATTGGACCGTCGCATGTATCTCCCTCGGATGGGTCCGGAGCCACTGAGCAGGCACCGGCTTCTGAGGGTGTATTCAGACCTTAGCATTTTTATATCAAACCGACGAAAGCTGCAAAACCAAAGGCAAAGACACCTTCTAAAACTAAAAAAAAAAAGACGCCCGAGTCACGTGCACAGGCCTCTATGCCTAAAAACAGATGATCAAAATGGCTGAAGACCTTATTACCTTGATCAGGGGTACCCATCCCCCTCCAGATAAGAGGCCTAGGCAAGACACTGACTATGAATCTTCAGATCAGGTTTCTGTTTCTTCTGATTCCTCTTCTGATCAGGAATTATCTTTACCTCCCTATGAGGATTCTGATGCTGAGGAGTCTATTCCATCTGCATCTCCTCCTGAGGATTATTCCTTTGGAGAAACCTTGCATACTTTGAGGGAGCATTTTTACTGGGAGAGTCAAGACTTCTCAGAATCAAAAAAAAGAGGCTCAGAGATTTCCTCCTCCTCCCTCAGCACAAGCCTTTAGCCATTCCCCCTGTGTTAGACATTGTGGATGATGTTTTTTCGGAGTCAAACCTGACCTCTGACTCTTTACCTCCGGCTCCCAGTAAGCCTGACAGGTATTACAGGGCCCCTACTCTCATACATTTTTATTTAGAAACCCTGCTGCTGATCCTGAAACTATTTCACAGGGTCCAAAGGGAGTTAAGGCCTCAACAGCAAAAAACCCTACCCCTCTGACAGAGATTCAAGGGCACTGGACAGATGGGGAAAAAGGTTTATACATCTGCAACCTTAGCAATCAGGGCCTTAAACTGTCAATTTCATATGCTTAAGTACCAACAACATGTTATGGGATTGCTGAAACAGAAAATTATGTTGATTTAAAAATGTGCAGAAAATAAGGAATTGCAGGAATTATTGCATGCAGCTGAACAAGTTGGAAAGCATACTTTGCAATGTGGTTTTGATTCTTTAGCGGCCTCCTGCAGGGCTGCAGTTACAGGATCTGTGATTAGGAGGCATGCCTAGTTAAAGGAACAAACTTTGCCTGATCATGTTAAAGCTAAATTGCTAGATGCACCTTTACAACATGATTTTCTGTTTGGAATTAAGGCAGAAGAGGTTTTAAAGAAAATGGAAGACAAAGCTAAGTCTATGCAAACTGTTAAAGATTTCTTACACGTGCAGCCACCTAGATTCAGTAGACAGTGGCCTACAAAAAAATTGGTCCTTTCCTGTGTCAGACAGAGCTCAAAGGGGCAAATCCAGATGCCCTAAGGGTTTCCGGTACCAGGCTCAAGACTCATACAGGTCAAAGCAATGGGGCGCATCCACCTCCAAATCTGGAGGAGATAAAGCGCAAACCTACAGAAAGCAATCCCAATGACTTCCCTCTGCCTACACCAAGCACTTATCTTTTGGCAGCACCCATAGGGGGAAAATTAGCACTTTTTGCTCAGAATTGGCAGTTAATAACCCAGGACAAGTGGGTACTGAGCCATCGTATCACAGGGATACAGATTCCATTTCCACACTCTGCCAATGACAAATGGTTGGCCAGACCTACCAAAAAAACAATGGGCAGAGGCACAGAAACAGGTTATGTCCCTCATGGATATGGGAGCCATTCAGACAGTACCAGAACAGGAAAAAGGACAAGGTTTTTACTCAAGACTATTCTTGGTACCCAGAAAGGACAAGGCCTGGTGGCCAATACTGGATTTATCGATTTTGAAAACATACCTGGCCATTCCAAAATTCAAAATGCTCACTTTGCAGCAGCTTCTGCCCATGCTGGGCAAGAATGCTTGGCTGGTGACTTTAGACTTAAGAGGCTTACCTGCATGTCCCAATAAGACAGTCATGCAGAAGATACCTCAGATTCAAGGCTGGCTTAATGCATTACCAATTCTCTGCACTGCCCTTTGGCTTATCTACTGCGCCCAGGGTCTTTACAAAGTGCCTGGCACCAGTAATTGCGTTTTGCAGACAAAGAAGTATTCAAATATATCCTTACTTAGACAACTATCTCATTCAAGCAGAGAACAAGGGCACTCTTCTACGACACTTGGCATTTGTAAAAAGGCTTCTAGCATGCCTAGAGTACACAATAAATGAAAAGAAATCACAACTGCTACCCTCTCAAAAGATAACATTCCTGGGTGCAAGCTTGCATACAACTGCCTGGATGGCTTACCTCATGCCAGACCAACAAAGGCAACTGACTACTTACTTCAAACTGATGGCAACAAAAACCCAGTCTTCTGTAAGACAAATTCTGCAGGCTCTGGGCTTCGTGGCATCCTGCATCCTACTAATTCCATATGCAAGACTGCATATGAGGAAACGTCAGTGGTACCTAAAAAGTTTATGGAGTCGACATTCACACAGTCTGGAAACAATGATTCCTCTCATCCCCTGCCTGCAACAGGAGTTTCTATGGTGGGCAAAGGCCTGTCATCAAAACATGGGATGGCCCCTCACTCTACCCTTGCCAGCCAAACCTTAACAGACTCATCAGATTATGCCTGGGGGGCCCACATGGCAGGAAGATGCATTCAGGGCATATGGACAGCAAATCAAATGCATCTACATATCAACCAAAGAGATGCTAGCTGTTCAAAATGCCCTAACAGCCCTCAAGGACTTAACTTCATCCAAGACAACTACTGATAAAAGACGGACAACACCACAGTCATGTGATATATAAACAAGCAAGGGGGCACACACTCGTACCCCTTTGCAGATTAGCCATAGCACTGTGGGACATGGCTTTGGCCTACCAAATAAATCCTCAAGATCAATTCCTGCCTTGAAAACAGAACACTCTGGCAGATGATTTAAGCAGAAACCTTATGGATCCTCACGAGTGGAAACTAAATCCACAAGTATTCAGCATGATAACAGAGAAATGGGGGAGCCCAGACATAGATCTGTTTGCCTCTCCTCAAAACTATCAGTTGAAAAGATTCTGCACAAGGACTTTTCACAGACAAGCATGGAAAGTGTATGCCCTATCCTTCACTTGGAAAAACCTGTCAGTTTGCGCCTTTCCTCCACTGCCTCTTCTACCCAAGCTCCTCCTAAAAGTCAGACAAGAGAAGCCAAAGATGATATTAATTGCCCCAGACTGGCCCCGCCAGTACTGGTACCCAGTCCTAAGGAACTTGTCTCAATACCCAGCTTGGACCTAGCCTCAAAGACCACAACTACTGTCCCAGCAAAATAATCAGATCCTGCACAATCAACTACAGACTCTGACCCTGGCAGCATGGCTAATCATGTAATCTTACGAGCGACACCTCTCAGTAAAGCTGTGATGGATGTAATTTTGGAAGCCAGGAGGCCTAGTACTAGAAAATCTTATGCTGACAAATGGAAGAGATTCTGTGCTTGGAATCGAGCACAAGGAACTGATACAGCAGAACCACATATTCCTCAGATATTACAACACTTAACTGAGATGCTTGACAAAGGCCTATCTTTCTCATCAATCAAAATCCATGCCTCTGCCATTTTGGCTCATTACAGTACAGAGCCACCAATCTTTTCTCATCCTTTACTAAAACATTATCTTAGAGGAGCCAAAAACCTAAGGCCTCCTAGAAGATCACCATTACCTGCATGGGACCTCAATTATGTGTTGGAAAAGCTCACCCTGCCTCTATTTGAACCAGCCGCTACCACTGATATACAGTTCTTATCATGGAAGACGGCTCTGCTACTAGCAATTACTTCAGCAAGAAGAGTTTCAGAGCTACAGGCCCTCATGGCTGTAGATCTTTTTATCATATTTTACCCAGACAGGGTGTCTCTGAGGACAAATCCTACTTTTATGCCTAAGGTGGTTTCCAGTGTGGCTCTTAACCAAACAATTCATCTGCCAATGTTTTGTCCAAATCTGCAGAACAAAGGGGAGAGAATTCTGCATTCCTTGGACGTACACAGACAGCTAAGATTCACTTGAGCTGGACAAAAACTCTAAGAAAAACTGAGCAATTACTAGTGTCATATGCTGCAGGATCAGAAGGAAAGGCTATCTCAAAGCAGACAATTTCAAAGTGGATAAGCCACTGCATCTGTTTCTGCTACTTGCACCATGGTAAACCTGTGCCCAAGGGCATTAGGTCTCATTCCTCCAGAGCTGCAGCTACTTCGGCATCCTTTCTCAGAGGAGTACCAACCAAAGACATTCTAGAGGCTGCTACTTGGAGTTCTGTCCACACTTTTACAAAGCATTACCATTTGCCTCTCTACTCTAAGTCCAGGGCAGGCTTTGCCACTGCAGTGCTGCAGGGTCTTATAGCTGCACCTAATGCTGTTTAGCTCCAGCCTCCCAAGCATAGCTTTGGGATTCTACCCAAATGTAATGACTGCAACAGTGAAACATGAAGAACATAGTACAGTTGTGTACACATACCATAAATGTAGATGTTCAAGTGTATTCACTGTTGCAGTCCAGGTTACCCTTCCTCCATCCCCCTGTCATTCTACAGTTTATCTTTCCTTCTCTATCTTCTACAACCTATGTGGTGTATTTGCTTGTAGATGAAGATAAAGTTTATATTGATGCATATATATATATATATATATATATATATATATATATATATATATATATAATATTGCTACCTTTTTTGGGGGCACCTGACATCGGGGGCAAGAAAAACTCAAGAAAATGGCATCCGCTGCATGTTTTATACCCCTGACGACCTGACGTCATGAAAGAGAAGACAGCAACTGACGCAGGACCCAAGACTTTGGAATTCAGGCCGACTGAGGGCAACCTGCCAGCAGATTACCCAAATGTAATCACTGCAACAGTGAATACACTCTAACATCTACATTTATGGTAAGTGTACACAACTGTACTTTCCTAAGAAGGTTGATAAGTTTTTGGGATCCCCCTCAGACAGCACACTGGAATAAGGGAGTGCCAGTCGATGCCGTTGTGGTTGCTGTGGCCACGAAAAAGGAGCTGGCTCAACAGAGCTTCAATGTCCATCCCCCAAACACAGTTTCGGGTGATCAACAGACAAGAGAAGCACGTTTACACTTCAGCCACGTTCGATCTGAGAGCTCTTAATTACTTGGCACATTTTACCTGCCTCCAAAGAGATCTCATTACTGAACTAACCACATCTCTCTGAGCTGATGACAGCAGAGGACCTCAAGAAGGTATCTCCTATGTGCAGGTAGGCTTCCTTTAAATCCAGTGTTGCCAGCCAGGCATTTTTGCCTAGCATGGGAAGCAGCTGAAGAAGAGTTAGCATTTTGAATTTTGGTATCGTCAAAAAAGTATTTAGGATAGACAGGTCCAGGATAGGACACCGGGAATTGTCTTTTCTGGGTACCAGAAAAAGTCTGTTGTAAAAACCTTGTCCCCATTCCTCTGCTGGGCCAGGTTGAATAGCCCTGATGCTTAGAAGAGAGAGAACCTGCTTTTGAGCCTCTGCCCACTGATTTGGGGGTAGGTCTGGCCAACCATTTGGGGTTGGTAAGGAGTGGAAGTGGAATCTGTATCCTTGGGAAACTATATTTAAAACCCATTTGTCTTGGGTAATGAATTCCCAGTTTTTTGCATGCAGGGCAGTCTTTCCCCTAAAGGAACAGTCAGTTGAGCAGGGCTTGGAAGGTTTAAAATTAAGTAATTGTGGCAGTTTACTGTAGGGGGGTGTCTTACTACTCCCATCTTTGGAAGTGGGAGCCCCCCCACTGCTTAGGCCTGTGAGTACCTTGAGACTGAAGCCTGGATGGTTTGCTGGTACTGGGTTTTGACTGAGAAGGCCTGGAAGAGGCAGAAAAGGATCAATTCTTAGAAGGCCATTGCCTACTACTGTACTTGCAGGAAATCTTTAACAGTTTGCATAGATTTAGCTTTTTCCTCCATCTTTTTAAGTACTACTTCTGCTTTGTTGCCAAAGAGGTGGTCTCGGTTTAAGGGAGCATCCAGTAATTTAGCTTTAACATGATCTGGCAAAGATTGCTCCTTAAGCCAAGCATGCCTTCTAAGAACAGACCCAGTGATAGCAGCCCTGCAAGATGCCTGTAATGAATCAAAACCACACTGCAAAGTATGTTTTCCAACTTGTTCAGCAGAATGCATTAAATCCTGTAATTCTTTATTTTCAGCACAGTCAGGAATCAGCATCATTTTCTGTTTAAGCAATCCAATAATATGCTGCTGATACTTTAACATATGAAACTGGCAGTTTAAGGCCCTAATGGCCAAAGTTGCAGAAGTGTATACCTTCTTACCCCATCTGTCCAGGGCCCTGGAATCCCTATTAGAGGGGGTAGGGTTTTTGGCAGTAGTAGCCTTAATGACTTTTGATGCATGTGAAATGGTCTCAGGATCCGCAGTAGGATTCTTAAAGAAGAACTTGTGAGAGTCGGGTACACTCTGTAATACCGGTCAGGTTTTCTAGGAGCCAGAGGCAAAGTGTTAGGGGCCAGGCTAGAATCCAAGAAGGATCATCTACAATGTCTAGTACAGGAGGGATAGCTAAAGGCCTGTGTTGAGGCAGGAGTAAGAATTCCCTAAGCCTGTTTTTGGAGTCAGAGTAATCCTGGCTTTCCCAGTGGAAATGCTCCCTAAGAGTATGCAAAGTTTCACAAAAAGAGAAATCCTCTGGAGGGGAAGCAGAGGGAATGGAGTCCTCTGCATCAGAATCCTCATAGGTAGATAAGGGCAACTCCTGGTCATCAGAGAAAACAGAAATTTCAAAATCCTGATCAGAAGAATCAGAAGGAAAATCAGTCTTGGGTCTCTTAGAGGGAGAAGGGTGGCTTCCACTGATTAGAGTAATAAGGTCTTCAGCCATTCTTATCATTTGTTTTTTTTAGGCATAGGGGTGTGACCATGCTGTCTGGGCATCTGTTTTCTAGGCGTTGGTCGAATTTTAGGCCTTGAAGAAGAAGATGGCATCGGTTAAATACACCTTCAGAAGCCGGTGCCTGCACAGTGGCTCCAGACCCATCCAAGGTAGAGACATCTGCAGGTTCCACAGTCAAAGAATCATCTCGTGGCATACCAGACTCTGAATGGGTCTCAGTAGAGGCCTGCAAATCTGAAGTAGTGGGTATCAGGGGCTGCGAAAGTGCCTCACTGAGTCCCAGCGAACTGGGGACTAGCTTAGGAAAAGTGTCGTCGGCAGCTGTGGATCTCTGCGGTCTGTCTCTGTCTTTATCTTTGCGTTTTTTTCAGAATGTCAGTAGTTGGGTGGCTTACCAAAGCCATTTCTGGATAATTGAACTGAGTACCAAAATATTTAGATGCAAAAATGAACTGACAACGAATAGTTCGAGGTTTGAATAAGGCACAAAACCGACAGCGAGGTACGGCGGGTTCTGGGCCTAAGCAAGGAATGCAGTACGAATGAAAATCTTGATGAGGTATTTGCTTTCCACAAGAATACAGTTGTTAACTTTTACTGACATCGGTTTAGAACAAGAAAAAGGATTCCCAACGGGGTACTTAGCTTAGTTGAAGACTTCGGATCTGAAACTCGAAAACAAAAATTTCAGGAGTCTGACTACCTGCACTTGCGAACTGCTTCTGGCTCCGCACGGCAAGAAAGACTGATGTAATGGTGTCGGCTGCATGTTTTGTATCCCTGACGTCATGGAAGATGAGACAGCAACCGACGCAGGACCCAAGACTTTGATAATCAGGCCGACTGAGGACTTCCTGCAAGCAGATAACCCAAATGTAATGACTGCAACAGTAAAACACGAAGAACATCTATACCTGGCAAGCAGGGTAGCCCTGCACAGGAAAGGGACCCCCAGTACTTCTCATGGGTCTAAAGGAACCCATGGTGGGCAGCACAGACTGCCCCAACAGAATCTGCTAGTAGCAGGGGAAGCCACTAGTCCAGGTACACGTCCAGGACCTTGGGTTAAATGTTTTTAATGCAACCAGTGGGGCCATGTGGCATACAGGTGTCCACGGAGGCAAGGTGGGGAACAAAAGGTGAGGGAGCCAGCAAGTGGGAGAGACAAAATGCCAATAGTAGGTGGGACAACAAGGGTATCAAACTACCAACAGAGGCTATATCCTATTGTAGTGAATGGCAAAGAGGCCATTGCCAAGAGAGAGACAGCCTCTGATATAACCATTGTAAAGCCTGCAATGGTTACATAGGAGCACTACTTGCCTGAGCAGTCTACTCCAGTCGGGGCTTTAGGAGGGATCCCATTCCAAGTACCTTTGGCTAGGGTTCACCTTGACTGGGAGGGTGGAAAAGGAAGCCAGCAAGTGGGTGTGTTTGAGGATATACCTACAGATGTCTTGATAGGGAATGATTTTGATAGTACAGTACCCTGTGCTTGTGCACTTACCTGCTTGTCTCCAAGCCTGACTGCATGTAAGTCTGGTAGCCTCTGGGAGACCCAGACAGATTGCATACTTGCAGCCAGGACTGGTGAGGTGGTTACTTCAGGGTGGGAGCTACCCCGTAGTAGTAAGACTGAAGGTGAGCCACAGCTGCTTGGGGGTACTGATGGTCCCTTGGGACAGAGTAACTGCAAAGATAGAGGTGAGTAGTAGTACCCAGGCTGACAGTGAGGCACCACTGACAGAGGATGCCAGACTTCCTGTGGAAGGGGAGCTGGGAAGGGTTACAAGGAGAGAGTTGAGACAGGCTTAGCTCTCTGACCCTAAATTGCAAGGCCTGAGGCAGGTAGCTAGGGAGGCACCTGATTCTCAAGGAAAGGGGGAATCTGTATACTGGGACAAAGGGTCACTATACAGAGACCACTGAGGGAGGGCTAGAAGGTGAGAGAGTACAGCAGTTGGTAGTGCCTAAAGCCTACTGTCTGGCGCTTCTAGCCATAGCCGATGATATTCACTTTGTAGGTCATATGGGCATAAAACATACAAAGAGGCGTATTATGCAGAACTTCTATTGGCCTGCAATTAACAGAGATGTAACAGGGTACTGCAGGACCTGTGAGCAGTGCCAAAAGTTAGCCAAGGCAGGAGACAAGGTAATAGCTACTTTGATGCCTTTGCCTGTGATTGAGGAGCCATTTCAGAGGGTAGCTATGGATATTGTGGATCCTCTGAGTACCCCAAGTTCCACAGGAAAAAAGGATATCCTAGTGGTAGTGGATTATGCTACACTATACCCTGAGGCAGTGGCTTTGTCCTCCATTTAGGCAGAGAAGGTGGCAATTGCTTTGTTGGAGATTTTCAGCAGGGTAGGTTTCCCTAAAGAAATCCTGATGGACAGAGGTGCCATTTTCATGTCAGACCTGCTGGCTTGTCTGTGGAAGTCCTGTGGGTTGAAGCACATGAAGACCACCCCCAGACTAATGGTCTTGTTGAGAGCTTAAAAATTTTACAATCAAGTCCATGCTTCTGGCATTTGCAGATCAGTTTAAGAGGGAGTGGGACAAATATTTACCCTATCTGTTGTTTGCTTACAGTGAGGTTCCCCAGGAATCCACAGGATGTTCGTGTTTCACTGCTGCAGTCATTACACTTGGGGTTATCCTGCCGTCAAGTGGTCCCGCAGTCTGCCAGAGTTCCAAAGTCTTGGTCTGGCGTCGGTTGCTGTCGCCTCCTCCCTGACGTCAGTGCGTCAGGGGTATATAAGAAGCAGCCGACGCCATTTTCTCCAGTCTTTCTTGCCGCGCGGTGCCTGAAGCTAAAGCAGTTCGCAAGTGCCGGTCGGCCGTGTCTTGAGATATCAATTTCGATTTTCAAAACCAAAGTCTGCAATAAAGCTAAGTACCCCGTTGGGGAAACTTTTTCTTGCCTCAGACCGATGTCAGTAAAAGTTAATAATTGTATTTCTTGTGGGAAGCAAATACCTCATAAGGATTTTCATTCTTACTGTATTCCATGCCTAGACCCAGATCACAACGTCACTAGTTGCCGGTTTTGTGCTAGATTTAACAAACGCTCTATTAAACGTCTGTTTGATTTTGCTCGCCATTACTTTGGCCGAAGGTTTAATTATACCATGCCGTCGGAACAACTGACTACCAGAATTCACAAAAAACGCAAAGATAAGGATAAAGACAGGCATCCTAGGCCCAAAACTGACAACGAAGCCTCTTCTAGGCCAGTCGCCGGTTCTCAGTGAGGCGCTTTCGCAGCCTCTGACACCTGCTACCTCAGAGCCGCAGGCCGCGACTGACTCCCACGTGGAGTTGCCTAGGCCTCTGGATACTCAAGGTGTTGGTCCTACGGAGACTAACCCTTCAGATGGGTCCGGAGCCGCTGAGCAGGCATTGGCTTCTGAGGGTGTTTTCAGACCTTCACAACTTACCATTGCATCAAATGCCAAGTCTAAAACAACATTAAAGACAAAGAAGCAAGTACAGTATTCACCTGGACAGGCCTCCATGCCTAAAAAACAGATGCTCAAAATGGCCGAAGACTTAATTACTCTGATCAGGGGTTCCCATCCCGCTCCTGATAAAAGGCCTAGGCAGGATACAGACTATGATTCCTCTGACCAGGTTTCAATATATTCTGATTCCTCTTCAGATCAGGGATAATCTTTACCCCCCTATGAGGACTCTGATGCTGAAGAATCAATTCCTTCAGCTTCTCCTCCTGAGGATTACTCTTTTGGGGAAACTTTACATACCATGAGGGAGCATTTCCATTGGGAGGGCCAGGATTACTCAGAATCCAAGAAAAGGCTCAGAGACTTTCTTTTATTGCCTCAGCACAGGCTCCTTGCTATTCCGCCAGTGTTGGATATTGTGGACGATGTGTTCTCTGAATCCAGTTTAAATCCAGATTCTTTACCCCCTGCTCCAGTCAAGCCAGACAGGTACTACAGAGTCCCTGACTCTCTCAAATTTCTTCATATAAACCCTGCTGCTGACCCAGAAACTATTTCCCAGGGTCCCAAAAGGGTTAAAGTCTCCACGGCTAAAAATCCAGTCCCCTCGGACAGGGACTCTAGAGCATTAGACAGATGGGGGAAGAAAGTTTACACCTCTGCAACTTTAGCAGTAAGGGCTTTAAACTGCCAGTTTCACATGCTTAAATATCAACAATATTTACTGTCTCAGTTAAAACAGAAAATGAGTACAAGTGCAGAACAACCTGATTTTAAGGAAATGCAGGATTTATTGCATGCAGCTGAACAAGTGGGAAAGCATACTTTGCAATGTGGTTTTGATTCATTAGAGCCTTCTTGTAGGGCAGCAGTTACAGGATCTGTGATTCGAAGGCATGCTTGGTTAAAGGAACAAAGCTTGCCAGACCATGTTAAGGCAAAATTATTGGATGCTCCTTTACAGTGAGATATTTTATTTGGTGTCAAGGCAGAAGAGGTATTAAAGAAAATGGAGGATAAGGCAAAATCTATGCAAACAGTGAAGGATTTCTTACAGGTACAGCCACCAAGATTTAGCAGGAATTGACCTACAAAAAATTGGTCCTTTCCAGTGTCAGACAGGCCACAAAGAGGCAGATACAGATGCCCAAGAGGCAGATCTCAGCCCCAAGGCTCTTACAGACCACGACAGTGGGGTGCTTCGACCCCAAAAGGAGGTGTGGACAAGTCACAACCTTACAGGAAACAGTCCCAATGACTTCCCCCTTCCAATGCCTAACTCTTCCCTTTTGGCAGCTCCCTTGGGGGGAAACTAGCACTTTTTTCACAAAACTGGCAAGCAATCACCCAAGACAAATGGGTGCTGAATATTGTCTCTCAAGGTTACAGGTTCCACTTTCACACTTTACCAAGGCTAAAAGGCATGCCAGACCTGCCACACAATCAATGGGCGGAGGCACAAAAACAAATTACAGCCCTCATGGACATGAGAGCTATTCAAAAAGTACCACAGCAGGAACAAGGACAAGGATTTTACTCAAGACTCTTACTGGTCCCCAGAAAAGACAAAGCCTGGAGACCCATACTAGACCTTTCCACTCTAAATACTTACCTGGATGTTCCGAAATTCAAAATGTTGACACTACAGCAGCTTCTTCCCATGTTGGTCAAGAAAGCTTGGCTTGTTACTTTGGACCTCAAAGAGGCATACCTGCATGTCCCTATCAGACAAAATTGCAGAAGATACCTCAGATTCTTAGCTGGTTCAATGCACTACAAATTCTCTGCACTGCACTTTGGCTTATCTACTACACCCAGGGTCTTCACAAAGTGCCTGGCACCAGTAATTTCATTTTGCAGACTAAAAGGAATTCAAATATATCCATACCTGGATGACTGCCTGATTCAAGCGGAGAGCAAGGACATTCTTTAAAGCATCTGGCGTTTGTAAAAAAGTTGTTAAGTTGCCTGGGGTACACAGTAAATGAAAAGAAGTTAAAACTAATGCCCTCACAAGAGATAATATTCCTGAGTGCCAGCTTATATACAATGGCCCAGATGGCTTATCTCACACCAGACAAACAAGGACAACTGACTCAGTATTTTCAAATGATGGCAACAAAGTCCCAACTCCCTGCAAGAAAAATTCTGCAGGCCTTGGGATTCATGGCATCCTGCATTCTATTAATTCCATATGCCAGACTGCATATGAGGAAATTACAATGGTACCTAAAAAGTGTTTGGACTCAACACTCTCACAGCTTGGAAACAGTAATACCACTAATTCCCTGCCTACAACAGGAGTTTCGATGGTGGGCACAGGCATGTCACCTCAACAAGGGTCAGCCTTTCACTCTTCCCACAGCCAAGCAGACTTTAACAACAGATGCTTCGGATTACACCTGGGGAGCACACATGGCAGGAAAATGTATTCAGGGCAAATGGACCACAGACCAAATGCATCTTCACATCAATCAAAAAGAGATGTTGGCTGTACAAAATGCCCTAACAGCTTTCAAGGACCTTCTGCATCCAGGACAGTTATTATTAAAGACAGACAACACCACAGTAATGTGGTACATAAGCAAGCAAGGGGGGCACAAGCCATGACCTTGTGGAACACAGCTATAACTTATCAAGTTCATCTGCAAGCACAATTCCTGCCAGGAAAGAAAAATACTCTGACAGACGACCTAAGCAGAAACATCATGGATCCTCACGAGTGGAAATTAAATCCACAGGTTTTCAGCATGATAATGCAAAAATGGGGGTGCCCAGACATAGATCTCTCTGCCTCTCTGCCTCCCCACTGAATTGCCAACTACAAAAATTCTGCACAAGGACTTATCACACACAAGCATGGAAAGTGGATGCTCTTTCGTTCAGCTGGAAAAGCCTAAACGTTTATGCCTTCCCACCACTGTCTCTCCTTTCAAAGGTACTCCTAAAAGCCAGACAAGACAAACCACAGATGATTCTGATTGCTCCAGACTGGCCACGCCTGCATTGGTACCCAATCTTAAAGAACTTAGCTCAAGGCCCACCTTGGATTTTGCATCAAATTCCACACCTTCTGACTCAACAAAACAATCAGATCCTGCACAAAACAATCGGATCCTGCACAGTCGGCTCAAAACCTTAACCATGGCGGCATGGCAGATTCATTAGCCAAAAAGACAACACCTCTATCTAAAGCTGTTATGGATGTTATTTTGGAGGCCAGGAGGCCAAGCACCAGGAAATCTTATTCAGAAAAGTGGAAGAGATTCTGTGCCTGGAACCAGGCTCAAAGCCTTGACCCTCTTGTCCCTAACATTCCTCAGATACTACAATACTTAACTGAGATGCGGGACAAAGGACTATCCTTCTCATCCATTAAGATCCATGCTTCTGCCATTTCGGCTCATTACAACACAGATCCTCCTATTTTCTCTCATCCATTGCTAAAGCAGTACCTCAGAGGGGCTAAAAACATAAGACCACCCCGGAGAGCACCAACTCCTACTTGGGACCTCAATTTTGTCTTGGAAAAACTCGCTTTACCTCCTTTTGAGCCAGCCAGTTCAGCAGAATTAAAATATATATCATGGAAAACTGCTCTGCTACTGGCAATAACCTCAGCACGAAGAGTCTCAGAACTACAGGCACTAATGGCTGTGGAGCCTTTCATCATTTTTCACCAAGACAGGGTTTCCTTAAGAACAAACCCTTCATTTATGCTTAAGGTGGTATCCAGTGTGGCTCTTAACCAAACTATTCATTTGCCAACATTTTATCCAAATCCCCAAAATAAAGGGGAGAGAATTCTACATTCCTTGGACATACACAGGCAATTACGCTTCTATTTGGACAAAACAAAAGCTTTCAGAAAAACTGAACAATTGTTTGTATCTTATGCTGCAAGATCACAGGGAAAGGCTATTTCAAAGCAGACCATTTCAAAGTGGATAGGACACTGTACCCGGTTCTGCTACACACAGCATGGAAAACCTGTACCATCTAACATTAGACCACATTCCACCAGGGCAACTGCAACTTCTACTGCCTATCTTAGAGGAGTAGCTACCAAAGACATTTTGGAAGCTGCAACTTGAAGTTCAGTGCACACCTTTACCAAGCATTATCACTTGCCTCTTTACTCTAGATCCAGAGCTGGCTTTGCCACTGCAGTGCTGCAGGGCCTCATAGCCACACCAAATCCTCTAAAGAACCAGCCACCCTGACTCAGCTTTGAGATTCTATCCAAGTGTAATGACTGCAGCAGTGAAACACAATGAACATAGTACAGTTTTGTACCTACCATAAATGTAGATGTTCGAGTGTCTTCACTGCTGTAGTCCTGGTTACCCCCCCCCCCCGCCATCCCCTCTTTCTTAGGTTCATAGCTAGGTACTAGGTTATCGGCCCTAGGGCCAGTACAAGCCTAGCCAAAAAATGTACCCTGGCTTTCGCCACCCAAGAAAATTATTTTCCTGTGTCCCTGCCGAGCAGAGCTACAGAAGTGATCCCCGGGGTGAATTTCCCATTTCCCATCCAATCATCAAGATTTTTCTTGAGTGCTAATGAGGAGCTCTGTTTGACATAGATAGGTAGTCTGTTCCAGAGTATGGGAAGTCCCTGGGACAGGAATCTATCCCTCCAGCATGTTTTGTTTATTGTGGTGACAAGGTTTAGGTCCCTAGAGCATGTAGCATGGAGGGATTGGGATTTCTTTAAGTAGAGCATGTCCAACAGCTCTGGGTTTGACATAGCTTTGTATATTAGGCAGAGTTCGCCCCTGAGTAGGCGATATGCGATGGAGTAAAGCTGTAGTTTTTTGAGACGGTCTGCATAGGGCATCTGTTTGAGGCCAGTAATCCTCTTTGTGAGGTATTTCTGTGGTCTTTCCAGTTGTAGATGTCTTGTGAGGTACATACCAAAAGGGGCATTGTACTCTATAATGGGTCTAATGAGTGATGAGTAGAGGGGAACAATGACCTCTTTTTTTCTGGATGAGAATCCTTTTGTGATGAGATGAGCCATGTAGAAGGATTTCCTGACCACTGTGGTGACGTGATTATCAAAGGAGAGACTACTGTCCACTTGTGTCCCAAGGTCTCATCACATTTTTGGTATTAAGTAGACTACCAGCTATGTGGTAGTTCATGGGTACAGAGTTTTTACCAAAGGACATGACAATACACTTTTTGGCATTGAGCTTCAGGCCATGGCTTTGACACCAGGTATCTGTCTCGGTGAGGCCCTTTTGTAGTTTTTCCACATCGTTAGGAGTTTCGATTATGGCTCCTAGTTTGCAGTCATCTGCAAACTTTGTTGGCCAAAGACCTTCTCTGTTGGCCTGCACTTCAGAGAAGTAGATACCAAACAGGAGAGGACCCATGACTGAACCCTGTGGTACTCCACTTGTCACTGGTCTGATGTCGGATTTGGAATCCGCTACTTTCACAGTGTGGGTTCTGTCCGTGAGCCAGTTGGCAACCCAACCCATCTTGTGACATAGGGATTTATACCTAGTTTAGTGAGCTTATCTATAATTCCAGAGTGGGGGATGGTGTCGAAAGCCTTGGCGAGATCTAGATAAGCTGTGTGAACCATTTTACCCTCATCTGTGGCTTTGGTGACTGCTTCAAAGATGTCAATCAGGTTTAGGAGACATGATCTGCCATTTACAAATCAAAACTGGGTAGGGTCCAGAGTTTGGAGATTACCAATGTCTTTGTTTATGAGTTCCATGATGATACGTTCCATGGCCTTGCAGACCAGGCTCGTCAGGCTAATGGGGCGGTAGATCCCGGGGTCCATCATGGCTCCCTCTTTGTGGAGTGTGATGACCGTCGCGGTGCGCCATTCAGTGGGTACAAAGCCTATGGTGAGGCTATGATTGAACATGGTACTTGGGTAGGGTGCCAGTTCATTCTGTAGTTCGTGTAGAACGCAGCCTGGGATATTGTCAGGTCCCATGGATGCTGTGTTCTTGGCTTTGGAGAGTGTGTTTTTTACCTGTGCAGCTGTGATTATAGAAATTTTGCATTCTTCCGGTATAGAGATGGGCCCTGTAGGGGGTGAGAAGGGGGTAAAGTTAGCACTGAACCTATTTGCTAGGATGTTGGCAATACCAGTTGGTTCTGTATATTTAGTGCCATTGTGCTGTAACTTAGAGCAGATCTGAGTGTTCCCATTTAGATTCTTGACATAGCTATAGAATGCTTTGTGGTTGTCTTTAGAGTCGGTGGCAATTTTGTTTTCGTAACTAGCTTTGGAGGATTTTATGAGAGATCTCAGCTTACTGAGGTTGACCAGGGAGTTCCTCCAGTCATGGGATTTTACTCTTTTTTGCAACAGTTTCTTTCTTTTGTTGTAGAGTTTGTTTATGGCAGAGGACCACCAGATTGGCTTCCTTTTTTTGGAGGATAACATCTTGGTTCTATTAGGGATAGCATGATGCTTATAAAGTGCATTTGTGTAGGATTCGGCAGTCATACCTCTATTGTCCGTCTGCTTGGGTGTCAGGAAGTTTGCCACTTCTGTCTTAAGAAGTGTGAAGTTGGCTTTGGAGAAGTTTTTTATGATGGTTTCTCTAATTGAGGGTGAGGGTGGGATGTGGATGTCTAGGCTGATTAGCTTGTGGTCGGATCTGACCAATGAGAAATTGACCTCTGGTGTTCGAACACCGGTTTCCCATTTTGGTAATGACCAGGTGACCAGGTCTAGGATATTGCTGCCCCTGGTGGGGGTGTGAATAAGTTGATCCAAGGCGTTGGAATTTATGAATTCTAGAAAACGTTGAGCAAAAGAGTTGGTACATGAGTAGTTTTCCCAGTTAATGGTGGGGTAGTTGAAATCGCCCATTATTAGGGTGTTGGGTTGTACCCTAATACTTTCCAGTGTATCAAGAAATGAGGAGTGTGAATCCTGGGGCATGGTGGGGGGGGGTCTGTAACGAGCTACAATTTGAATTGCGGTCTTGCCCAGATTTAGTTGCACTTGGATAATCTCGGATGCATTATGCTGTGCAACTAGCCTGGAGGTGTGGATATCCTTAATGGATATGGACACGCCTCCACCTTTAGTGCTTCGTTCTGGGTTAGGTGGTCGAAAGGTGTGGTATGAATTGTAGCCTGGTAATGCAGGGGTGCTCTCTGGAGCTTTGAACCAGGTCTCTGTCTTAGCTGGGTCTTCTCTATAACTTTCTACACTTTACTACCTATGTGGTGTATTTGCTGGTTATTGAAGGTTTTGTTTTTACCTTACTGTATGTTTTGTAAGCAATATGTATTGCCTATCTTTTTGGGGGCACCTGACATCTGGGGCAAGAAAAACTGAAGAAAATGGCGTTGGCTGCTTCTTATATACCCCTGACGTACTGACATCAGGGAGGAGGCGGCAGCAGCCAGTGCCGGACCAAGACTTTGGAACTCTGGCCGACTGCGGGACCACCTGATGGCAGGATAACCCAAGTGTAATGACTGCAGCAGTGAAGACACTCGAACATCTACATTTATGGTAGGTACAAAACTGTACTTTTTTCACCCTTTGAGTTACTGTATGGGCATAGGGTGAGGGGACCTTTAGATTTAATTCGAGATGAGTGGGAAGGTAAGTTCAAGTCTCATAAGGAGTCTGCTGTGACATACGTACTAAACCTCAGGACAAGGCTCAGGGAACTCATGAGCTTGGCCCAGGAGAACTTGGCAGAAGCCCAATATCAGAAAAAGGTGTGGTATGACAGGAATGCTCGAGCTAGAGAGTATGCTGTGGGGCGGCAGGTAATGGTTCTCATTCCTGTCAGACACAACAAACTGCAAGCAGCTTGGGAGGGACCCTATAAGGTGGTAAGAAAGGTAAGTGATGTTAACTACATGGTGGAACTGCTAGGCAGAAGGCAGGGGCATAAATTGTACCATGTTAACTTGATGAAACCTTACCATGATAGGGAGGCCCTTGTGCTGAGCATTTACAGTGGATTGCAGGAGGAGTCTGAGGGAGATCTTGGGTTGATCTTCTTAGTGGGGCTCGGGCTGATACCTCAGTGGAAGAGGTAGCAATGTCCCAGCAGCTATCTCCTACCCAGGTTCTAGCATCTGAGCAGTGTTGCAGGAATTTGGGGACATATTCACTGGGAAACCAGGCCGCACCCACCTGGGGCAGCACCAGGTGGACACAAGACCACAAAGGCCTATTAGGCAGGCCTCTTATAGAGTGCCTAAGAGAGTCAAACAGACTCTGAGGGAGGAGGTACAAGTGGTGTGGAACTAGGGGTGATTCAAGAGTTCAAACAGTCCCTGGGTCTCCCCAGTGGTGCTGGTGCCAAAGAAGGATGGCAGCACCAGATTCTGTCTGGATTACAGGAAATTAAATAGTCACATAGAGGCAGATGCTTACTCCATGCCTAGGACAGAGGAGGCCCTAGAACAACTGGGTGGGGCTAAGTATCTTGCAACCATTGATCTTACCAAGGGTTACTGGCAGGTGCCCTTGACTCCCAGTGCTAGAGAGAAGTCAGCCTTTGTGACTCCTTTTGGCTTGTATGAGTTCACAAAGATGCCCTTTGGGATGACGAATGCCCTAGCAACTTTCCAGAGGCTGGTAGATCATATCCTGGCAGGAGCAGGAGGGTGTGTCCTTGCTTACCTAGATGATATTGCTATCTACAGCCATTCCTGCCCAGAGCACCTTTAGCATGTCAGGGAGGTGCTGGACAGACTACAGAGGGCAGGGTTGACCATTAAGCTGAGCAAATGTCAGGTGGGTATGGCAGAGGTCTCCTACCTATGACATAGAGTGGGGAGTGGTAAGATAAGGCCAGAACCTGCCAAAGTGGAAGCCATTCAGGCATGGCCTGCACCTGTTAACCAAAAGGCAGGTGAGGGCATTTTTAGAGACAGCAGGGTGCTACAGAAAGTTTGTCCCCAGTTATAGTACCATAGCTGCTCCCCTCACAGACCTGACAAGAAGAACAGGCCAGATAAGGTAGTGTGGACCCCAGCATGTGAGCAGGCATTCCAGAAGCTTAAATAAGCTTTGGGAGGACAACCTGTTAGCCAGTCCAGATTACAGCAAAAAAATTGTTGTGCAGGTGGATGCTTCGAACCATGGGGTGGGGGCTGTACCCAGCCAGATTTCTTCAGAGGGAGAAGAGCACCCAGTGGTTTATCTCAGTCGTAGGCTGCAACCCAGGGAGGAATGCTATGCAGCTGTAGAAAAGGAATGTCTAGCCATAGTGTGGGCACTGCAGAAAATTAGCCTTATCTTTATGGAAGGAAATTCACTATTATGACAGATCACAACCCCTTAACATGGTTACACAGAACCAGCCACCAAAATGCCAAGTTGCTAAGATGGAACCTGGGGTTTCAAACATATGATATGTCAGTGCAGCACCACAGTTGGTTAGCAATGCCAGTGCAGATGGGCTCTCAAGACAGGGGATGGGGTAAGGTATACTCAGATAGACCTAACTGTCAAGCAGCGTTTTCAAGGGCCACTTGAAAAATCTAGCTTGAGTTTTCCAGGGGGGAGAAATGTGAAGGCTGCCAGCCTAGCCAGATAGAATTTTATAAATAATTCTGTCATCTGTAAATGTTAATGTGAACCACAGGCTTGCTGTCTTAAATGGAAAAAAAACTGCTGTAAGGAAGCTAAGTCAAGCATTTTATGACTGTCTTTGATCTTTAAAGTTAGCTATGGCCGGTCTAGATGAAGACATTCTTTCTATTGTTTTAACCAAGAGTTAAATTGCTATATTTAAACATGCAAGCATGTTTTTATTGCTCTGCTTCCTGGCCAGCTGCAAGATAACACAAGGAGATGTTAAGAATGTAAATGTAGTTTCTGTTAGCCTGGGAACCCATGGAAGTGTGAAGAATGATATGATGGGAACCAGGAATGTGATTTTAAAAACCGAGAGAATTTGAGAACATTAAGCATTTTTGTCTTGACCATCCAACTCATCAGCACTCTGCCTGTGTTCTGTATGTAAGTTATTTGGAAGTGTGTTTTCTCTTAGAAATAGCTAGGAACTAGAAAGATTAGACTTAGTGTTTTTCTGTGATCTCAGAACTGTACTACTGAATTATTTTTAAGTATTTCTCTGTGGTCTCTGAACTCTTGACTAGCACTGTGTAGTATGGAGTATTGTCTTGTACTTTTATTATTTATTATTAAATATTTTAAAACCTTTCAACTGTGGCTGTTTTGTGTAGAGATTTACGCTCTTAACAGTACTTGCTTGCCTTTGATAAAATTGTAGAAAGCCACTCTAATAGCTTTAGCCCTGGGCTATACTACCAATTGGATAATAATATTGCACGGTAATAATTGGGCACTCTTTTAAGGGCCTTTGAGTAGCTGATAAATATTAGTGGGTGGTGGCAAGTGGTGCTACCATATAGTCTGGAAAAAGGGGCACAGCTGGAGAACCTGTGCAAGCTTTCCCCAGGAGTGTCTGTGTGACTGCATAATCTCTTCTCAAAGTGTGTGTGTGTGTGTGTGTGTGTGTGTGTGTGTGTGTGTGTGTGTGTGTGTGTGTGTGTGTGAGCTACTTGGGCAGGGACAGGAAGCACTGGTTGGACAGAGAGGGTGCTGGAGGTTTTAGCTTGTCCACTAGGCTGAGATCTGGACACCCTATAACTGTGCCCGTGGGGAGGCTTTTTGGGGACCTGGAGAGCAAGGGAGTGACCAGCCCCAGACTGACTGTGATCTCTGTGTGCTCTTAAGGGGAAATGGCACTTTACTGTGTGTATTTGTTATCCTTTCCTCCTATATGAGATGCCCCTCACTGGTGTTAGTGGTGAGGATTGAGGCTCCTTGATTACTGGACCAGGGCACGGGTGACACACACTTGCTCTCAGAAAGTCTGATAAATTGTGTAACATACCCCAGTCCCACAAATTCCGTTTTTCTAACACCAGATCAGATCCTGCAGTAATTTGTCTTGTCAAAATCTGCTTTTACCAAACCCAAATTCCATATGGCAACCAGCCTTATTTTTTTCTGACACGCTGGGAAAAGCCTTAATAGGCTGGCAAGAAGAAGAAAAGTTTATACTTTCCCATTAGCCTTCAGAATAGTGTATTGTCAGACTCTTATGTCTTAAGTTTCTGCTGGCTTTCTCTGTCAATATGAGAGGTCAGTGATAGGGCTGCCCTTATGTAGGGGCATCATCACTGTAGCTTGCCTTACTTCGGGGACAAACTCTGTCACTAAACCTAAACAGTTTAATGAGGAGCTCCACAAGGTCATTTTTGACACTATTTGTTGTACGTCCAGGTAAATTATCAGGCCAATGGAAGTAATGTTTTATTTATATTTATTTATATATATATATATATATATATATATATATATATATATATATATATAGAGGGGGGGGGGAGCACCTACAGTATATGATCTTTCGTGATATTAGGATGTGTAAGGGATTTGGGAATTTGTGAAGCTAAGGTAGCTGTTTCAGGGGTAAGTTTGACATAACTACTGGGTTTGAGTGGGTGGTGCCATTTTGATTAGTTCAGTACTCTGCTGGGTGTTTTATAGATGTTCATCGTGTTACCCTGCTGCAGTCATCACACTTGGGTTATCCTGTCGTCAGGCGGTCCCGCAGTCGGCTGGAATTCCAAAGTCTTGGTCCGGCGTTGGTTGCTGGTGCCTCTTCCCTGACGTCAGTGTGCCAGGGGTGTATATGATGCAACCGACGCCATTTTCTTCAGTCTTTCTTGCTGCGCGTTGCCCGAAGCAGAAGCAGTTAGCAAGTGCTGGTCGGCCAACTCCTGAGATTTTCAAATTCGAATTTCAGACCAAAGTCTTCTATAAAGCTAAGTACCCCGTTGGGGAAACTTTTCTTGCCTCAGACCGATGTCAGAAAAAGTTAACAATTGTATTTCTTGTGGGAAACAAGTACCTCATAAGGATTTTCATTCTTACTGCATACCTTGCCTAAGCCCAGACCACAACGTCACTTCTTGTCGGTTTTGTGCAAGGTTTAATAAGCGTACCATTAAAAGACGCTTTGATTCTGCATGACACTACTTCGGTAGGAAATTTAACTACAACATGCCGTCGGAGCAACCGACTACCGGCGTGCACAAAAAACGCAGGGATAAGGACAGGCAGCCCAGGCCTAAGCCAGATTCCGAGGCCTCTGCTGATCCGGTCTCCGGTTCTCCGGTCCTCAGTGAGGCTCCGACGCAGCCCCTGACTACCGCAGATCTGGAACCCGAGACCGCTACGGATATTTTGACGGAATGTACTAGGCAGACGCAGCCTTTTACTTCAGGCCCTTCCGACGACTTTGCTTCAAAAGACGTTGGTGCTGCAAAAACGCCATCAGTTTCTGAAGGCGTTTTCAGACCGACGACTCTCACCATTAAAACGTTTTCTAAGTCGAAGACTCCTTCTAAAACTAAAAGGACTGCACTTCAGTCTCCTGTTCAAGGCCCTATGCCTAAGAAACAGATGCTCAAAATGGCTGAAGATTTGATTTCTTTAATCAGGGGTTCATAGCCCCCTCCTGACAAAAGGACTAGACAAGAGGAAGATTTTGCTTCCTCTGAGCAAATGTCCATTTCTTCAGACTCTTCTGAGGACCAAGACTATTCCTTCTCTCCTTATGAAGATTCTGATGCTGAGGACTCTACTCCCTCGCCTTCTCCTCCTGAAGACTACTCCTTTGGGGAGACTTTGCACACTATGAGGGAACATTTTCACTGGGAAGGTCAAGACTCCTCTGATTCAAAGAAAAGGCTTAGAGAGTTTCTTTTACTCCCCCAACACAGACCACTTGCCATCCTACCAGTTTTGGACATTGTGGATGATGTCTATTTAGAATCCAGTTTCAACCCAGACTCTCTTCCTCCTGCTACGGCTAAGCCTGACAGATACTACAGAGTGCCTGATTTCCACAAATGTCTTTACAAAAGCCCAGTCGCTGACCCAGAGACTATCTCCCAGGGTCACAAAGGGGCTAAGGCTTCTATGGCTAAAAGCCCAGTACCTTCTGAGAGGGATTCCAGAGCACTGGGTGGGGGAAAAAGGTTTACACCTCAGCCACATTAGCTATGAGGGCACTGAATTGTCAATTTCATATGCTTAAGTATCAGCAATTTCTAATCTCTCAGTTAAAGCAAAGAATAACCACTCTCCCTCAACCATCTGAATTGAAAGAAGTACAAGATCTGTTGGGCGCAACTAAACAGGTGGGCAAACATACCTTACAATGTGGGTTTGATTCTTTGGAGGCCTCCTGCAGAGCAGCTGTCACTGGGTCTGTTATACGTAGGCATGCTTGGTTAAAGGAACAAACTCTGCCTGATCATGTTAAAGCAAAACTACTAGATGCTCCCTTACAGCAGGATGTTCATTTTGGAGTTAAAGCAGAAGAAGTTTTAAAGAAAATGGAAGATAAGGCAAAATCTATGCAGACAGTCAAAGATTTCCTACAAGTACAACCCCCTCACTTCAGCAGAAACTGGACAAAAAAAAATGGTCCTTTCTAGCCACTGACAGACCACAGAGGGGTAAATACAGATGCCCAAGGGGCAGAGGACAACCACAAGCCCAGTATAAACCTCGCCAATGGGGCACTACAACACAGAAGGGAGGAGAAGACAGGTCTCAATCCACCAGAAGGCAAACTCAATGACTTGCACCTCATCTGGCCAAGCAATATTCTCTTGGCAGCCCCGTTGGGGGGAAAACTCGCACTTTTTGCAGACAACTGGCAGATAGTTACAAAGGACAAATGGGTCCTAGACATAATTTTACGAGGATACAGATTCCACTTTCACACCTTGCCAATGAAAAGAGGAATGCCAAACCTGCCACAAAATCAATGGGCAGAGGCACAAAAGCAAATTACAGCTCTAATGGACATGAGAGCCATTCAACTGGTACCTACTCGAGAGCAAGGTCAAGGATTTTACTCAAGACTTTTTCTAGTGCCCAGAAAGGACAATGCCTGGAGACCAATTCTGGACCTTTCAATTCTAAACACTTACAAGTACCCAAATTCAAGATGCTAACACTACAGCAGCTACTTCCCATGTTGGGCAAGGAAGCATGGCTAGTAACATTGGACCTCAAGGAGGCATATCTGCATGTCCCTATCCAAGTTGCAGAAGATACCTCTGTTTTATTGCAGGTTCAACCCATTACCAATTCTCTGCACTGCCCTTTGGCTCATCTACTGCGCCCAGAGTTTTCACAAAATGCCTGGCACCAGTAATTGCATACTGCAGACAAAGAGGAATTCAAATCTATCCATACCTGGATGACTGCCTCATCCAAGCAGAAAGCAAAGACATTCTCTTACATCATCTGGCCTTTGTAAAGCATCTGCTAAACTGCCTGGGGTACACAGTAAACGAAAAGAAGTCAAAACTAGTACCCTCACAAAAAATGACATTCCTGGGTGCCAGCTTGAATACAACGGCCCAGAAGGCTTATCTTATGCCAGACAAGCAACTACAACTGACTTAGTATTTCAAGACAATGGCAACAAAGACCCAATTAACTGCAAGAAAAATTCTGCAGGCTTTGGGCTTCATGGCATCTTGCATACTAATAATACCATTTGCAAAGCTGCATATGACGAAATTACAGTGGTTCCTAAAAAGCGTATGGTCTCAACACAGCCACAGCTTGGACACAATGGTATCTCTCATTCCTTGCCTACAACAGGAATTTCTATGGTGGTCACAGGCATGTCACCTCAACAAGGGTCAGCCTTTCACCTTTCCCCCAGCCAGGCAGACTATCACAACAGATGCTTCAGACTATGCCTGGGGGGGCACACATGGCAGGACAATGCATTCAAGGCCTATGGACTGCAGATCAAAGAAATCTGCACATAAATCAAAAAGAGATGCTAGCTGTACAGAAAGCTCTGACAGCCTACAAGGATCTACTACAGCCTGGACAACTTGCAATAAAGACTGACAACACCACAGTAATGTGGTACATAAACAAACAAGGGGGTACACATTCCTACCCTCTATGCAGGCAAGCAATGATCTTATGGAACACAGCTCTGGCCTACCAAGTCCAGTTACAAGCTCAATTCCTGCCAGGACAGAAGAACACATTGGCAGACGACCTCAGCAGAAACATCAAAGATCCCCACAAGTGGAAACTAGATCCACAAATATTTGCAATGATAACTCAAAAATGGGGCCTTCCAAACATAGACCTATTTGCCAGTCCTCAAAACTACCAACTGACAAAATTTTGTACAAGGACCTTCCACCATCAAGCTTGGAAAGTGGACTCTCTCTCTTTCAGTTGGAAAAACCTGACAGCATATGCCTTCCCTCCATTACCTCTCCTCACAAAGGTTCTTTTGAAGGTCAAAAAGGAGAGACCATAACTGATTCTCATAGCCCTAGACTGGCCACGCTAGCACTGGTACCCGCTATTGAAAAATATGGCCCACAGCCCACCATGGATATTGCCTCAAATACCCCATTTGCTCACACAACAAAACAGATTCTTCACAGCCAGCTCAAAACTTTAAATCTGGCTGCATGGCAAATCAACTAAACATCCAACCAGCTCCTCTTTCACAAGCAGTTCTGGATGTTATTCTGGAAGCCAGGAGGCCATGCACCAGGAAGGCTTATTCGGACAAATGGAAAAGGTTTCGTGCCTGGAACCAAGCTAAAGGCCAAGACACAATTCAGCCTCACATGCCTCACATTCTACAGTATTTAGCTGAGATGTTGCACAAAGGACTTTCCTTTTCCTCAATTAAAATCCATGCATCAGCTATTTCAGCTCACTACAACACGGATCCACCTTTATTTTCACATCCTCTTCTAAGGCAGTTCCTCAGTGGGGCAAAAAACATTAGACCACCCAGGAGAGCTCCTACACCAACATGGGACCTCAACTTTGTTCTGGAAAAACTAACACTACCTCCCTTTGAACCAGCTTTCTCTGCAGATCTTCAGTTCCTATCATGGAAGACTGCCCTGCTCCTAGCAATAACTTCAGCTAGGAGAGTCTCAGCGCTACAGGCACTAATGGCAGTGGAACCTTTCCTCATTTTTCATCAAGACAGAGTTTCTCTACGAACTAATCCTTCCTTCATGCCTAAGGTGGTTTCCAGTGTAGCTTTGAATCAAACCATCCACTTTACCCACCTTCTTCCCCAATCCACAGAACAAAGGTGAGAGACTCCTGCATTCCTTGGACATTCACAGGCAGCTTCGTTACTACTTGGACAAAATTAAGGCTTTCCGAAAAATTGACCAGCTCTTTGTATCCTATGCTACAGCTTCTCAAGGGAAGGCTATATCTAAGCAAACCATTTCTAAATGGATAGGTCATTGCATACGTTTCTGTTATACCCATCATGGGAAACCAGTTTCTGCTCCCATTAGATCCCACTCTACCAGGGCAACAGCTACCTCTACAGCCTTTCTCAGGGGGGTTCCAACCAATGAAACTTTAGAAGCTGCAACTTGGAGTTCAGTACACACCTTTACCAAACACCATCACTTACCTCTTTACTCTAAGTCCAGGGCAGGCTTCGCCACTGCAGTTCTGCAGGGCCTTATTGCCTCCACTAACCCTCTATGATACCACCCCCCCTACCTTAGCTTTGGGATTCAACCCAAGTGTGATGACTGCAGCAGGGTAACACGATGAACATAGTACAGTTTTGTACCTACCATAAATGTAGATGTTCGAGTGTTCACCCTGCTGCAGTCCAGGTTACCCTCCCTCCATCCCCTCTGATCTTCTGTAAAAATCTCTTCTATGCCTTACTGATGTATTTGCTTATAGCTGAAGGGATTTGGTGTTTGTGCAGTGTTCACTCCATTTGGTACTAATTCTGACCACCTTTTTGGGGGCACCTGACATCTGGGGCAAGAAAAACTGAAGAAAATGGCGTCAGTTGCATTATATATACCCCTGGCGCACTGACATCAGGGAAGAGGTGACAGCAACCGACGCCAGACCAAGACTTTGGAATTCCGGCCGACTGCGGGACCGCCTGACGACAGGATAACCCAGGTGTGATGACTGCAGCAGGGTGAACACTTGAACATCTACATTTATGGTAGGTACAAAACTGTACTTTTCCTATTGAAACTAAAGAAAGATTTATAATTATTTCAGTAGTATGCTCCCACTTCATTGTCTCTTTCCACTCTGAATTATAACCATCTGCTTGTGTTTTAGATGTATGAGCCATAACTGTTTAGCTGTACAATATCCATTCAAATCAGATAACCCTAAATCATCTTGTTCTATTGGAAGGATCAACCTATCCCACTTAACTCTTACCCTTTTCCCATTCCAGATGATTTCCTTTAACTCTTTATTATTATCCACAACTTCTCCTCAGGTTGACCTTACTGGTATTCTTGATGCAAGCTTTAATATACATTTTAGATCTCTTGGATGATTTAAATGTTCTTCTCTTGTTCGAGTTTATTTAAGCTGATGGACCACGAGGGTGGTTTGTTCTTAAACTTCCCATTATATTTGGCTCTAATAGGGATGACCAGGTTGAGGCACTTATGTAATGTGTGAATAGAACTTTCTTGTATAAATAGCAGTTGTGGCTGTGTTAGGTCTGGTGATGATAAAAGTTAATTTGGATAGCTCATCTTAAGTTTGAGGTGATTTGTCCATTTGAAATCCCTGAATTTGAAATTCTTCACGGCATGATGTTCTTCGTGTTTCACTGTTGCAGTCATCACACTTTGGTTATCTGCCTGCAGGTAGCCCTCATTCAGCCGAAATACCAGAGACTTAGTATTTCTGCGTCTTTCTTGCCGAGGAGCCTGAAGTAGAAGCAGTTCGCACGAGTGCCGGTCGGCCACTACCTGAGTTTTCATTTCCGAATTGAATTATCCTGAAGTCTTCTAAAGCTAAGTACCCCATTGGGGATCCTTTTTTCTTGCTCTAACCAATGTCAGAAAAAGTTAACAGTTGTCTTGCCTGTGGAAAGCAAATACCACACCGAGATTTCCATTCTTACTCTGTCGCCTGTTTAGGCCCAGACCACTATGTACCTTGCTGTCTGTTTTGTGCCTTGTTCACCGCCTGAAGTATTCATTGTCGGGCCCTTATTGTCGCTAAATACTTTCGTTCTCGATCTCCATATTCTGAAATGGCTTCGGTAAGCCATCCAACTACCGATCTTCTCAAAAACCGTAAGGATAAAGACGGGTCCAAAGCTGCTGATGATGTTTCTGTTAAACTAATCGCCAGTTCACCAGTACTCAGTGAGGCGCTTTTGCAGCCCCTGATGCCTGCTTCACTGGATTAGCAGGCCTCTACCGAGACCTGTTCAGAGTCCGGTATGCCAAAAGACTCTTCTTCGACTATGGAACCTGCGGATGTCTCTACCTTGGATGGGTCCAGAGCTGCTGAGCAGGCACCGGCTTCTGAGGAAGTTCTTCGCACTACTGATGTTTGACACAAACCGACAACTTCTTTCGCATCTTCAGTTCTGTCTGAAACTACTGAGATGTTCTTCGTGTTTCACTGTTGCAGTCATTACATTTGGGTAATCCTGCTGGCAGGTTGCCCTCAGTCAGCCTGAATTCCAAAGTCCTGGGTCCTGCATCGGCTGCTGTCACCTCTTCCCTGACTTCAGGTCGTCAGGGGTATAAAAGATGCGGCTGACGCCATTTTCTTCAGTCTTTCTTGCCATGCGGTGCCCGAAGCAGAAGCAGTTCGCAAGTGCCAGTCGGCCGACTCCTGAGATTTTCGTGTTCGAGTTTCAGAGCCGAAGTCTTCAATAAAGCTAAGTACCCCGTTGGGGAAACTTTTTTCTTGCTTCAGACCGATGTCAGAAAAAGTAAATAATTGTATTTCTTGTGGAAAGCAAATACCTCATAAGAACTTTCATTCTTATTGTATTCCTTGCCTTTGCCCTGATCACAACGTTTCTAGTCGGTTTTGTGCTAGATTTAACCAACGCACTATTAAGTGTTGGTATGATTTTGCTTTAAACTATTTTGGACGCCGGTTTAATTATCCAGAAATGTCATCGGATAGCCATCCGACTACCGGAGTTCACAGAAAACGCAAAGAAATGGAGAGAGATAGACAACCGAGGCCCAAAATCGATGACGAAGCTTCTTTTAAGCTAGTCACCGGTTCTCAGTGAGGCGCTTTCGCAGCCCTTGACACCCACTACTTTAGAGTTGCAGGCCACTACAGACTCCCATGTGGAGTCTGCCATGGCGCTGGAAACTCAAGGTATTGGAGCCTCGGATACTATTCCTTCAGATGGGTGCGGAGCCACTGAACAGGCACCGGCTTCTGAGGGTGTATTCAGACCTAAACATCTTTACATTAAACCAACGTCAGCTTCAAAGGCAAAGACTAAAGCACCTTCTAAAGCAAAGAAACAAACTCAAGAGCCACGTGGACAGGCCTCTATGCCCAAAAAACAGATGCTGAAAATGGCCGAAGACTTAATTACCTTGATCAGGGGTTCCCATCCCCCTCCTGATAAGAGGCTTAGGCAAGAGACTTACTATGAATCTTCAGATCAGGTTTCTATTTCTTCTGATTCCTCTTCTGATCAGGAATATCCCCCCATGAGGATTCTGATGCTGAAGAAACCTATACCTTCAGCTTCTCCTCCAGAGGACTATTCTTTTGGGGAAACCTTGCATACCATGAGGGAGCATTTCCACTGGGAGAGCCAAGATTTTTCAGAATCTAAAAAGAGGCTTGGAGATTTCCCCTTACTACCTCAACACAGGCCACTAGCCATTCCACCTGTGTTAGATATTGTAGATGTGTTTTCGGAGTCTAGTCTTACCCCTGACTCCTTACCTCCTGCTCCAGTTAAGCCTGACAGATATTACAGGGTTCCTGACTTTCATAAATTCCTCTTTAAAAACCCTGTTGCAGACCCAGAAACTATTTCACAGGGTCCCAAAGGAGTTATGGCTTCTGCTGCAAAAAAACCCTACCCCCTCTGACAGAGATTCGAGAGCACTGGATAGATGGGGAAAAAAGGTTTACACATCTGCTACCTTGGCTATAAGGGCCTTACACTGTCAGTTTCATATGCTCAAATATCAGCAACATGTCATGGCATTGCTTAAACAGAAAATGTTATTAAACTCTTAATGTGCAGAAAACAAGGAAATGCAGGATTTAGTGCATGCAGCTGAACAAGCTGGAAAGCATACTTTGCAATGTGTTTTGATTATTTGGAGGACTCCTGCAGGGCCGCAGTTACGGGTTCTGTAATTAGGAGGCATGCTTGGTTAAAGGAACAAAATCTGCCTGATCATGTCAAAGTTAAATTATTAGATGCACCTTTACAGCATGATACTTTGTTTGGTGTTAAGGCAGAGGAGGTGTTAAAGAAAATGGAGGCCAAAGCTAAATCTATGTAAACCGCCAAAGATTTTTTTTTACAAATGCAACCACCTAGGTTTAGTAGACACTGGCCTACAAAGAATTGGTCCTTTCCTGTGTCAGACAGACCTCAAAGGGGCAGATCCAGACGCCCTAGAGGCAGATCCCAGGCGCAAGGTTCCTACAGGTCAAAGCAGTGGGGTGCTTCTACCTCCAAAGTTGGAGAAGACAAATCATAACCATACAGAAAACAGTCCCAATGACTTCCCCCTGCCTGCACCAAGCACTTATCTCCTGGCAGCACCCTTAGGGGGAAAATTAGCTCTTTTTTCTCAAAATTGGCATATTATAACCCAGGGCAAGTGGGTTCTAAATATAATGTCACAAGGGTACAAGTTCCATTTCCATACCCTGCTGGCCAGATCTGCCAAAAAATCAATGGGCAGAGGCACAAAAACAAGTCTCATCCCTCATGGACATGGGGGCCATTCAACAAGTACCACAGCAAGAGCAGGGACAAGGATATTACTCAAGACTGTTCTTGATACCCAGAAAGGACAAGGCTTGGAGACCAATACTGGACCTATCTATTCGGAACACTTTCCTGGATATATCAAAATTCAAGGTGATGACTTTGCAGCAGCTTCTGCCCATGCTGGGCAAGAACGCTTGGCTGGTGACTATAGACCTAAAAGAGGCATACCTGCATGTCCCAATCAGACAGTTATACAGAATATACCTCAGATTCAAGGCTGGCTCAATGCATTAACAATTCTCTGCACTGCCCTTTGGCTTAGCTACTGCGCTCAGGGTCTTTACAAAGTGCCTGGCACCAGTAATTGCATTCTGTAGACAAAGAGGAATACAAATATGTCCTTACCTGGATGACTATCTAATTCAAGCAGAGAACAAGGACATTCTTCTACAGCATCTGGCGTTTGTGAAAAGACTTCTAACATGCCTAGGGTACACAGTCAACGAGAAGAAATCAAAACTAGTACCCTCTCGAGATAATATTCCTGGGTGCAAGCTTAAATACATCTGCCCAGATGGCTTATCTCACGCCAGACAAACCAAGGCAACTGAATGCCTATTTCAAAATGTTGGCAACAAAGGCCCAGTTATCTGCAAGAAAAATTCTGCAGGCTTTGGGCTTCATGGCATCCTGCATCCTACTAATTCCATATGCAAGACTGCATATGAGGAAACTTCAATGGTACCTAAAAAATGTTTGGACTCAACATTGCCACGACCTGGAAACCATGATTACTCTCATTCCCTGCCTACAACAGGAGTTTTGATGGTGGGCAAAGGTTTGTCACCAAAACAAGGGACAGCCATTCACATTACCCCCTGCCAGGCAGGCACTAACAACGGATGCATCAGATTATGCCTGGGGGGCCCACATGGCAGGAAGATGCATTCAGGGCACATGGTCCTCAAACCAAATGCATCTACATATCAATCAAAAAAGGATGCTAGCTGTTCAGAATGCCCTGACAGCCTTCAAGGACCTGCTTCAACCGCGGCAACTACTGATAAAGACAGACAACACCACGGTCATGTGGTATATAAACAAGCAGGGGGGCACACATTCTTACCCCATTTGCAGACTAGCCATGATTTTGTGGGATACAGCATTAACTTACGAAGTATATCTGCAGGCACAATTCCTGCCAGGAAGGAAAAATACTCTGGCAGACGAACTAAGCAGAAACCTCATGGATCCCCATGAGTGGCAGCTGGATCCACAAGTCTTCAGCATGATTACAAGGAAATGGGGATGCCCGGACATAGATCTATTTGCCTCCCCTCACAACTACCAACTAAAAAGATTCTGCACAAGGACTTATCACAGACAAGCATGGAAAGTGGACGCCCTATCAGTGTATGCCTTTCCCCCACTGCCTCTCCTCCCCAAGGTACTCCTAAAGGTCAGACAGGAGAAGCCAAAGATGATACTGATTGCCCCAGACTGGCCCCGCCAGTAATGGTTTCCAATCCTAAAGAACTTGTCCCAATGCCCAGCTTGGACCTTACCTCAAATACCTCATCTACTGTCCCAGCAAAACAATCCAATCCTGCACAGCCAACTCAGGACTTTAAACCTGGTAGCATGGCAGATAATGTAGGCATACAAAACACATCTCTCAGTAAAGCTGTGATGGATGTAATTTTGGAGGCCAGAAGGCCTAGTAATAGAAAATCCTATGCTGGAAAATGGAAGAGATTCTGTGCTTGGAACCAGGTACAAGGAACCGATACAGCTGTGCCAAATATTTCTCAGATTTTGCAATACTTAACTGAGATGCTGGACAAAGGCCTATCTTTTTCATCTATTAAAATTCATGCCTCTGCCATTTTGGCTCACTACATTACAGAGCCACCAGTCTTTTCTCATCCCTCATTAAAACAGTACCTCAGAGGAGCCAAAAACTTAAGGCCTCCAAGGAGATCACCAATGCCTGCATGGGACTTCAACTATGTCTTGGAAAAACTCACCCTGGCTCCTTTTAAGCCAGCTGCTACTGCTGATATAAAGTTTTTATCTTGGAAAACAGCTCTGCTCCTAGCAATAACTTCTGCAAGACGAGTTTCAGAGCTACAGGCACTCATGGCTGTGGAACCTTTTATCATTTTTTATCCAGACAGGGTCTCTCTGAGGACAAACCCAACATTTATGCCTAAGGTGGTGTCCAGTGTGGCTCTTAACCAAACTATTCATCTGCCAACTTTTTATCCAAATCCACAGAACAAGGGGGAGAGAATTCTGCATTCTTTGGACGTACACAGACGGCTTAGATTCTACTTGGACAGAACCAAAGTTTTCAGAAAGACAGAGCAATTACTAGTGGCATATGCTGCAGGATCACAAGGCAAGGCTATCTCAAAGCAGGCTATTTCAAAGTGGATAGGCCTCTGCATTCGTTTCTGCTGCTTACACCATGGCAAGCCAGTGGCTAAGGGCATTTGGCCTCATTCAACCAGAGCTGCAGCCACTTCAGCAGCCTTTCTCAGGGGAGTACCAACCAAGGATATTTTAGAGGCTGCTACATGGAGTTCAGTGCACACCTTTACAAAGCACTATCATCTGACACTCTACTCTAAATCCAGGGCAGGCTTTGCCACTGCAGTTTTGCAGGGCCTCATAGCCGCTCCTAATGCTGTTTAGCTCCAGTCTCCCATCCATAGCTTTGGGACTCTACCCAAATGTAATGACTGCAACAGTGAAACACGAAGAACATAATACAGTTGTGTACACTTACCATAAATGTAGATGTTCGAGTATATTCACTGTTGCAGTCCAGGTTACCCACCCACCATCCCCATTTCTTCTGATGGAACCTATGTGGTGTATTTGCTTGTAGATGAAGGTAAAGTTTATATTGGTGCATGTATTTATAATATATATATAATAAATTTTGGGTACCCTTTTAGGGGGCACCTAACATCTGGGGAAAGAAAAACTAAAGAAAATGGCGTCGGCCGCATCTTTTATACCCCCGACGACCTGACGTCAGGGAAGGGGTGACAGCAGCTGATGCAGGACCCAGGACTTTGGAATTCAGGCCGACTGAGGGAAACCTGCCAGCAGGATTACCCAAATGTAATGACTGCAACAGTGAATACATTGTAACATCTACATTTATGGTAGGTGTACACAACTGTACTTTCTAAGGCCAAGAGTACGTGCTACGCCTACAAAACGCACGACCAAAGCTCATGGGCACTTGCTCTCTTGCCACAACATCAAATGCTTAAAATGGCAGAAGACCTTATTATGCCGATTAGGGGAAGTCAGCCTTCCCCTTCTACGAGAAAGAGACCTATCCCCCCAGCAGCTTCAACAGACCAAGAGTCCGACGACTGTGAGGTTTCTGATTATGAAGACATGCCCTTATCTGCTTATGAGAATTCAGATGCAAAGGAATCCATTCCCTCTGCTTCTCCTCCAGAGGATTTTTCTTTTGGTGAAACTTTACATACTTTGAGAGCATTTCCACTGGGAATGCCAAGACTATCCTCAGTCCAAAAAGAGACTCAGAGAATTTCTAGATTTGCCACAACATAGGCCTTTAGCAATACCCCCAGTCTTGGGTGTTGTGGATGATGTCTTTATGGAATCCAGTTTAACTCCTGATACTTTACTCCCCTGTTCCTAGGGATCCAGACAGGTACTACAGAGTATCTGACTCTCACAAATTCATTTTCAAAAATCCTACTGGTGACCCAGAGGTCATCTCCCAGGGGCCTAAAGGTATCAAAGCAACAGTAGCTAAGAATCCCACCCTTTCGGACAGGGATTCCAGGGCTTTAGCCAGATGGGCTAAGAAAGTATATACCTCTGCAACTCTCACCATTAGTGCTTTGAATTGTCAGTTTCACAGGCTGAAGTACCAACAACATATTATGAAACTTATTAAGCAAAGAATAGCTACCTTTACAGACTGTGCAGCAAATAAAGAATTGCAAGAGCTTATGCATTCTGCAAGCCAAGTCAGCAAGCATACATTGCAGTGTGGCTTTGATGACCTAGAAGCATTTTGCAGGGCAGCAGTCACTGGTTCTGTACTGAGAAGGCATGCTTGTGTTAAGGAGCAGACCTTGCCAGACCATGTCAAATCAAAGTTATTAGACTCTCCTTTGAACAAGGACTATCTGTTTGGCACCAAAGCAGAAGAGGTTCTTAAAAAGATGGAAGAAAACGCTAAATCTATGCAGACAGTCAAAGAGTTCTTTCAGGTGTACAGCCTCCAAGATTCAGTAGGCATTGCCCCTCGAAACAGTTGTCCTTTCTAGCCTCCAAGGCCATCTCAAACTAGACCCAGGGAAAACCGACCCCCCCCAGACTACAGTCTTGGGGTATGCAGAAATCTAAGCAATGGAGTGCCTCCACCTCTAAAGCAGAGTGCGCTAAGCCACCTCCTTATGGAAAGAATTTCCCATGACTTCTCAACTCCACTACCAACCTCTGCCCAACTGCTTGTACCCCTATGAGGAAAACTTGCCTTCATGCAAAAAACTGGATTCCCATCATCAAAGACTGATGGGTCCTCAACATTGTATCCCAGGGATACAAATTTTATTTCCACTCACTGCCAACCCCAAAAGGGTTCCCAAACCTTCCTCCAAACCAGTGGGCAGAGGCACAAAACCAAGTTCAATCCCTGCTGTCTATAAGGGCAATTCATCCTGTTCCTGCAGAACAGATAAGTCAAGGATTCTATTCCAGACTTTTCCTGGTACCCAGAAACGAGGGCACTTGGCGCCCAATCTTAGATTCTCAACACCTTCCTGGTCGTACCAAAATTCAAAATGCTCACCCTGCAGCCGCTTTTACCTATGCTAGCCAGAGATGCCTAGTTAGTCACCCTAGACTTAAAAGAAGCCTATCTGCACATCCCTATAAGGGAGTCATGCAGGAAATATCTATGCTTCAGGGCAGGATCTATGCACTATCAGTTCTCTGCACTTCCCTTTGGCTTATCCACTGCTCCCAGAGTATTCACAAAATGCCTGGCTCCAGCCATTGCTTACTGCAGAGAAATATTCAAATTTACCCGTACTTGGATGACTGCCTGATTCAGGCAGACAGTCAGAAAATGCTGTTGCAGCACCTGACATTTGTAAAAAATCTTCTAACCTCCCCTGGGGTGTACACCATCAACAAAAACAAATCAAAACTAGTCCCCAGTCAAAAGATTGTATTCCTGGGAGCAAGCGTAGACACAGCATCCCAGATGGCATTCTTCACTCCAAAAAAACAAGCCTACCTGACTGACTATTTTACTCAAATGGCCACCAGAACCCAGCTATCTGCAAGGAAAATCCTGCAGACCCGAGGGTTCATGGCCTCGTGCATCCTACTAATTCCATATGCCAGACTGCATATGAGGAAACTTCAGTGGTACTTAAAAAGTCTTTGGTGCCAACATTCTCAGGACCTGGAAACTGTCATTCCTGTCATACCCTGCCTAAGGACAGAGTTTCTTTGGTGGGCTGCAGCAGCATGCAACCACAAGGGACTGCCCTTAACTCAACCCCACGCCGCCCAGACCCTAACTACAGATGCATTAGACTATGCCTGGGGGGCACACATGGATGGCAAATGCATTCAGGGCCACTGGAGCCCAAGTCAAATTCATCTGCACATCAGCTAAAAAGAGATGCTAGCTGTGCAGCACGCTCTGACAGCTTTCAGATCCCTACTCTCACCAGGACACCTGCTAATAAAAACAGACAACACCACAGTTATGTGGTACATCAACAAGCAGGGGGGAACCCATGCTGCAGGCTAGCCATGGTCCTGTGGAACACGGCCTTGGACATGCAGGTCCATCTGCAAGCTCAATTACTGCCAAGCAAACAAAACTCACCAGCAGATGACTTAAGCAGAAATCTCCTAGACCCACACGAGTGGCAATTAGAGTCTAGCACCTTCAACCTTCTGATTCAGAAATGGGGGACCCCAGAGGTGGATCTCTTTGCCTTTCCCTGCAATCACCAGCTCAGCAAATTCTGCACCAGGACACCTCACAGCTGGGACTGGAAAATGGATGCCCTACCCTTCCAGTGGGTAAATCTCTCAAGCTATGCCTTTCCCCCTCAGCCCCTTCTCTCAAGTGTACTGCTCAAGATAAGACAGGACAGACCAAGGACAATTCTGATTGCCCTAGACTGGCCACACCAGCACGGGTACCCACTCCTGCGCAGCCTGTCACCGGTGCCATCCTGGCACCTACACCAGAACCCAACCCTGCTCTCTTAGTAGGGGGGACAGATCTTGCATCCGCAACCGTAAACCATAAATCTTGCAGCTCTTCCAGTAACCAGCCTAAGCAAGCAGGTGCTGGATGTCATTCTTGAAGCCAGAAGACCCAGTACAAGGAAATCCTATGCTGATAAGTGGAAAGGGTACTGCTCCTGGATTCAATCTAAAGGAAAGGGCACAACTCCTGGATTACTTAGCAGATCTACTCCACAGAGGCCTATCCTCCTCCCCTAAGATCCATGCCTCTGCCATTTTGGCTCAGTACAACACTGAGCCACCTCTCTTCTCTTACCCTCTCATCAGACAGTTCCTGAGAGGGGCAAACAACTTAATGCCGCCAAGGAGAGCACCCACCCCTGGTTGGGACCTTAACTTTGTACTGGAAAAGCTCACGCTTCCCCATTTGAGCTTACAGCGTCAGCAGAGTTAAAATTCCTCTCTTGGAAAACAGTCTTGCTTCTGGCCATCACTTCAGCTAGAAGAGTGTCTGAGCTACAAGTACTTATGGCTGTAGAACCCTTCATTATTTTCCATGCTGACAGGATTTCCCTCGGGACTAACCTTTCCTTTATGCCTAAAGTGGTGTCCAGTGTGGCTCTCAACCAGTCTATCCATTTGCCAACTTTCTTTCCTCAAAATAAAGGGGACAGGATCCTGCACTCCTGGGATGTGCACAGACAACTCATATTCTAACTTGATAGGACTAAGCCCTTCAGGAAATCTGACCAGTTACTAGTCAGCTTTGCACCAGGAGCAGAGGGTACGGCCATTTCAAAACAATTTCCAAATGGATAGCACACTGCATCCATTTCTGCTAAAAGCACCATGGGAAACCAACCCCTCAGGGGGGTCAGAACACATTCCACTAGGGCAACTTCTACCTCTACGGCATTCCTCAGGGGGAGTCCCTACCAGGGACATCCTGGAAGCTGCTACCTGGAGATGTCCTTCAAGGATGCATCTGCAGTCCTTACAAATGGGTTGTCCTGTCGTCAGGCAGCCCTTCGGTCGGCCGGATTCCAAAGTCTGGGTCTGGCCTCGGCTGGTGTCCCACTTCGCCCGACGTCATAGCTGCAGTTATTCGGGTATAAAGTCATCAGCCGACGCCATTTTCCTCAGTCTTTCTTGCCGCGTGGCGCCCGAAGCAGAAGCTGTTCGCAAGTGCCGGTCTGTCAGATCCAGAGATTACTACTACCGAATACTTCTATTACTACCGAAGACTTCTAAAAAGCTAAGTACCCTGTTGGGGACTCTTTCTTGCCTCAGCCGATGTCAGAAAAAGTGAATAACTGTTTAAATTGTGGGAAACAAATACCTCATAAAGATTTCCACTCTTACTGCTTACCTTGCTTAGGCCCAGACCACGACGTAGCAGCTTGTCTAGCCTGTGCTTCTTTCAACCGACGAACGCTTAGACGTCGGTCTGAATTTGCTGAAGAGTTTTTCGGCTCCGCTTTTGCTTACATTATGCCGTCGGATACTCCGACTACACAAATTTCTGAAAAACGCAAGGAAAAGGACCGACACTCGCGGTCCGCGGTTTCGGCCGAAACCGCGGTTAAGCCAACCGCAAGTGTCTCGGTTTCGGCTGAAACCGAGTCCACGGTTCTTCCTTCGGCCGAAGGCTTGACACTTACCGAGGCCTCATCCAGCCTGGCTGAATCTGCTACTGAAATCCCACCTGCTCCTGCAGGTTCACAGGATTTATCAGATACTATCCCTTTGGATATTTCTACCCCTGCACGTGGAGCTGTTAGGCCTCCTGCATCCATGTCGATTAAGGCCTTTGCCAGGGCTAAAGCAGCAAAAACTACCAAAACTGTGCCTGCTAAGACCCCCTCGCACAGGCCCAGTTCTAGTTCACAAATGCTTAGTCTAGCAGAGGATCTCATTTCTTTGATCCGGGGATCACAAACACATCCAGACAGGGCCTCTCACCCACCTCCAGAGAAAAGGACTAGAGTAGAGCCCCCTGAGCCAGTTTCTTCAGATGGCTCCTCTGATGAATCAGACAATTCAGACCCTCCAGAGGCCCCTTTTTCTCCTTATGAGGACTCTGATGCAGAAGAGTCCATTCCTTCTGCCTCTCCGCCTGAGGAATTTTCTTTTGGGGAAACCTTGCATGCTATGAGGGAACAATTTCAATGGCAGGGCCAGGATTTTTCAGACTCTAGGAAAAGGATTGGAACCTTTTTGCATTTGCCACAGCATAGGCCTTTAGCCATTCCTCCAGTACTTACTGTTGTGGATGATGCTTTTAATGATGCTTGTACTGCTCCTGATTCACTTCCTCCGGCCCCTGCTAAGCCCGATAGGTACTACAGGGTTCCGGACACACATCATCATTTGTATAAGGCCCCTTTTGCAGATCCCGAAACTGTCTCCCAGGGACCCAAGGCTGTCGCAGCTACCTCTACCAAAAACCCCCTCCCCTCTGAAAGGGAATCTAGGGCCTTAGAGAGATGGGGTAAAAAAGTTTACACTTCTGCTACTCTTTCAGCTAGGGCCTTGAACTGTCAATTCCACATGATCCAGTATCAAGAATTTGTTAGACCAGTTAACTAAAAAGCTGTCCTCCGATGAACCATTAGACAAAAAATCTGTTCAGGAAATGGTACATAACATTCAGCAGGTCAGTAACCATTCCTTAAAATGCGGCTATGATGCACTGGAGGCTTCCTTTAGATCAGCCATGACTGGCACAGTGATCAGAAGACATGCATGGTTAAAAGAGCAGGCCTTACCAGATCATGTTAAATCAAAGCTACTGGATGCTCCCATGGACAAGATCAATTTGTTTGGCTCTCCTGCACAACAGGTGCTGAAGAAGATGGAAGAGAAGGCAAAATCTGTCCAGACAGTCAAAGATTTCTTACAGGTCCAACCTCCAAGGTTTAGCAGGAATTGGCCCTCCAAGAATTGGTCCTTTCCAGACACCTCCAAAGCTCAGAGAGGCAGGAATAGGTGCTCAAGAGGCAGGGGTCAATCCAGAGGTGCCTACAGGGGACGTCAGTGGCAGGCTAACAATCAGCGAGGTACAGCCACAGATACAGCCACCACCACGACTACAGGACAATCACAGTGGCTTGGCTCTAGCACCGCCTACCAGGGAACAACTAGAAGCACCCTTAGGCGGAAAGCTAGCCTTATTTTCAGTAAACTGGCATTACATCACAGGAGACAAGTGGATTTTGCAGACAATAGACCAAGGTTACAGGTTTCACTTCCATACTCTACCAAGGAAGAGAGGAATGCCAAACCTACCTCCAAATCAAAAGGCAGAAGCTCTAAAGCAAATAACTCACTTACTAAGGATGAGAGCTGTAGAAAAGGTACCATCTATGGAGCAAGGACAAGGATTTTACTCCAGGCTCTTCCTGGTACCAAGAAAAGAGAACCAATGGAGACCTATTCTCGACCTGTCCACTTTAAACACATACCTCAATGTCCCGAAATTCAAAATGCTGACCCTACAGCAGCTTCTTCCCATGTTGGGCAAGGAGTCTTGGCTGGTAACTCTAGATCTTCAAGGAGGCATACCTGCACGTCCCCATACGACCAAATTGCAGAAGATACCTCAGATTTCATGCAGGATCAGAGCATTATCAATTCTCAGCATTGCCCTTTGGCTTATCTACTGCACCCAGAGTGTTCACGAAATGCCTGGCATCAGTAATTGCTCATTGCAGGCTTCAGGGAATTCAAATCTACCCTTACCTGGACGACTGCCTGTTACAAGCGGACAACAAAAACAAACTAGCAGAAGACTTAAAAAGGGTCATTTACCTACTGCAAGCCCTGGGATACACAGTCAATATAAAAAAGTCAAGGCTGACACCATCCCAAAGGATAACCTTTTTGGGTGCAGAGCTGGACACATCACAACAAATGGCATTTCTAACAGTAGAAAAACAGGAGCAACTCCCTCTCTACTTCTTGGCATTAACAAAACAGAACCAGCTAACAGCAAGAAAAGTCCTGCAAGCCTTGGGTTTCATGGCATCCTGCATAATTTTGGTTCCACATGCCAGACTGCATATGAGAAAGCTACAGTGGTACCTAAGGAATTTATGGTCTCAGCACAAGCACAGCCTAGAAACCCAAATTCCAATAATCCCATGCCTGAAGCAAGAATTCAAATGGTGGGCTCAGGCCTGTCAATCAAACAAAGGACTGCCCTTCCACAGCACTCAACCAAGCCAGACTATCACAACGGACGCCTCAGACCTCGGTTGGGGGGCGCACATGCTGGACAAGTGCATACAAGGCTTATGGACTCAGGACCAGCTGCACCTACACATAAATCAAAAGGAAATGCTGGCAGTAAAACTGGCAATTCAGGCATTCAGACCATTTCTTCGACAAGGTCAACTGTTGATAAGGACAGACAACACCACAGTTATGTGGTACATCAACAAACAGGGAGGCACACATTCGTACCCTCTATGCCGGATGGCAATGGAACTCTGGAATGTGGCCCTGAGCCTCAACATTCAGTTACAAGCAATTTTTGTGCCAGGAAAAGAAAACATACTAGCAGACATACTAAGCAGAACTACCACGGATGCCCACGAATGGATGCTGCATCCGGACATATTCAAAACCATTACAAGAAAATGGGGACTACCAGAAATAGACTTATTTGCATCCCCACGCAATCACCAACTGAAGAAATTCTGCACAAGGACGTACCACCCACTTGCTTGGAAAGTGGACTCCCTATCTTTCAGTTGGAAAAACCTGACAGCATATGCATTCCCACCACTTCCTTTGATGCACAAGGTGCTATTGAAGATCAAAGAGGACCGTCCAAGGATCATCCTAATAGCTCCAGACTGGCCAAGGCAACATTGGTACCCATTACTGAGGAACATGTCTCGGGAACAAATATGGCCTCTACCACTGGTTCCCTTACTGTTAACACAGAACTACAACACCCTGCATCCAAACCTGAAAACACTGCAGCTGACTGCCCGGAACATTGCATAAGACCAAATAACCCAAGTTTATCCCAAAGGGTTAAAGACATTATCTTGGAGGCTCGCAGACCCTCAACAAGAAAAAATTATTCAGCAAAATGGAAAAGATATCACATTTGGAGTACTGCAAAAGGAGAAAATGTGTCACTGGTAAACATAGCCAACATCCTGGAATACTTGGCAGAGCTTTTCCACAACAGCCTGTCCTATTCTTCCATTAAGATTCATGCATCTGCTATTTCAGCAGAATACAACTTGGATCCTCCAGTCTTCTCACATCCTCTGCTCAGGCAGTTTCTGAGAGGAATTAAAAATGTAAAACCTCCTAGGAAGCCACCATTGCCAGCATGGGACTTGAATTTTGTGCTAGAAAAGTTGACACTCCCTCCTTTTGAACCAGCAGCAACAGCAGAATTACAAAATCATGGAAAACTGCTTTCCTGCTTGCAATCACTTCAGCAAGAAGGGTATCTGAGCTACAAGCATTAATGGCAGTACAGCCCTTCCTGATCTTCCATCAAGATAGTGTCCATGAGAACAAATCCTACTTTTATGCCAAAGGTGGTCTCCAGGGTATCTTTGAACCAAGCTATCCACCTACCTACATTCTTCCCCAACCCACAGAACAGGGGAGAAAGACTGTTGCATACCTTGGATGTACATAGACAATTGTGTTACTACCTGGACAGGACCAAGGGCAATAGAAAAACTGACCAGTTACTGGTAGCATATGCAACAGGAATGGAAGGAAAAGCAATTTCAAAGCAGACAATCTCTAAGTGGATAGGAAATTGCATTAGATTTTGTTATGCCTACCATGGGAAGAAAACTCCAGAAAACATCAGGCCTCACTCTACAAGGGCTACAGCCACTACCACAGCTTTTCTACGAGGAGTGGCTACCAAAGACATTTTAGAGGCTGCTACTTGGAGCTCCGTGCATACATTTGCCAAGCATTATAATTTACCTTTATACTCCAGATCCCGAGCAGGTTTTGCCATTGCTGTTTTGCAAGGGATCTTAACTACACCATAATCTTATTCTCCTCCTCCTCCCCCAGTTTGGCTATGGTATTCTACCCATTTGTAAGGACTGCAGATGCATCCTTGAAGGACATAGTACAGTTTTGTACCTACCATAAATGTAGATGTCCGATAGGCATGCATCTGCAGTCAGGATTACCCACCCTCCTTCCCCTCTGTGGTACTCCTAGGGTATTTGCCCATCTTGTAGCTAGCTGGGGGAATCTATTATGGTGTATTTGTTTGTATATATGTACATACATGCTTATTTTTTTGTTTGCTCTCTACTATTTGGAACCATTTGCATTTATCCAAATTTAGCCTTCCTAGAGGGCACCTGGCATCTGGGGCAAGAAACACTGAGGAAAATGGCGTCGGCTGATGCCTTTATACCCGAATAACTGCAGCTATGACGTCGGGTGAAGTGCGACACCAGCCGAGGCCAGACCCAGACTTTGGAATCCGGCCGACCGAAGGGCTGCCTGACGACAGGACAACCCATTTGTAAGGACTGCAGATGCATGCCTATCGGACATCTACATTTATGGTAGGTACAAAACTGTACTTTCTGTACACACCTTCACCAAGCATTACCACCTTGCCTATCTTTTCCAAATCCAGGGTGGGTTTTGCAACAGCAGTCCTGCAAGGCATACTAACCAGCCCCAACTCTTCTTGACTGCGTCCACCCTTCTTCAACTTTGGGAATCTACACAAGTGTGATGACTGCAACAGTGAAACACGAAGAACATAGTACAGTTGTGTACACTTACCATAAATGTAGATGTTCGAGTGTATTCACTGTTGCAGTCCTGGTTTCCCTCCCTCCAGCCCACTTGTCTCTCTCTATGTCTATTACTCACCACTTTCAGGGGTATTGGTATTTACTTTTTACTGGTGGTGGTTTCCCCACCATAACTTAGCTCCATATTTGGAAGGCTCCTGACATTTGGGGCAAGTAAAACTGATGTAATGGCATCGGCTACCTGTTTTTATACCCCTGACTACCTCACATCAGTCCTGGAGCAACAGCAACCAACACAGAAAATCTAAGTCTCTGGTATTTGGGCCGACCGAGGGCTACTTGCAGGCAGATAACCCAAGTGTGATGACTGCAACAATGAATACACTCGAACATGTACATTTATGGTAAGTGTACACAGCTGTACTTTCTGCATCCAGTGCTGTGCTTACAGGATATGAATATTTACGTGGTCATTTGCCAACTTTGAGATTTTGAGAAAATCTCATAACTAGGCAGTGCTTTGGGACAGTTGGGAATTTGGTCTAGGTTTTTTAATGGTGTTCTGGACTGTATGCTTAGTATCTGTCTATGAACTCGTGAGGTTTAGAGTCTTGAAAGAAATGTTACAAGACTTAACCAGGAATGGAGAAACTGGAATGGTGGTAAATGCAGTGGCTGTATTAGTTAGGATAAGGTCGAGAATATTATACTTTTTGTGAACTTATTAATATGGTTTGGTTACTTTTATATAAATGCAACTTTGCCTATGTCACCAATGATAATCCAGTTTTAAAAAAGACTATTATGTTCTGTTGATGGTTTGTAAGATATCTGTTTCAAGGAATTTTTGGTTTATTGAATCTTAGGATTTCTGGACATGTCCAGCTATGGAGGTATAGGTGATCCAGTTTATTTGAGAGGTGCTTAGTATCCCATTATAAAATGCATTTTTTGATGATACTTAAGAATTAGGACTTTTACATGATCATTGAGGACTTGGTTAGGCGTCCTGTAATGGACTGTAATTTGATAGCTTGCCTTGTTCGGGATAGGTTGAAGTTCATGGAGTTCACTTTGTTGGGTTCTGGTAATCTGTCTAGAGTTTTTTGTGGTCCTTAGATGCAGAAATGTCACCACAGTTTACATCAGAACTGAATGTATGGTGGGCACAAAACTGAAGTATGAAGGGCGTGCTGTCTTTACACTGAAACCGAGTCGGAGTAACTACACAAATGTGTATGTGCTCAAGTTACAGGAGAGCTTTTAAGAGCAGGCAGTTTGTTCAAATTTCTGACATTGAGAAGAGCCACTTTGATATGGTCCAGTTTTGAGATGAAAATGCCTACATTGATATCTGCTATGTGGTATGTCTGATAGCTGGATTATGCCTAAAAAGGCACTATGAGGTGGCAAGGGATTTACGCAGTATGTGGAAGCCATGGAACAAAAGGTGATCTTAGGTGAAGCAAGTTGAACCGTCAGTTATTTTGCTGTATGCTGATGCTTACTGGGCCCACTATGATGATATCAGTTGCTAAGCAAATTGTTGAAGCCAGCCTTTGTTTCTTTGTATATATAGGTATCATTAAATGGCAAAGGAAGGATTCCACTTAGGGGACAGTATCTTTCCTGCAGGAGGCGCAAACATAATGAGACCTCTCTGTATGTCCCTTAGGGTTATGCTTGAAGGTATTCATGCCCACATGAACTTGCCACTAGGTTGTAATTTTATTTGTCTAGTGAGAGTGATTTCAGCCCTTGTGATGGCATGGATCCTGTGAGTGTGGAGTCATTGTGCTTGCCAACAGTCACCAATTACTGGTTTTACTCATGTAATTTGAAGTATTAGATGATTTGCAGTCTACGTCTTAATAACCCTTTACTCTGTGTGAGCATGGTGTTGATGTGGTGGTGGATATCTGCTGAGATTGATTACTAGGAGGCTTCAGCAGTAATTTTTTGCCTCAGCATAAGTGAGTTTTATGTGGTTGTGATGAGATGTTGGTAGTAGTGTGGGATGCTTCCAGCCCATCTTCTTTGGTAAAAAGGATGCTTGTGGATTGCATCTTTCTCTTGCACCTCTCACAGGAGCCTTGAATGGCCTCACTATCCTACTTTTTTGATTACTTTAATGGATTCAGAGGCCTTAAGTGTAACTAAGATTGTTTCTGCTTTAATCACGTTTTATATTACTGCTATAAAGACTGCAACAAGAACATATGTACCACATTTTTTTAATGCTGTTAGGGTTACAGGCAGATTTAGAAAGAGAGTGGGTTGATTGGAGGAATGTATGGAGAGTGCTATCAAACATTGTAATCTATTGTTTTTCATGCCTTGTATTTTGTTACTTTTTTTTCATGGGTGATTTTTAGATTATATTAGTAATGGTTTGCTGTGTATTTTGAAAAAAAAGTTTTAATAAAGCTATTTGAGAAAAAAGGGTCATACCCTACTTTCAATTCAGAGCTGCTCGACTGTAACAAAAAAAAGAAAAACTGATGTGCATGGTGATACCATGGAAATGTTGAGTGTCACTAAGCACCCAGGTCTGTGTATAATTGGGCCAGCAGCAGTATTCGAAGGAGTGATGACAACAACCATTTCTGAAAGAAAATGCCCTACAATTATCACACCTCTAGGAGAAATGTTAAGACAAATCCTTGGTGGTTCCAGAAAATGATGACCAAATAGCATCAGGTTTCAGAAGGGATGTGATGTAAGACATTAGATCACGGAGAGATGGAGGGTCTAAGTCAGCTAACCGTAGAGACTGATGAAGATACAGATGTTGCAGTATATCCAGTGGAAGACAACATCAAAGATACTATTCTGGTCACTGTTAGAACCAATGCATCAGCATTCCCTTAGAGGCTGAATTTCTGTAGGGAGGAATCTTTTTTTGACAAAAAAAATTATAATGTAAAAAGAAGAAAAAGTACTTGGTAAACATGCTGAGAGACAGAAATACATATGAAAGAATCCTGGAAGAACAAAATACTATACATACCATGGATATGGTGACTAAATGAGGTTTAGAGGTATTGGTTGTCAGACACTTTGTTCGCCCCTGGTAACTGACATGCAGTTAAAAAAAGTAATGTGTGGGTGGGTGTGTGTGTGTATGTATGTGTATATATATCTATATATATATATATATATCTATATCTATATATATATATCTATATCTATATATATATATCTATATATATATATATATATATATATAGTCATTTTTGCTTACACAGAATGTTTGGGAGGTGGTGTGTTTGGGCCTGAATATGTTTGTGTGCAGAGTGACGTACATATATATTGTTTTGTGCACCATCTTGTGAGGGAGAATTATGAGAGGTAAATGTACAACAGTACCATTTAGACATAATTACCATTTTTTACTCAATTACCTTTAAAAAGTTTTGCCAGACTGTGGTTTGTTCAGATTTGTTTATTTTATTCTTTATTTTACATTTGTTGACCGGGATAGTCCGACTGGATATATGTCCATTTTCAGCAGAGGCCCGGGGAGAAAAGCTCCAAACATACAGACAAAAACATACATATATACATGCTAAGGGTTTTACAAAGTCAGAAAGGTTTGGCATTCACAAGGAATGTACAATTTTAACAGGGGAGAAAAGCTCCAATAGTGCAGATAAAAACATACATCCCAAGCAACACATATATAACAAGTACATATTACAACGTAAGTATGGTGTGTCCCTCTAGAGGGATCCACAATTTTAACAGTTTGTAGTAGAATATAAAAATATTAAACAGGTGGATTACAGCAACAATTTTTTTACAAAGAAATGTACAGACAAGATTGCCATTGCAAGCATTTGTGAGCAAGAATCTAGTACATTACTGTTAAGTTAGGGAGTTGGTGTGGGGAATAATCAGGGTTGGTACATGGACAGAGCCAGTTCCTTTTATAATACTACTGTTTGAAGCCTTTTTTAAAGAGGCTTAGAGACGGTTCCAGAGTAATGTCCGCTGGAAGCAAGTTTTAAGCTTTCCCAGCGGAGTTGGCAAACAGGGAGTCACCAGCTGAGTTATTAGCTTTGTGTTTGGACTAACAGCTTGTTGGATGAGCGTAATGGTCTGGAGTTACTGTATGGTTTTATGATAGTTTTAAGTGCGGGGGTGTTTTTGGGTTGGTTGAGAATATTACGTGCTACTGTTAGCTGATTGAACTGAATTAAGCTTGGCAGTTCTAGCCACCCTAGGAGATTGAGGTTATGGCAGTGACGTGCCCTATATGTTGATCCAGTGGTGAATCTGGCAATATGGTGGTAACAGTGAGAGAGTTTGGTAAGCTTTTATTTGTTTAGGTTACAGAGTATAGGGGAAGTATATAGAAGGGTGGAGAGAAGATGAGAGCGGGCGATTGTGATTCTAGCTATTGGGGTTAGAAAAGGTTTATTTCTATATAGTGAGGCGAAGCTTTTTGTTGACTGTTTTAATAGTCTTGTTGATGTGCAGGTCAAATTTGAGATTATCTGCTATTACCCCTAAGAGCTTAGTTTGGATATCTGGTGAAAGAGGTACCATTGTTTGATGTTATAGTAAAGGAAATTGGGGTGGACCTACAAGTGGGGGTAAAGAGTAACAGTTTTGGTCTTATTGGGATTCAACAGAAGACTGTGATTAGAGCCACTTTTCAACCGTGTTGAATGTACTCTGGGTTAGGGTTTGCAGGGCTGTAGGGGAGGGGAATGAGCAGATCAGAGTGGAGTCGTCTGCATATTGGATGGAGGATGCATCTGGGATGGCAGTGGGTAGGTTATTGATAAAGACAGAAAAGAGTAGAGGACGTAAACTAGAGCCCTGAGGAACTCCGAGTGAGAGGTAACAGAGTGGATAGTTTGCCCTGCCGTAGTACTGCTTGTTGTCTACCATTCAGATAGGAATGGAACCACTGTATAGTATGGATGTTCTTCATCTCACATTGCTGCAGTCCTTACACTTGGGTAGTCCGCTGTCCTCGGTCGGCCCGAATATCAAAGTATTAGGCTGACGTCGGTCAAGGCGCATAAGACTGACATCAGGACGTCAGGGTACATATGCGCATGACCGACGTCATATCCTCAGTCTTTTTTGCCGCATGGTCCGATGCAGAAGCAGCGTTGCAAGTGCCGTTCTGAAATTGGAGTTTCAGACCGAGTCAAAGTTGGCTAAGTACCCGTTGGGAATATTTTAGTTTTTCTTGCCTCAGTGGTTTACCGGATGTCAGAAAAAGTGAATAACTGTATTTCTTGTGGGAAACAGATCCGCGATAGAGATTATCATACGTTGTGTATTCCTTGTTTAGGGCCTGAGCACGGCGTTGTTGGGTGTCGCTTTTGTGCTAGATTCAATAAGCGCACTATTAAGAGAAGGTTAGATTGTGCCAGGTTAGTCTTGAGCGGTGCAATTATAATATGCCGTCGGATGCTCCGGCGTCCGCTTCGAAGAAGCGCAAGGATAAAGCAGCTAAGCCCAGGCAAGGTTCTTTAGAGGTGTCGGTGGAGCCGGTGGTTCCGCCAGAGGTTTCTCTGGAGTCCCAGGGGGAGACTTTGTTATTGCAGGATGTGGCCTCTCAGGAGGCAGGTCAGGCTGTAGGGGCTTCTCAGGTTACTGTACTCCCCTCCCTTCCTAGGGTGGTTAGGCCATCTTCTTCTGTTTCCAAGGCTTCTCCCAGATGCAGGCCAGGTTTAGCTTCAGTTGGTGTCACTCCTAGTTCTTCAGGATCTGTGCCCAAGAAGCATATGCTTAAAATGGCAGAAGATTTGATTACTTTGATTAGAGGTTCTTTGCCCCCTCCTGATAAGAGGCCTAGGGTGGAACCTGAGTTGGGGAGTTTTGAGCAGGCTTCGGATGTTTCAGAGTCTTCGGCTGAAGACTTGCAGGAGTATTCTCCTTATTCTGGTCAGGACTTCTCTGATTCCAGGAAAAGGCTTAGGGAATTTTTGTTTTTACCCCAGCATAGGCCTTTGGCTATACCTCCTGTTCTGGATGTTGTGGAGGATGTGTTTGCAGAGGCTTCTCTTAATCCTGATTCTTTGCCTCCTGCTCCTGTTAAACCGGATAGGTATTATAGGGTGCCTGAAGCTCATAAGTATCTTTTTAAGAGTCCTAGGGCGGACCCAGAAACTGTTAGTCAGGGGCCTAAGGGTGTTAAGGCTTCTGTTGTTAAAAATCCGGTTCCTCCAGATAAAGAGGCCAGGGCTTTGGATAGATGGGGAAAGAAAGTCTATACTTCTTCCACCCTAGCTATGAGGGCTTTGAATTGCCAGTTTCACATGTTGAAATACCAAAACTATCTACTTTCTCAATTGAAGTCTAAGGTAGATGCTCTGGCGGAAGGTATTGAGTGTAAAGAATTACAAGATTTGGTACATGTTTCTGAACAGGTGGGTAAGCATTCTTTGCAATGTGGTTTTGATGCTGTACAGGCCTCGTCTAGGGTGGCTGCCACTGGGTCAGTTCTTCGTGGCACGCCTGGCTCAGGGATCAGAATTTATCTGACCATGTTAAGACAAGGATTTTAGATGCTCCTTTACAATCTGATGTGTTGTTTGGTTCACCTGTTGAGGCAGTCTTAAAGAAAATGGAAGACAAGGCTAAGTCTATGCAGACTGTTAAAGATTTTTTGCAGGTTCAGCCTCCGAAGTTTAGTAGAAATTGGCCTACCAAGGGGTGGGCGTATCCTTCTTATGATTCCCAGTCTAGGGGTAGATCTAGACGTGGTAGGGGCAGAGCTCAGGGCTCTTTCAGGCCTAGAACAGGGAGTTCACCTGCACAGTCTTGGTGAGGGCAGGGGTCAGTCCTTCGTAAACAGACCCAATGACCTACCTTTTCAGCTGCCAGAGCCTTCTCGTCTGGCAGCACCTTTGGGAGGAAGGTTGGCACTTTTCAAGGAAAATTGGAGTTTAATTACCCAAGACAGATGGGTATTGGATATCATACACCAAGGTTACAGGTTTTATTTCCATACCTTGCCTCCTTTCAAAGGCATGCCAGGCGTTCCTCCTCAGCAAAGAATAGAGGCTCACAAACAAATTTCTCTGCTGCTCCAAATAGGGGCCATACAACCGGTCCCTCTGTCAGAAGTGGGCCTAGGATTTTATTCTCGCCTGTTCCTAGTACCAAAGAAGGGGAACACGTGGAGACCAATTTTGGATTTATCTATCCTCAACACTTATCTGGACATTCCCAAGTTCAAAATGTTGACGTTACAACAGCTTTTACCTCTGCTGGGCAAAGATCACTGGATGGTGACTCTGGATCTCAAGGAGGCTTACCTTCATGTTCCTATCAGGCTAAGTTGCAGGAAGTATCTACGTTTTCAGGCTGGGACTTCTCATTATCAGTTCTCTGCATTGCCCTTTGGCTTATCTACTGCCCAGAGTGTTCACGAAGGTTCTGGCTCCAGTGATAGCTTTCTTCAGGCTAAGAGGAATACAGATCTATCCTTATTTGGACGATTGCCTGATTCTGGCTCAAGGAAAGGACGAACTTCTTCATCATTTACACTATGTGATAGCAGTGCTAAGATGCCTGGGGTATTCTGTGAACGAAATAAAGTCCAGTCTAGTACCCTCTCAGGACATGTGCTTTCTGGGTGTGAGACTGAATACAGCATCCCAGATGGCCTTTTGACCCCGGACAAACAAAAGAATCTTTCTCTTTACTTCCATCAATTGTCTCATCAGTCCAGGCTGACTGCAAGGACAGTCCTTCAAGCCTTGGGGTTCATGGCATCTTGTATTCTGGTGCTTCCCAATGCCAAACTGCATATGAGGAAGCTACAATGGTATCTCAAAAATGTATGGACACAGCACTGCCAAGATATGGACACTGTCATTCAGATAATACCTTGCATTCAAAAGGAATTTTTGTGGTTGGCTCAGGAATGTCACCTAAACAAGGGACTCTCTGTGACCCGGCCAGAGGCGAGTCAGATTCTAACGACAGATGCCTCAGACAAAGCTTGGGGAGCTCATCTAAATGGAAAGTGGATACAAGACACGTGGCCTGCCAGACTTCTACATCTACATATCAACTTGAAGGAGATGTTAGCAGTCCAATTTGCATTAATAGCTTTCAAGGATTTACTTCTTCCAGGGCAGGTGTTGATTCTAACAGACAACACAACTGTCATGTGGTACATCAACAAGCAAGGGGGAACTCATTCTTATCCTCTGTGCAGACAAGCAATGATTTTGTGGGAGACTGCTCTCAGTTTACAGCTAAATCTTCAGGCAAGGTTTCTGCCGGGAGCACAGAACTCCTTAGCAGATGTGTTGAGCAGGCAATTATGGATCCCCACGAGTGGAAATTGGATCCTCATGTTTTTCAGAAATTGACAGTGTCATGGGGAACTCCAGACATAGATCTGTTCGCTTCTCCACTAAACTACCAGCTGCCAAAGTTTTGCACAAAACGTTTTCATCCCACAGCTTGGAAAGTGGATGCTCTTTCATTCAATTGGAGCAATCTTCATGTGTATGCCTTTCCACCTCTGCCTCTCCTCCCAAAGGTACTTCTGAAGGTCAGACAGGACAAGCCAAAGATGATTTTAATAGCTCCAGATTGGCCTCGACAGCACTGGTACCCACTACTGAGAAGTCTGCACGGGAGCCTCCATGGCCTTTGATTCCACACCTGCTGTCTCAGGAGAACAGTCATTTACTCAATGTCAAACTTCACTCTCTTCACCTGACAGCCTGGCATATTCTGTTTTAAACCCTGGAGGGTCTCAGCTTCCACAGCAAGTTTTGAATGTTATTTTGGAGGCCAGAAGGCCTAGTACAAGGAAAGTGTGCAGATAAATGGAAGAGATTTTTATTTTGGAGTGCAGCAAAAGCATTTGATGTTTCTAAGCCTAATTTAAGTGTGGCTCTTCAATATCTTACTGAGTTACTGGACAAAGGTTTGTCCTTCTCTTCTATTAAGATTCATGCTGCAGCAATTTCTGCTCACTATGACTGTGACCCACCATTGTTTTCTCATCCTTTGTTTAAGCAATTCCTTAGAGGGGCAAAGAATATAAGACCCCACGAGAGCTCCTACTCCTGCTTGGGATCTCAATTTTGTGTTGGAGAAACTCACTCTACAACCTTTTGAGCCTGCAGCTACTGCTGAGTTGAAATATTTATCATGGAAGACTGCTTTTTGTTGGCCATTACCTCAGAAGGGTTTCTGAATTACAGGCCCTTATGGCAGTTGAGCCTTTCTTAATTTTCCATAAGGATAGGGTATCTTTCGTACTAATCCTTCCTTTATGCCTAAAGTGGTTTCTAGTGTGGCTTTAAACCAAACTATTCATTTGCCTACCTTTTATGCGAACCCCCAAAATAAAGGGGAAAAGATTTTGCACACTTTGGATATACACAGGCAGTTGCGATATTATTTGAGCAGAACTAAAGGGTTCAGGCAGTCTCAGCAGTTATTTGTTTCTTTTGCTTTGAGTTCTCAGGGCAAGCCTGTGTCAAAACAAACTATTTCTAAGTGGATTGGGTTGTGTATTGCTTTCTGTTATTCCCATCATGGTAAGGAGATTCCAGCTGGGATTAGGCCTCATTCCACTAGGGCTACTGCCACTTCTACAGCCTTTCTAAGGGGGGTAGCAACTAAAGATATTTTGGAGGCTGCTACTTGGAGTTCAGTGCATACTTTCTCTAAGCATTACCACCTTCCACTTTACTCTAAATCGAGGGCTGGTTTGCCACTGCAATTTTACAGGGCATTTTGGCAGCTCCTACTGCTTTTTAGTTGTGCCATCCTCCCTTACCTCTGCTTTGGGATTCTACCCAAGTGTAAGGACTGCAGCAATGTGAGATGAAGAACATAGTACAGTTTTGTACCTACCATAAATGTAGATGTTCGAAGATCCACATTGCTGCAGTCCAATTCCTCCTCCTTCCCCTCTGTAGTTAGAGGCGGTTGTGTGGTGTGGGTTGTACATATTGTAAATATTGTATATATTGTACATATAGTTAGTACACGGGTGTTTGGTTGTTTTTTGTTGTCTTTTGGTTTTGACCTTTCTGTTTAGGGTCTTCTGACATCTGGGGCAAGAAAAGACTGAGGATATGACGTCGGTCATGCGCATATGTACCCTGACGTCCTGATGTCAGTCTTATGCGCCTTGACCGACGTCAGCCTAATACTTTGATATTCGGGCCGACCGAGGACAGCGGACTACCCAAGTGTAAGGACTGCAGCAATGTGGATCTTTGAACATCTACATTTATGGTAGGTACAAAACTGTACTTTTTCCAGGGAAATAGATTTCAGAGAGTGAATGAGTAACTGGTGACTGACCATATCAAAGGCCTTTGAAAGGTCTAGGAAGAGGGCTGATGACAGCAAGTTATTATTTCTGTTTAGATTTATGCCGTTAGTGAAGGAAAGGATAGCTGAGGTGGTGCTATGATGTGGCCAAAAGTCATGCTGAGAGACAGCCAGTATTTGGTTCTGTATGAGATGGTACATAATTTGTTTGTGGATGCACTTTTCCATTATTTTGGCCAGTGGTGAAAGAGTGCCAATGGATCTATAATTGGATAATTGTGTGGAACTTCCACCTTTGTGGAGTGGGATAACATGGGATATTTTCCAGATGGGGGGAATAGAACCGACAGGGACCTGTTGATCAGGATAGATATGGGAAATGCTATGGCATCAGCAGCTATCTTTAAGAACTCAGCTGGGAGAATGTCAGCAGATAGGGTGGTGGTCTTCAGTTTTTTGATTAGTGATCGGATTAGAGTGGTAGAGACAGGTTGGAAGTTGAAGGGGGGATGAGTAGTGGGTGTGTTAGTGGTGGAGTTAAGAGTGTATGGAATTGAGTTGGTTAGTGAGAGATTGGATTGCTTCAGTGAAGAAATTATTAAAGGCACTAGCGATGTTCTCAGGTGGTTTTTGGGTGTAGTTTGTTAGGGTTGGAGTGGTAGATTGTCCTGGATGAAGAAGCTGGTTTATACCTGCCCAGATCTTTTTGGGATTGTTTTGGTGTGTCAGCTGCAGGTTTTGGTGGTAGCTTTTTCTGTCTTGCTGAATGGATTTTTTTGTGTCATTCCTAAGTTGACAGTATTTTAGTTGGTCGAGGGGGACTTTAGTTGCTCGCCAGATGGCCCAGGCCTTATTTCTAAGTTTGATTTTTAGTTTGGTTTCCTTAGTGAGCCATGGTGCTGTATTTGTTTTAGTCTTAATATTATGTGATGGGGCATGGGAGTCTAGGATGTTTAGGAATTTAGTATTAAAATATGCCACTGCCTCTTCCAGTGGTATATGTTTTAGGATTGACCAGTTGACTGAGTTAAGTTCATTTTGGAAATTTACAGGATTGAAGTTTTTGCTATTTCTAACTCTTCTATAGGTGGGCTGATGGAAGTTCTCACCCTTATCCTTAATAATGTAAGTTACTTAGGTCATCGGGGAGGGTTCCAGCTTTATACAAGTGATGATGACTGTTGATAAGAATCCAATCAAGAATACTTTCTCTATTGTTGGGTTTGCTGATGCTAGTAGGAGCGGTTATTATTTGACTGAACCCAAAGAGATTTATATGGGTGAAAGGGGATTCAGCTGCGCAGGTGGACCAGTCGATGTTGAAGTCACCAAGCACAATGGTTTCTTGGGGGTGGTTAGTGGATAACCATTGGAGGAGGATATCTTCTAGGGTGCTTATATTGTTCACTGGGGGAATGTAGATACAGACAATATTTACGCATTTGTTGCGGTTGATTTGAAGTTTAGCTATAATGATTTCAGCATTATTAAATGGGGGTGGCTGTATGGAATCCCTATCAACACTTAGTGTGTTTTTGTAGAGAACTACTGTTCCCCCTCCCTTTTTAGTAGTGCGGTCTAATCGGTGAATATTATACCTTGGTGGTAATCTCATCATCATCAGCAGTAGTAGGTTTTAGCTAGGTTTCTGTGAGACGTATTATATCTGGGGAATGGACTGCTAATAGGGTGTGTAGGTTGTGTATTTTGTTGTTTACGCTTCTAATGTTTAGGTGAAAGGTGAGAAGAGAGCTAGTGGTTCTATTAAGTGGGGTAGAGTAATGGTGGGAGTATTGTTGTAGGAGTTAGTGGCACTAAGAGAAGAAGGGCCAGGGTTGGCATGCATGTCCCAGTCTACTATGAGGTTGTAGTGAAGTCTGATTATAAGTTTTAGAAATTTTTGTATAAGCTTTAGATGGTGTTTGTCTTTGGGGTTGGAGTTTAGGGTTTTAGCTGGGTGGTGATTTAAAGGAGATGAGAGATTAGATGTGTGAGATAGTTAAATACAATGTGCTATTAGAGAAGTTAGGGGTAATAGTGTGATGATTTGGGTAGTGGAATCCGAGGTAGTATTGGCCTTCGTAGGCAGTGAGGACATAAAGGATAGGTAGTATAGACAGCAGAGAGATTGCCAGTGTATGCTTAGATGCTGGTGTATAAAGAGTTATAGACATTTTTAGGGCTTGAGGTTACCTGGCTATGATGAGAAGGAAGGAAAAAAGGATGGCAGGGTGGGGGGGAACCCTTTGGTGGCGAGAGGTATTGAGTATGAGGAAAGAGGCGGGGGTAATCCTATGATGGTGAGAGATGCTGATTTGGGAGGGAGGGGTTGAGTGAGAGATGCTGATTGGAAGAAAAGGAGGGGGAGTGGCTAAGTTAGTATAAATCTAGCAGTAGTGGGGGCAGGGTGGGGCTTGGAGTGAGCCCGATCACAAGATTCACACAGCCTGCCTGTAAGTAGACTGTAGACTATGTTATGTTTTTAAATCTCTGTTTGTTGCTTTTTCTATTTGCTGAAAGTACACCAGTTTGCACTAGACGCTACCCTTTTTGTTTATTGATTAAAGGTAGGGAATGGAGCTAACTCCTTGTACAACTGGTCATATTGTTTGGTAGGTTTTAGCCACCTTTAGATGGATAGAGGATCACTTACTGGGTAACTGGGGGACACCTTGCAGTGCTATGGACCCAGGGCTGTGCTTTAATTGTACATTTGGTTAACAGCAGCTTATATAGATATTAACTTTATTTGTATTTCTCCTATGGGTGGCTTCTCAGTTAATTTCTTGGTTAGTTCTTCAGGTAGATGGCGTCTTCCTAGCGATGCAGATTTAGTATGACAGGAGTGGTATGTAGAGGGGATAGTACCTAACAAAGGATATAAAGTTAGCGTTCTAGTTTAAGAAATTTGAGTCTCACCATCAACGGTCACTAAAGGTTGCACAATAGTCTTCACAGTCTAGCAAAACATTTGTTAGGATGTTATTTTCCCTTGTATCTAATAGCAGCTAATTATTAAAGTAGCATTTGCGACAGCTGGTAATTTAGCAGCAAACCATTGTGATTGTGTTAGCAACAGCCTTTTCTTACAAATTACCATGTTTTTAGGCTAGGCTATGTGTAGATAGGTAATGTGTGCAAGAATCAGCCTGTGAATGACTGTCAACTCGGCAACTAATATATTAATTACTTCACAGTGTTAGCATGGCTTACAATACAGCTAGTTCAGCAAAATAACATTTTTAAGCTCCCAGTATGTCAGCAACTGATAAAACAATTTAGCGACTAGCCCAACAATGCGTTCTCAACATACAAGTGTGCTTTATAGTCACTGAATACACATTACACGCTGTTCGGTCTTTCAGCAACACGAGCAGGCTTCTATAGAGATGCAGACTGCTACAGATACATTTAGCAACGCTACCTACGCAGTTTATCAACAATGCTGACTGAATCTTGTAATTTAGTCAGTATTCAAGATAAAAATATGACATTTAAGTTAAAAATATAATACTAGGCTAGACACTTTACATACCACGCTACAGGGCAACCAAGCTAGTGATTAAAGGGACGTAAATCCAGTTCTGCAAGATATAATTCTTTTACAGCATATCATAATCACTAAGAACGGTCTTCACTGCTTTCAGGAGCATTTAGAAAGCTGTAACCAGCAGGAGTGCTCATTTTCATCTGGATGTCCCAATGTAGACTGAATACTGCACTTCTCTACTTAAGACTGCCTTCACTGATTAGTTCCATGTTGTTACTGTTAGCCTGCTACTTTGGTTGTAACCAGTGGTATTTGACATGATCATATGGGCCTTCCCCTTTTGCCCTCCTGAGTTTTTGCCATTGCATATACAAAAATTAATCCACATACACAAAAGGTTGCACAGCCTGAGAACCAAACCAGAAAATGTGCATGAGTCCAGAACCAAACCAGTAAACAACAAGCAGCTCGGCACATTCAGGCAGAAACAAACTGGTTTGTGATGTCATCTGTATGAGACAGCTACTTTATAAATATAGATTGTTTAAAATTTTGTTTAGATGTTACTAATGAATATGTGGACAGCAGCAAAGCCAGTTTAATAGCCTCGTTTCTGTATTATGGAGAAGGATAATCAGGATTTGCATTCTTGCTCTCTCTGTCTCCCAGTTTGTTTCTGCTTGAAAGTGCTGACCTGCTTGTTATTTACCACATACAAATATTAACCATTGAATAAATGCCTTATAGGGGATCCCCACATGTTGAATGTTGTCCATGGAATCTCAGGAGTTAGTTTTGTCATACAAACATTGTCATTTCACTAAAACCAACTAGTCTTTTTTTCTTTTCTTTGGATTTTACTTTTATATAATCGATTTAAGCAAGTATTCCAAGTGTGTAAATGTTCCTGCTTGTGATTGTTGGAGAGAGAATGTAGTAAGGGTTAAAAATAATAAGCTCAGAATTACCTGACTATAACATTTGTTGTTTGGGCTGCTTTGTAGAGGTACTTTCCTATTTCTAAAACTGAGGTCAGATTACCTGCTGATTGAGTGCCAACAGTTTTAGCCATATGCCTTGCAGTTAACTTGTGTATCATAAGTGTTTTTTGTAGATCAGCAGCAGTGACTTCCTTCCTGTGGCATTACTCCAGCCTAGCAACAGCCGCTTTAATCTCATCTTTCTTGTATGTATGGGTGTGGGGAGGGCAACATAATGTTACACATAAGACTTTTAATAAAACACCAAACATTAGAATATGTTAGAAATTATAAAAAGTTATAACTGATTTTTGTTAAAATGTTTTTAATTATTTTACAGTTGCCCAGGAAAGGCTAACTGAACCTATTTCCAAGCCCATTTTCAGTGGCAGTCAAGGGAGAAGCTCCACTAAAATAATTTATAGTAAACAAATGCAAGGTAAAATAATGCAGTACAAATACATATTTTATTTTTGTCGTACTCCCTGAGGTAAGTAACACGGCTGTGTTTTGGTCTGTTTTGTGAGTGCCCTGCTTACCCAGGTAGTAGAGTCTGGATCATTATTTCATCCAGAGCTACCACATTTATTTTTTCTGTCTTGTTTTATTGGACCATCCAAGCTTGTGTTTTCTTGAGGGCTACATCTTCCCTCTACTTGTTCATGTTCTTACATTGTTTACACACACCCACACGTGTACACCATTGTACTTGTATGCTCATTATACATATTTTTATGTGCACTTTGACCTAGCCAGGTGCAAAAAAAATATAGGCTTGAAAAAGGAGAGAGTAAATATTGGAAGATATAATCACATACATGCTGTTAACATTACATATCTGTCTAAATAGGCAGGGCAAAATAAGCTACAGTGCAGAAACACAAAATTAAATCTGTGATACTCTGAACATAAGCCATTTTTTTTTGTTTCCTACAGTACAGAAGTGAAATGTAATTATTTTCCTATAAATAACAAAAGATCATCAGACAGGCAAAAGCTTTTAATGTCATATGTTTTCCTATGTTTGAATAAAATGTGAGCTAGGGAAATGGAACGTTATGAAGTGGGGGTCGCTACATTTATGTTCTGTGTGCAAGTGTTGATCTGGAATATCTCCTCATTTGCTGCAAGGCTATGACAGAACTGTAATGCAGATGCCGCAGTGACAGGATTGCGGTTCATTTTTCATGAGAAAGCAATGTTGACCAATGTGGAGAGGTGACTGTTAGGTTAATTACTTAAAGTGCATTCATTTTTGGAGAGGTTCACTCAATTTTGTTAGAACATTTCATGCAGTAAATGATGGTCAAGAAAAAGGAAGAAGCCACATTTTATTGGCAGCATGCTTAAATAAATCTGACACTGAAAAAATCAATACTGTGGAGACACAGTAATTTATGTTTAGAGGTTTCTATGTGCCCGTTCCAAGGAGAATGGACAAGTATGTGTGATACAGAAAATTAGCATATGCCCACTTACCAGTTAACGCAGTAAATGGATTTAGTGGATGAGTTGGAAAGAAGCTTTGTGACTGCTTTCATTTACTTGGAGGTCTGAGAGAACCTGTGTAATCAGATTTTGTTTTAATGTTTTTACTCTTTTATACATATATGACTGGATTGGAGAGGAGAACTGTTATGCAAAAAGGGAGCCCATTCTGTTTGTACCTGATGACACACACTGTTCTGCTTTGTTCACATAGACATTAGAATTGTATGCATCTTTATGCGCCACATTTGAACAGTCACTCAAAACTGTCTGTGGTTTATTCCCCATTTGTGTAACAATCACTTCACTGATTGTTGTACACATGCTGCTGTTTATAGAGCTGAAAAGGCCTTTCATTCTGTGGTCATACAAGAGGTTATTGCATTCCAATTTCTGATAACATATACATATATAGATATATGTATATGTATATATATATATATATATATATGTATATATATATATATATATATATGTGTGTGTGTGTGTATATATATATATATATATATATATATATATATATATATGTGTGTGTGTGTGTGTATATATATATATATATATATATATATATATATATGTATGTATATATATATATATGTGTGTGTGTGTGTATATATATATATATATATATATATATATATATATATATATACACACACACACACACATATATATATATATATATATATATATATATATATATATATATATATGATATATATGTGTGTGTGTGTATATATACATTTTAACCATGTTTAGTATATGTCACCATATTTTAAAATTGTGCTATGTTCTACAGCTGTTTTACATCTGTTTTCTTCTTGTCTTGCGTCCTTAACTGGACTAATGTCTATATTTAAATGCTATGTTTTTTTAACTGTATAATGCAATAATGTGGAGCTTTTCTCCCCGGGCCTCCGCTGAACACGGACCTGTGTCCAGTCGGACTCTCCCGGTCAAGAAATGTAAATAAATAAATAAATATATATAAAATGTGTGTGTGCGCGCGCATGTGTATAGATAGATATTTTACATTTGTTTACATGGGATGTCCGATTGGGCCAGTGGCTCTTTTTCAGAGGAGGCCCAGGGAGAAAAGCTCCATTACAAAAAGAAACCGATAACAAACAAGAAAACGTAACTTTGGTAAATATAGGTAGTAAATAATTTATACATAAGCAGTAAAAATTTAGAGTAATATAAAGCGGAAGGAAAAAAGAATGTTAACAAACTAGCATGAAATAGCATGTGCCATCATAAAGAAATGACTGATAAGTAGATCAATATCATGGTATTGGTGGTAAATGTTTGAGATACATGTATGGTATTTGAACAAGAATATGGCTGATCGTTGCTGTGCTAGTGTTACTTGTACTAAACAGTGATAGCTAAGGCAATGTTGAGGTGAAGTACAAGAAGGACGGAATATGAAAGTGTAGAAAGCTTGAGATAGGTGGATAAAGATAGGAGCAGTAATGAGCTTGAGATAGGTGGAGAGAAATTGGTGTATGTATGTGTGTGTGTATATACATATATATATATATATATATATATATATATATATATATATATATATATATATATATATTTATTTATTTATTTATATAGTCCACAAGAAGGATAAAGGTCACCAAGGTGAGGTACCCAAAATTATTTAGCAATATGAATCCAAAACAGAGTGCTAACACTGCCACAGCTGGAGTAAACTTTTATCAAATAACAGATAGATAAGAGCTTTCAGGTTAAAACTCTTATTCAGATCACAAATCTGAATTGCAACCTGAAAGCGCTTATCTGTTTTGGATTCGTATTGCTCTCTATATATCTATATCTGTATCTATATCTATATGTGTGTGTGTGTGTGTATATGTGTATATATATATATATATATATATATATATATATATATATATATATATATATATATCTCTACGGGAGCTCTACAGAATCCTGAAGACCAAAATCCTGAAGTCTCAAAATCCTGAAAACACACAGGATGTCAACACTCACTATATTCCAGCACAGGTACATGCAGAAACAGATTACCCTTCAACTGTATGCAGGGGGGCAAACCAAATCGCCCATGTGGGGGGCTGTGCCCTACACACCCTCTGCTACTTAAATATATCAACTCCAAGATTGCACTTCACTGCACTAAGTGCAATCTTGGAGTTGATATATTTAAGTGGCAGAGCTTGCCCCCCACTTATACTTGGAGAACAGTAATATGGTTTGTGTTTTAGTTGTTTCTGTATGTACTTGTGCTGGAATATAGTAAGTGTCGGTATCCTGTGTGTTTTCAAGATTTTGAGTTTTCAGTATTTTGAACTTTCAGGATTTTGGTTTCAGGATTTTGGGCTTTCAGGATTCTGTAGAGCTCCCATATATACATATGTATACATTTATGGATCTATGTTAGATTATCAAACTTCCGAAACTTCAAAATTCATATGGCTGAGACCATATGATGGAAGTTTCACAACTTCGAACATATAAAAAAAAAATAAAAAACAACTCTGCAATCGCATTACATTGTGGAAAAAGGGTACATTTCCCGTTCTGTGCTGTACCGAGATCTCTGTTCAAAACCTTTGAAGTTTCAAAACTAAGATCATATGATACTAATCATATGACTTTTGAAGTTTTGAAAATTCGATAATCTGATAGGGACCCATGTATCTATCACACACACACACATATATATATATTTATATATATATATATATATATATATATATATATATATATATATATATATATATATATATATATATATATATATATATATATGTATGTATGTGTGTGTATATATATATATATATATATATATATATATATATATATATATATATGTATGTATATTTATATGTTATGTATTTGCTATGAGCGAACACTCAGAGGAGTGAACTCTTTCTCTGTTATTCATAGCTTCCTTGGATACCTGTGACTACTAGACTTGGATCGCTTCTAAAACCTTCTGGACCTACAAATGTGATAGAAGTATTTATTTTCTTTTTTTTTTTTTTTTTGCACCTGCTCTGTTTCTGTGCTGCATTTATTGATTTGGCTGAATTTCACTGTTTGTTTCAGTCTGGACTTGTTAAAGAAACTTTGTTTGTTACTGTACTGCCTTTAGGTTGTTTTAAAAGTATTCTGATATTTCCTAACCACCTCTGATAGTACAAAAGCTGTTCTGTTTGCCAAAGTTCTCCTGAGTCTGTCAAAATATTTCTAACTTTTGCTGTGTGTGTCTTGTGAACATTTCTCAGGGTTAGTGAACTTATTTACAAGGATTCCTGATATTGCAGGAATTCTGACTTCTGTTGTAAAGCATTTATCTGATTGGTCTGAAGGTTTAACTGTGTAAAAGTCTTTCATCCTGTTGGTATAACGCAGTCCCCATGCTTGCATGTAAGCATATCTCTCCAGTTTAAAATTCTGTATAGGAAATGCTCTCCATAGTTTCCCATTGTTCCCAGCTGCTTGAAGAGCTGCCAGTTTGTGCATACAGTGGTAGCACTACAGGTCATCTAACAGTATACTACTAAACACTCTCACTTTGACCCTTACGTGACTCTCCCATACTCATTTCCATCTAGATATTTTCTTTCCTTGCCTTACATATAGCATAGGCTAGATTCAGACCTGCTGAATCTAGACTGTTTGGTATCACTGTGCTCTTAAACCAGCCATCTTGCATTAAGAGGACCTCCCTGCACGCTTGTGGTAGAAGTGTGTAATTCTGGACCCATCTGAGATGGGGATTGCTGAAGAAAGACTTTGTTTGGGGCTTTCACCTTGGTAGTTGTGTTAAACCCTGTCAAATTTGCCTGTATATAAGCTTTGCATTAGCTTATTATCGACACTGTGCAACAGGGTTTAGCAGTGCCCTTTATAGCTGCAAACACCTGGGAACATCATTCTTCCCTAGAGACCTTCAAATAGACACCCCCCCCCCAAGCTTCCCTGCTGAGCAAAGGCAACAACTTGTTTGCACTGTAAGCAGTGTTCTCACACTTTTGTCATCCACAGCCTACTATACACTCACTACCTTTGCTACTCCAAGTCAGACTGGCCCACTAGTTAAGCCAAAGTCCAGCTAACCCATTTCTTTCCCAAATGCCACATTCAGAAAAATCCTGCCACATTGGGCGTGCAGTTTCCCATAATTTCTCCTGCCAGCTTGATTGATATGAGTATATTGAGACAATCTAGGATGTACACTGACAACCATTTACTTTTAAAGCAAACTAACACCCTACGTGAGACATGCATATACAGTGTGGAATTTGATTCATTTCTGTCAGGTAAAAATAAACTAGACATCAAAAAGGTTGCCAGCGCACATGCTTCATTTCTCACTGTGCAAACCTCACCTCTCACATAAAATAAGGTCACAACACGTAAACCTACATACTTGAAGGTACTCATTAAAAGCCTACCAGAAGAGCATAGACCTCCCAAATGCATGTCACAGACACACACACACCACTAAGTAAAAAGAAACAACTACACATATCAACGCACACCTGTGTCCCAACAATTAAGCCCCTAAGGTGAAATGCATCAAATGTGTTAGTCATAGACAACTCCATAGTGTGAGACAGATGTCCCCCTCACCACACTGGACAAGGAGAATGTCAAAGTCAACTGCCTTTTGAATGCCAAGATGTGACAAATCATGCATGCACTCAGGTCACTCAACAAGTACCGTTATGACTCTCATAGTCCATGTTGAAGTAAATGACTTGAGACGTACCTCTCTGGACTGTATAAAGAGAGACGTGATGGAACTCTCTTTTGTGTCCCAAACAGGTATATCCCTAGCCCTAAGCAGTATCCTTCCCTCAACCAGGATGATGCCACAATATAAATAAAAAATGGTAATAAAAAACTGTGCCAAAGGCTAGAAGGTACTTATAAACACTTTTAATGGATAAAACTGGTAAGCGCTTTCGTAAAAACTTCTTCAGACCATATCAAGTTGCACAATTCCGTCATTAAATAAAAATTTAAAAACGAAGCAACCAATAAATATGCAGTTTTCATATACATGATGAAAAAGTAATTAAAACCTCCTCTTCAATTTAGGTTTTAAAGAAACCTTGTCATTTTAATAATATCACCGAGTCTACTATTTTCATTTACCATCTCAAGTTATGTGTAATGTCCGTGTCTTTAATGTGCCTAGCCAGATAGTTGTTAACATTCAAATTTCTGATATCCCTCTGACGATCCCTCATTCTTTCAAACATCCCATTTGTTTTGCCTATATAACATTTTGTGTAGACATTACATTGTGCCAGATAAACTATATTTCTTGTCCTACAAGTCGCATGAACTTGAAAATTATAAGTGGCACCAGTATGAGGGTGTACAAAACTATTGTGTGTGTCAATTAAGTGGCAAATGTTACAAGAACCACAAGGAAAAATTCCCTGTACATTACTATCACTACTGGTTGTAGGGCTCTTCTAACAGTAACCTTTTCAAGGACTTTTTATTCCTGAATAATCCACTTGGGTAGTAGAGCTTCCCCTTATTTTTCAGATACGAATCGTAGGAATGAAGTATCTGAATCAGCTACCATCAGATGGATATCAGGAATTTGAATGTTAACAACTCTGTGGCTAGGCACATTAAAGACACGGACATTACACATAACTTTAATTTTAAAGTTATTGAGATGGTAAATGAAAATGGTAGACTCAGTGATATTATTAATTTTGACACAATCCTCCACTCTGGCATCATTGAAAAATCCCAGATGGGGATTAACCCTTAGGTTACTAGTAGCCAATTGGCTCACTGACTGAACACATTCTGTCAGAGTTGGTGACTTCACCTCCACCAGTAGACCTGCCATCACTGGAGTATTGCAGGGGTCTGTGCTGGGCCCCTTACTGTTTGGCATCTATTTCTCAGAAGTCCAGTCTAAAGTAGACAGCGTCTGACTCACCAAGTTTACTGATGATTGGAAACTGGGAACAATCATAGAGTCCTCCAACGATGTCAACATATTACAAAAAGGGCTAACACAAACAAATGATTAGAGCCAAATCCACGATCTAAAACTAAATGCAAAAAAAAAAATGCATTATTATTCTTTTGGCAAAATTAAATTCCCTACAAATTACACTATTGACAGCATCCTTGAGTTCCAACCCGGTGCTGTGAAACTTGTGAACATAGGTTGATAGCAATCTGAACTTCGACCTCCAAAGTTTCACGGTGGTATGGAAAGCTTTCTATGTAGAGCACCTCATAAGCAAGGGCATAGCGTCCAGCTCAAGGGATGTTGTAACTCCACTGTACTCAACCCTCATCAGACCACTAATAGGGTATAATGCACCCTTTTGCATGTACCTCACCAGACACCTGCAACAGCTCCAGAGACCTCAGAAGTTTCTCGCTAAGAAAATACAAGGACTCCAAACCATGATCTATGTAGACAGGCTGAAAACCCTGTCACTTTATTGTATCTTATTGGGTGCTGAGAGGCGACTTCTGCCTAGCCTGTAAGGTAATCTCCGATCCTGTCCTAATGGAAATGCTGTACATCCGCAAGTCATATGACACAAGAATCGCTCCATCTAGGGATCTCAACCTAGCTTGTGACATTAACAGAACATGCTGGAGAGAAGGATACGTCTCCCAGAGACTGATGCTTCTTTAGAATAGACTTCCTATTCACATAAAGCAGAGCTCCTCACTGACCCTATTCAAACTCAACCTAGATAATTGGATGGAAGATTGCAAATTCATCCCTGGGGTGGCACCCATATTCCTCATGGACAAGGGTAGCTGGTGTTGATCATAGACCAGTTCTGTTCATAAATTCCATAACTACCCAAAAAGAACAAATGGGGATATTTAGGATTAACATGCCTAGCCTTGTAAAGGGTGTAGGGCCGTTAACCTAGTAACCTGCTATGAACCTTTGTTATATTGCCTACTGGCAGCTGTAAGAGTGAGACTGCAGTACTGCAGAGTCTGGGAATTTGTACTTTCCCCAATGTTGTACCATCACAGAGTTGGGAATATATAATTTGCTGGTGATAGGGATGTACATGGGGGTGTTTTCCTGTTGTATAAAATTCTGTGTTTTCTTTCTGCATTAGATCTAAAAAGACTGAACTTTTTCTCTCTCTTCTTCTGTTTGCTGTAACTTTGTTTTATATATACACACACATACATGTATACATATGCATGTGTGTATATATATTTATTATAAATTAAAAATACATATATTTGTATTATAAACACACGTATACAGAAGTGTGTGTGTGTGCATATGTGCACATAAATATTGTATGCATTACATATAAATAGAAAAAGTAATATTGTCCAGAAGAATGCAGCTAAGACACCAGTCTTTGGAAGATAAAACTATTTATTCCATTAAACTGAGCCAAAAATGCAGTCATAACAGATGGGTTGTCCTGCCGTCAGGCGGGTCCTCGGTCGGCCAAATTCCAAAGTCTAGGTCCGGCGTCGGATGTCGTCACTTCTTCCCTGACGTCAGTGCGGCAGGGGTATAAAAGAACAAGCCAACACCATTTTCTTCAGTTTTTCTTGCCCCAGATGTCAGGTGCCCCCAGAAGGAAGGCAAAACATAAACTTATGTAATAATGCAATGTAATATAATCAAAAAACAGTAGTTTGCAAGCAAATACACAATAAAAGAATACCCCAATCAGGTTGTATGAGGAGGTGTTTGTCATAAGGCCTGTCCCAAGAGGGGATGGAGGGAGGGAAACCTGCACTGCAGCTGTATTAGCACTCGAACATCTACATTTATGGTAGGTACAAAACTGTACTATGTTCATCGTGCATACAGCTGCGGTCATAACAGATGGGTAGAATCCCAAAGCTAAAAAGGGGTGGCAGACACTAAGTGGAACTAGGAGGAGCAAGGATGACCTGCAAGACTGCTGTGGCAAAGCCCGCTCTAGATTTAGAGTATAGTGGAAGGTGATAGTGCTTGGAGAAAGTGTGTACAGAACTCCAAGTGGCTGCTTCCAAAATATCCTTGGTAGGAACCCCCCTGAGGAAAGCTGCAGAGGTAGCTGTGGCCCTTGTGGAGTGAGATCTGATGCTTGTAGGTACATTTTTCCATGAAATGAGTAACAAAAGCGTATGCAGTAGGTTATCCATTTTGAGATTGGCTGTTTGGAAATAGCCTTTCCTTGAGCACCTGTAGCATAGGACAGAAAAAGTTTCTCTGATTTTCTGAATGGCTTTGTCCTGTCCAAATAATAACGAAGTTGTCTGTGAATGTCCAAGGAATGTAGTAGTCTTTCCCCTTTGTTTTGTGGGTTAGGATAAAAGGTAGGTAAGTGGATAGTCTGATTTAAGGCTACACTGGATACTACCTTTGGCATAAAGGAAGGGTTGGTTCGTAAGGAAACTCTGTCCTGATGGAAAATGATGAAAGGTTGCACAGCCATGAGGGCTTATAGTTCTGAAACCCCGGCTGTTTTCCATGATAAATATTGCAGATCTGTTGCACTGGCTCAAATGGAGGCAGGGTCAGTTTTTCTAAAATGAAGTTGAGGTCCCAAGCAGGTACTGGTGGCTTACTTGGGGGTTTTATATTCTTAGCCCCTCTGAGGAACTGTCTTAAGAGAGGATGTGAGAATAAAGGAGGATCAGTGTTGTATTGTGCAGAAATGGCTGAAGCATGGATCTTGATGGAGGAGAAGGAAAGTCCACTGTTTAACATCTCAGCTAGGTACTGTAATATTTGAGGTAAATTTGGTACCCAAGGATTCTGGCCCTTTTTCCGATTCCAGCCACAAAACCGTTTCCATTTGGCGGAGTAGGCTTTTCTAGTAGAAGGCCTTCTGGCCTCCAAGATGACATCCTGCACCTCCTTGGAGAGGAGGGTCTGTTGGTAAATTAAGGAATCCTCCATGCGGCTATATTGAGGGTTTTCAGCTGACTGTGAAGAGTTTTGAAGTTGTGCTGGGTCAACAGAAGAGGCACTAGAGGCAGGATCCATGGTGGGGAATGCGTCAGGCTCCTCAGGAGTGGATACCAGTGTTGTCTTGGCCAGTCCGGAGCAATGAGAATCATCTTTGGCCTGTCTGCTCTGGCTTTTAATAGAACTTTGGGCAGCAGAGGAAGAGGTGGAAAGGCATAAACTGTCAATGTTGTCCAACTGAAAGAAAGTGCGTCCACTTTCCAGGTCTGTGGATGATAGGTCCTTGAGCAAAATTTTTCCAGTTGGTAATTTCTGTGGGTAGCAAAGAGATCTATGTCTGGCCTTCCCCATGCCTGGATTATCTTTGCGTAAACCTGAGGATGCAACTTCCATTCATGTGGATCTGTCATATTTCTGCTTAGGTTGTCTGCCAGCGTGTTTTCCTTGCCTGGCAGGAATTGTGCTTGAAGTTGGATTTGTAATTCCAGAGCTGTGTTCCAAAGAGACATGGCTAGTCTGCACAGGGGGTATGAATGAGTTCCTCCCTGTTTGTTTATGTACCACACCACTGTGGTGTTGTCTGTCCTTATCAATAGCTGGCCTGGATGCAGTAGGTCTTTGAAGGCCGTAATAGCATTTTGTACTGCTAGCATTTCCTTTTGATTGATGTGTAGGTGCTTTTCTTTTTGGGACCATTTGCCCTGAATGCACTGATCTGTCATGTGCGCCCCCCAGGCGTAGTCCGAGGCGTCTGTTGTGATGATTTGATTTGCTTGAGGCATGCAGAAGGGGAGACCTATGTTTCTTAGGCATGCTTGAGCCCACCACAAAAATTCCTTTTCAAGACATGGAATGAGTGGTATAATTGTTTCCAAACTGTGGCTGTGTTGAGACCATAGGTTTTTTAGGTACCATTGAAGTTTCCTCATATGCAGCTTTGCACATGGGATTAGCAGGATGCAAGATGCCATGAATCCCAGAGCCTACAGGACTTTCCTTGCAGTCAGCCTGGTGAAGGTTGCCATTTTTCTGAAGTATTGAGATAGTTGCCCTTGTTTCTCTGGCGTGAGGTAGGCCATCTGGGTGTTTGTATTCAAGCTGGCACCCAGGAAAATTATTGCTTGAGAGGGTATTAGTTTTGATTTCTTTTTGTTGACTGTGTATCCCAGAAAGTTCAACAACTTTATTACAAATGCCAGGTGTTTCAGAAGTATGTGCTTGCTGTCCGCTTGGATCAGGCAGTCGTCCAGATATGGGTATATTTGTATCCCTTGAAGTCTGCAGAAGGCAATTACTGATACCAGGCATTTCGTAAACACTCTGGGCGCAGTAGATAAGCCAAAGGGCAATGCAGAGAATTGATAATGGGTTGAACCTGCAAGAAATCTGAGGTATCTTCTGCAATCTTGTCTGATAGGGACATGCAGGTATGCCTCCTTGAGGTCCAATGTTACCAGCCAAGACTCCTTGCCCAGCATGGGAAGAAGCTGCTGTAATGTTAGCATCTTGAATTTTGAGTGCAGTAAATATGTGTTTAGGATGGATAGGTCCAAAATAGGTCTCCAATCTTTGCCCTTCCTTGGTACCAGGAATAGTCTGGAATAAAAACCTTGACCCTGTTCTTGTGCAGGTACCTCTTGAATAGCTTTCATGTCCATGAGAGCTGAAATTTGTTTTTGTGCCTCTGCCCTTTGATTGTGTGGCAGGTTTGGCATGCCTCTCATTTTTGGAAGGGTGTGAAAGTGGAATCTGTAGCCTCTGTCTATAATGTCCAGGATCCATTTGTCTTTTGTGACAATATGCCAATTTTTTGAAAATAATGCCAGTTTTCCGCCTAAAGGTGCTGCCATCAAAGCTTTGCTTGGCATGCAAAGGGGAAAGTCATTGTGTCTGCTTTCTGAATGGCTGTGATCTATCCTCTCCACCTGTTGGTGTAGGTGCTTGCCATTGTCTAGCTCTGAATGATCCTTGAGATTGCCCTCTACCCTTCGGGCGCCTGTATCTACCTCTTTGAGGTCTGTCCGTGGCTGGAAAGGACCAATTTTCTGAAGGCCAATTTCTGCTTAAACGTGGAGGTTGTACCTGTAGGAAATCTTTCACTGTTTGCATTGATCTTGCCTTTTCCTCCATTTTCTTTAATACCTCCTCAGTTTTAACACCAAACAATACATCTTTTTGAAGAGGTGCATCTAGTAATTTAGCTCTGACATGATCTGGTGAGGTTTGCTCTTTGAGCCAAGCATGTCTATGTATGACAGACCCTGTAACAGCAGCTCTACATGAGACCTCTAAAGCATCAAAACCACATTGCAAGGTATGTTTACCCACTTGCTCTGCACTATGCAACAAATCCTGCAACTCCTTCAAGTCTGGTTGTTCAGGTTGTGTCATTTTGCTTTTCAACTGAGAACAAAAGCTGTTGATACTTTAACATATGGAACTGACAGTTTAATGCCCTCATGGTTAAAGTGGCCGAGGTGTATACCTTTCCCCCCCACCTTTCTAAAGCTCTGGAATCTCTCTCTGAAGGTAATGGGTTTTTGGCAGTAGAGGCCTCAATTCCCTTGGGACCCTGTGAAATAAGCATGGCTTTTGTATAGGAATTGGTGTGAATCAGGAACCCGGTAATACCTGTCAGGTTTAACAGGAGCTGGAGGTAAAGAATCTGGGTTAAGGCTGACCTCTGTGTACACATCATCTAGTATGTCCAAGACAGGAGGGATAGCCAGAGGCCTGTGCTGTGGAAGCAAGAGAAAATCCCTGAGCCTTTTCTTGGAATCTGAGTAATCTTGGCCTTCCCAGTGGAAGTGTTCCCTCAAGGTATGTAAGATTTCCCCAAAGGAATAGTCCTTAGGGGGGGAAACGGAGGGAATGGACTCCTCAGCATCAGAATCTTCAAAAGGGGAATATGAATATTCCTGGTCCTCACATGTTCTGAGGTAATAGAGGCCTGGTCTGAGGAAGGGTAGTCTTCCTCCATTCTGGGCCTTTTGTCCGAGGGGGGTTGAGAACCCCTGATAAGAGTAATCAAATCCTCAGCCATTTTGAGCATCTGTTTTTTAGGCATGGGGCCTTGAGAGGGGCTCTTTGGAGCTTGTCTTTTAGTTTTCATGGCTGCTTTAGATTTTGTGAAAGCTTTAATGGAAAAAGAGGAAGGCCTGAAGACACCTTGAGAGGTGGCAGGCCTGTCTAAACTCTGAGTTTCCCCTCCAAGAGTGGCGTCGGTATCTGTAGTCGGGGTTGGGGCCGAGGAGCCTGCGACCTCAGGCACAGAAGACACCGCTAAAGAAGCGTCATTGGTACTCAGGGGCTGCGTAGGCGCCTCGCTGAGAACTGGAGCACCTGTAGCCGGCTTTAGCATGGTGTCGGTAGAAGTCGCGGACCTCGTGTGTCAGTCCTTATCTTTGCGTCTTTTACTTAAAACTGGAGTCGGAGTATCCGACGACATAATGTAATTACATTTTTTACCAAAATAGTGTTGGGCGAACTCCGCCCGACGCTTAATAGTGCGTTTGTTGAATCTAGCACAAAAACGACAGGCCGAGACGTCGTGGTCTGGGCCTAAGCAAGGAATGCAGAAGGAATGGAAATCCTTATGCGGTATTTGCTTCCCACATGAAATGCAATTAACTTTGTCTGACATCGGTCTGAGGCAAGAAAAGTTTCCCCAACGGGGTACTTAGCTTTCAAGAAGACTTCGGCTGAAAAATTTTCTTAATCTCAGGAGCTGGCCGACCGGCACTTGCGAACTGCTTCTGCTTCGGGCATCGCACGGCAAGAAAGACTGAAGAAAATGGCGTCGGCTGGTTCTTTTATACCCCTGCTGCACTGACGTCAGGGAAGAAGCGACGACATCCGACGCCGGACCTAGACTTTGGAATTCGGCCGACCGAGGACCCACCTGACGGCAGGACAAACCCATCTGTTATGACTGCAGCTGTATGCACGATGAACATCTAGATTAGCAGTACCAGGAGAAATGTCATGCAGACTTTGGAATAATAAGGTGACACTAACCATAAATCAGGATTGAACCCCAGACCTTGGAGCTGTGAGGAAGAGTTCTTGCCTTATGAGCCATTGCACGGCCTATGATTATTATCTTAGCATGTCATGGGTTCTCCCCAGCATTTGTATCACCACTTTCTTCTGAAGTCTTTCATTTTATATTACAATAGTTATGAAATTGCATAAAAATTCATAGTGTATTGTCTCACCCAGTGACCTATCTTTTAGCAACATCCCGCATGGTGCATAGCACACTGATTTAAATTTTTCACCCAACTGTTGAACGTTTTTCCTCTAACGTTATTAATAAGAATTTTTGTCTTTACTGACCAGGAAAGACTCTCAGAACAAAACCATTTTCAATAGAGGGTTAAGGAAAAACGCTCTTATAGCTTCATTTAAGCGACTCATGACAAAACTTTTTTTTTTTTTTTTTTTACAAAGATACATTACATACATATTTCTTAAGACATTTCAGTACAACTAGGCATTTGTTCTGTAGTACCGCTATACCACGATAAAACACCTATGTTTTTCTGTGATGACATTATACATGATAGAAAATTCCAAGTTAAAACATTTGGTATGCAAAAAATTCACGTGCAACATATGTGAGAAGCAGATGACTTATGAGGCATGGTTAAGGCGTGTTACAGTATAGATGTTAGGAATAAATAAAATTGAGGCAAGGACTGCAGTACATAAGTTAGTAGGTAGGTGGTGGTTAAAGCTAGAAGAAGAGCAGCATTGTATAGCTGATGAGTTAAGGATACTGAAAGTAAGAATACCTTCATACTTACTGACACAAAACCTGGTTACAAAACAGTAGTGGAGAATATTTGAAGGTGATGAATAAAGTGTGAGGGTTAGAAGAAAGCAAAATGTTAAGTGATGATTAAGGTAAGAAGGAAATTGAGAAGAGATGGTGGAAAAGATTTGTTGTGTAGAAGGAGATAAAGGTTATAGAAGGATAGGGGATATGACTTGACAAAGGAAAATGGTGTTACCCAGGTGAGGAGCATGTCCACGACTGTGTGGTTAGGTGGTGTTTTAGTAAGGGCTTGAAGGTGGAAAGTTTTGTGGCCTGATTTAGACATGTTGGGATGATCCAGAGTTTATGTATGTAAAGGAAATATATTGAGTCACCTGTTGAGTTCTTAGACTTTGTTGTGAAAGAAGTTGGGACTTCATCAGGGAGTGCTCTGATGAACATAGTGCAGTTATGTTGGGAACTTGTCTTAAATGTAGATGTTTTGAGAAGTTTCAGTGTTAACAGTTCAAACTCTCTACATTCTCTTTTTTGTGTATTCCTTATGGCCCCTGCTCTTGTAATCATGGCCCTTCTATTCCTTGGTCATACTTTCCCCTTTACTCCCCTACCAGACCCCCACTCCTGCTTACCTGGCTGTCTTCGTGGAGAAATGGGAGTGGGATCCTTTAAATGGGCCTGGACTACTTATGGATTTTGCACCTGGTCCACCGGGCCTAGATGTTGGGGGCTTTTGGTTGGGTTAAGAAAGATCTGAAGATAGTATCAGCTGACACAGCATTTATAGCACTGATGTGCTCACAATTGGGTGAGAGGGCTTTGGCCAATGCACTAAAGCAGGGTACAGCTATGAAAGACTGGCCTGGCTGTGGGCTACCTGTAGGGTAGTATACTCCAAGAAATGAGGGACATTAAAATCTACTGATATGGTAAATTCATAACACAGCTGTAATTTCCTTTATTTGGTTGGTCTCAAGAACTTGTATACATTACTCATGGTGTGGTCTGACTGAAGCCTGGCAGATTGGGCTTCTCTCTTACTGTACTAGCGTCATTGGGCAACCCCCTTCCTTCTCTTTTCTACTCTGTTGCTATCAATTGTATTTAAGTAAGTAATTCATTTTTAGTTATGGACTGGGTAGATAGTCTGGTCTGAAGACCGTTTTCATCCAGACCTAGGCCATAGATAACAAAGTATACTGAACAATTTCACAAGCAATAATGCCTAACAGGGTGGGTGTTGCAGGAAACAACAGATGTTCTAAAGGTGATGAGGCACTGCACTAGTGGTGTCCGCTTACACTTACAAAATAAGCTACCTGTGGATGTTTTTGGAAAAAGTTATTAAAATAAATGGGCATAAGAATCTGATGCAAACTGTTTCTTACACCACAATCATTTTAAGGCTCTATCTCAATAGAGTCATAATTATGGAATTCTAATTGCATATGTAGTGCCAGGTTTGTTTATTTCATAGAGGCATACACATACACACAGAGAGACGCAGTCAGAGTTTGTGTTTTAACTTTTTTTTAGTTGTCAAAACTGAGCATTGTTTTGTACTAAAGTGTTAAGTTGTGGAAAGACCTGATTATTTAAATGTTTTATGCCAGTATTTAAGAGGTAGGTTTGATAAAGCCCTTTTTGGGTGAAAGCGCTTGCCAGTTTACTCTATTAAATAAATTTGCCGTCATAAATTTTATATCACCTTGCTGACTTTTTTTTGACAACGTACAGAGTTTGCTATATTTTATGCCGTATCAGTTATACAGCTCTGTTTTGCTCTTTGGCTGTTTGTGTTTTATTTTTATATATTATTGTTACTCACAAAGAGCATTTACTTCCTGGGAACATCTCTTTTGTTTCTACAGTTCTTGAGAGGAGCCAAAAAATTTAAGACCCCCCCCCCCGGAGAGCTCCCACTCCAGCATGGGACCTTTACTTTGTATTGGAAAAACTCACGCTTCCACCCTTTGAAAATTCTTCTCCTGGAAAACAGCTTTACTTCTAGCCATCACTTCAGCAAGAAGAGTGTCTGAATTGCAGGCCCTTATGGCCTTGGAATCCTTCATTATCTTTCATGTGGACAGGGTTCCCTCAGGATTAACACCTCATTTATTCCAAAGGTGGTATCTAGTGTGGCTTTAAACCAATCCATTCATTTGCCAACCTTTTTCCCTAAGCCTCAGAATACAGGGTAAAGGATCCTGCACTCCCTGGACGTGCCCAGGCAGCTTAGGTTCTAGCTGGACAGGACTAAACCTTTCCAAAAATCTGACCAGCTGCTAGTCAGTTTTGTTACAGGGGCAGAGGGCAAACCATTTCAACATGGATAGCATACTGCATCCATTTCTGCTGCAAACATCATGGGAAACCTGCCCCACAGGGGATCAGAACACATTCCACTAGGGCTACGTCAACTTCTACAGCATTTCTCAGGGGAGTCCCTGCCAGGGACATCCTGGAAGCTGCAACCTGGAGCTCTGTACTCACCTTCACCAAGCATTACCACTTTCCTATCTTTTCTAAATCCAGAGCTGGATTTGCTACAGCATTCTTACAGGGCCGGCTTGCCAGCCCTAATGCTTCTTGACTGCCTCCACCCATCCTCAGCTTTGGGAATCAACCCAAATGTGATGACTGCAACAGTGAAACACGAAGAACATAGTACAGTTGTGTACACTTACCATAAATGTAGATGTTCGAGTGTATTCACTGTTGCAGCCCTGTTTACCTTCCCTCCAGCCCCCTGTCTTCTGTTTACTTCTTCCTATCCTTTTTGTGTGGCACACCTTATATCATTGGTATTTGCTTTTTGCTTGTGGTGTTCCACACCATGTAATTGCTTCCTATTTAGGGGGCTCCTGACATCTGGGGCAAGAAAAACTGATGTAATGGCATCGGCTGCATGTTTTATACCCATGACGTCCTGACGTCATGGAAGAAGTGACAGCATCTGATGCAGAAATCCCAAGACTCTGGTATTCAGGCCGACTGAGGGCTACCTGCAGGCAGATGACCCAAATGTGATGACTGCAACAGTGAATACACTCTAACATCTACATTTATGGTAAGTGTACACAACTGTATTTTCTGTATCCCAGACAGAGCATGAATTGTAATTCCACAAAAAAATCCAGCAGATTTTAGGTTAGTTGCCAAGGTTATAGTGAAGGTACTGCCAGATCTGCACTCTAAGTTCACATGTTTGAAATCATTGTCCTGATAACCTGCACTCTGTTGTATGTCTTCAGTTTTGCAGTGGTAAGAAACGGTCTTCAAAAAGAAGATACAAGGCTCAGGCCAGCTGTACCAGCAAATTAGCACCGTGAGTTGCATGAATGGTTTTAATAGCCTGGAACCCTAGACACTAAAGGCTTGATTACTGTATGCATCCCTGGAAATCTGACTTGTGAAACTGTAGGCCTTATGGGAAGAGGCTAGACAGGTAAAGGAGTGTTCTACACCCTTCCTTGAGGAGGCAGATGGTTCCTGACTCTTTGGCATGAGCTGCTGATAAGCTACCCAGGACTAGAAAGATCGGGAGGTGTGGCACACACAAAGGAATACTCTGCACGTAAGTGTGTGTTTTACATACTTTGGTGTCACTCTGTACTACTGAGTTTTGGGACAGATACTGACAATTGCCATTATTTTATTTGCATTCAGCAGTACTTTATGTAAATGCAGTGAAATAAAAACATGGATACAGCTTTCAGATGAGGAACTTTGCTCAGCTGGATGAATGTAGCATTCACTCACACAAAGACGAACATCATGGGACCCAGAGGTACTTTACAATGCTTTTGTGATCACCTGGTTGCTGTGGCTGCATTGGGCTTCTTTTGGATTTAACACAAAGGAATGCTGTTACAATTAAACAATTACTGCAAACAGTTTTTTTTTTAATTTAGAAACATATAACTAGCTTATAAGAAATTGCTGAGGTGTTTAGCTGAGGATTTTGCTTCCTCACTTCTGGACTTGCCTTCAAGTTAGTCTTCTTAAAATGGTCTGCACATGCTTGGAGCAGTGCTTTCTTATTGCATTCTTTGGTTTCAAATCCTATTCATCTTGTATTCTTTCATGTAATGGCCTGCTGTAGCAACTCTGACTGAAACAAGACCTTGTGTGTATCTGCTTGCAAGGAAGTTGACAAAAAAGTGCTTCAGCAGAAAGGCCATCAACCCTTTGAATAAATTATCTTTGGAAGTTGGGTGCCAGTTTCCTTCAAACTTCTTAAAGCATGACGGGGTGATTACATTGCAGATAAAAAATTGCTATGTCATTTTTAGCAAATAGAAGTTAAAGCTGTCTTGCATATAACCACTGAGCTGGAGCACAGTTACTGAAGTGTTTGAAGAAAAACATCAGCACAGTTATGACCGGCACTGTAGGCTAGATCGCACCTCACCCACTTGACCAAGGAACTTAAATTCATGAGTGTCATGCTTGTTTAATAAGGCTGTAGGCGGTTATATTGAAGATCCTCGTTCATAGGTTATTACTAGGTAGTAGATTGGCTAAGCCATTTGAAGGCTAGCTACTGCAGTCCCATTATTACACCATAATGGATGTATGGGGTAGGTGTGTAGTAGTCCAGTCATCTACGGATTTATAAGTAGTGAGAGAAGTGCTTTTCTGTACAAAAAGCAGGAGCTCAAAGATGTGGTGTTCTTTGGGGAAAGAGATCTGTCATGCCACTGTGGTTTAATTATGTTGCATTGTAGATTTAGGTCTTTTTGATCTTGTATTTGTGTTACGGTAGATGTATAGTAAATTGAGCAGGGCTTGAGTAATTTACAGTGGTGTAGGCCAAGCATAGATCACCACTTGGAGAGAGAGAAGAAATATTGTGCTTTTAAACAATCTGGGTAACTTAGTTAATGTCAAAGTTTTTTTTTGTGGTGAGAAACCACTACAGTTTCTCACTTTGAGTTGGGTACTTAGGCAGATACATGCCAAAGTGCACATCTATTGTAGTATAGGCCTGATAAAGGATATTTAGATGGAGTGAATGACGAATGCTGTCCGTCCAAAGGTGATCTTAGTAATCAGGCAAGGTAAAATGCTTTCTTGATGGTGCTTATGTGGTGGTCAAAGACAGTTTATCCTTGAAAGTGCTGATGTCTTTAATGATAGTGTATGTTTTAAGGGGAGGGAGGTGTTCATTAGTTGTTAGATGTCTGTTTCCCAAACTGTACAGTGCGACATTTTTTGGCATTCAACTTTAAACCATGGCCCTAACACCACATGTTTATCCATGTTAGGCCATCTTGCAGTATGCGGGTGTATACAGGGGAGTTATTGATAATATCAGGCTTGCAGTCCTTTGTGAACGAGGCCATCAGAGGCATTTAATATTGGTTTTGACATCAGAGAAATAAATACCAAGTAGAAGTGGCCCAGAGTAGAGCTCTAGGGTACATCATTGGAAGTTTCTTGGTGGATAATCTATCACCAGCATTATAGGATCTGTCATGTGGGTTACATAGGGATTTATAGTGAATTTCAGTTTGTCAGAAATAGAGTGAGGTATAGTGTCTGATGCCACGGCTAAGTCAAGGAAAGTTGTGGCAGAGATTTGTCTTCATCTAGTGCTTCTCTGAATGGTTCAAAGATTTGTGCTAGGTTTAATACAAATGAGCTTAAACAAAGCAAAATTGCTTTTGATCTGGAGGTGGTTCTTGATATTCTATCACTTCACAAATAATGCTAGTGAGACTGATAAGTGTGCAGTTGCCAGCGTCCATACCGAGACCTTCCTTGTGGAATGGCAGTACCACAGTTGATCTGTAGGCTTGTGGTATGTGTGCAGTCTACAGCCTGTTGAGTAATTTGAGAAGGTCTGATAAGGGGTGGAAACAGTCCTGTATGTTGTCAGAACCGATAGAGCTAGTATTTTTGGTTATAGAGAGGTTTTACTATCTGTTATGAGATGATTTCCAAAGGAGTGTGGCTGCATACTTTATATTGGGAAATTTTAGGGTCTTGTTTCTTAAACTACAGAGATCTGTACCCTAATATACTTACTGAGAGAACTGAGTAGTTTTGCAACAACTACTAAAGCTCGTCCTCTCAGGGAAGTACAATTTTGTGTTGCACTTGGATAAGGACAGTGACATTTAGCCTTGCTGTTAATCACATTTTTAAACTCTGTTGAGCATTTTCTTTTTAAATTTTTAATTCTTTTAACTTTGTCTTTGCTGCAGTGTCTAGGTCATGTTGCACAAATTAGAGCTCCCTGCAACTGGTTCATTCCATTTGTTTACTGAGTAGAACAGTCCTGAGTGCAGAGCTGTCTCATATGCAGCTGAACAATGGATAGCGGGTGTGATTTTAAGTTTTCCTCTAAATCAGTACCGCCAAACCGGCTTCCTTCTTAATATAGGCGTTCGTCCTAATTTTGCACAGGACTAAACCAGCTTGCACTGATCGTACTAAGCTGCAACTGACTGCACTGGGCTGCGTATTACTGCTCTAAAGAACTCTGTTCTTAACTTTGTATCCAGGAAACCATCACTATAGTGTTAATACTCCCTCACCTTTCTCTGTTGTGTTAATACTCCCTCAGTTCCTTAACTCATTGTTCAGGGTTTATCACTCAAATGAACTGGACATTATGGAGGATCAGTGAACCACTTAACATTCCAAATCCAGCCTTTTGGCACTTGGCATCCTAAGGCAGTGCATTAACTCTCTTAATGCCCACTGAAAAAAAACTTCTGATCAATGCAGTAAATTGTGTCTGAAAAGTTTAAATACTAGCAAATTTAGAGGTATCTTCCTTAGGATTCACATTCACATCCCCAATAAAGCAGATCACTCAAAAATTTTATATGCTGATTCTGTTAAGTTTTGCCCAAGCCTTCCAGAACTGTTACAACTGGGTATCTTTGAAGGCCCCTCAGTACATCTACGGTACACAATCCTGTATCGATATGTCATCAACAACAAACCACCCCCCAAATCTAATGCTAATAAACTAGCTTCTGACAAGAATATTTTGGTGATTGGTGATTGTAGATTCAACACTTGCAAGGCTGGTTAATGGTAGGCTTACAGTCTGCTGCCTTTCAGGTAGTAGGATTGCAGATATAAGGGCTTTTAAACCTTTTCCTCAGCATATGTGACTACAACACGATAGTAGACCTTTTGGTACGCAAAACCTTGAGGGGCATAACTTGCTGTGCGTGTGTCAGATAAAGGTATGACTCTGTTCTTAATGGAGTCCTACCATCATTGAGAGTGATGCCTGAATTCAAGGAGAAGATGATTGGATTTGACAATTGACCAAACAGTTGATTGTTCTAGGAGAATCTGGTATGTATCGGCTTGGGATGAAATGATCAACCAAACCTACTTTGAGAAGGATGGCTTGCATCTTTCATTCAGTGGTTTCTGCATACTGGTTAAAGCCTTTACTGCACCCTTGCGTCTTTTTTAGGCAGAATTCATTGAACAAACACCCCATCTTAACAAATTCATCAACTCCCATATTGGACAACAGCAGGTTGATTTTTCTCAGTGTCAGGAGTCTTAACATACTGCCTGACCTTGAGTCACTTCTGCATCAGGAACATGTCCATATATGTATAGTTGCTGAGATGTGTTTCAAAGCTAAGGAAAACAATCTCTCAGTGCCTGGGGTTTTGTCTAGCATGCCTTTAGGCCTGTGAGGCCACAGCAGAGAAAGTGTGTGCGTGCATGTGTGTGTTGCCAGTGACCACATCTTCGTGATTTATACCCAGGGATTCTAATAGAGAGTTCTTTGAAATCTGTCTAAGCTTGGGTAAGGCAAACTTCCACCTTAAATTCATTTCATTGTAAATGGAGCCACCTATACTGAGCTAGAAGACATAGCAAACCTCCTGGCTGATAAATACAGCTCTAACTTTACCCCTCTCTCCCCCTCAACCATCCCTCAGGAAATATCATCAAATATAACTCCCCCCTGCTATCACTAGGGAACAGATCCTTAATGCTCTAAGGCCAAGAACACTACAGCAATGAGCCCAGACAATATCCCAAGATGACTTCTAAGTAGCATGAAACATGACCTATCACAACCTCTGGAATTACCATTTAACTGTAGTCTCCAAACAGGTTTTGTGCCTTATGAATGGAGAAAGGCAATAGTCATCCCTCTGCACAAAGGTGGGCCATCTACAGACCATGGAAACTACAGACCCATAAGTTTTACTAGTCTTATATGTAAAGCCATGGAAAGAATTATATGGAGATGATCAATAGAGATGTAGTAAATCCAGACACTGGACCCACCCATTTTGGTTTCATCAAGGGCAGATCATGCCTATTCAACCTGGTGGACTTCTTTGAGAAGGTCACCAAAGCAATGGATATGGGCAAAATCATTCACTCTTCCTGCCTTGACCTGGCCAAGGCATTTGACACAATACCTCACTCAGGTATTGTTGACAAACTCAAGAGGTTAGGTACATACCCATATGTCACCCAGTGGATAGCCAACTGGCTCACAGACAGGACCCAGGATTTTAGAATTGTGGAGTCCCTTCTATAAAGAGGCCAGTGGAGTCCCTCAAGGATCAGTCCTTGGACCGCTCCTTTTTGGCATTTACTTCTCAGAAGTCAAGGCCAATGTCAGTTTTCTCTCGTTGACTAAATTTGCAGATGATTACTAATTAGGAGCTGTCATTTAATCTCATACTGACACTAATGTTCTCCAGGAGGGGCTGACACAGACAAACAACTGGTGCCAGAGCTATGGACTAAAACTAGATGCCAAGAAATGTGTAATAGTATCCTTTGGGAAGTCATCCATCCCTGCTAACTATCGTATTGACAACACACCCTTTAGAGTTGACCCAGTAGTCAGGGACGTAGGGACACACACAGATAGTAATCTAGCTTTTGACCATCATGTGTCTACAGTGGTGAAGAAATCCTTCTGTGTTGCGCAACTTATAAATAAAGGTATGGCATCCAAATCCAAGGAAGTTATTGTTATACTGTCTTTGGCATTCATCAGGCCTATCATTGACTACAATGCCCCCCTTGGTATGTACCTAACGAGGCATATCCAACAACTGGAATGTCCACAGAGGCTCCTCTCAAAAAAAATAAATAAATAAAGGGCATAAGTGAAATGTCCAGTGCAGACCACCTCAAGGCCCTATTCCTGTATTCCTACAAACCTTTGAGGGGGGAGATCTATGCTTTGCATGTAGGGCATTGTCAGACTCCACTCTGATGGACCACTTGCATATCCAGAAAACAAACTGCACCAGAGTTACCCATTCTAAAGACTTAAACCTTGCCTGTGATATAAATAGGAGCTGCTGGAAAGATAGGTATGTATCCCAGAGACTACTGCGTCTATGGAACAGACTCCCCATCCATGTGAAGCAGAGTTCCTCCCTAATCCAGTTCAAGTACAACGTGGGCAATTGGATGTGAAACCGGAAATTCATCCCCGTTTCACACCTATGTCTTTAATGGACACAAGTAACCTGCAAATGGTTCATCTCCCAGGCCCATGCTTACACTTATCAAGGGTATCAGAACTTGTCAGAGATTTGGGGTGCATGGCTAGGCTTAAAACGGCCCTTGTGGTCGTTAGCCTTGTAAACCACTATGAACCTATGCTACAGATCCCCCTCCATGACCCCAGATCTTCATGCATGCACAATTTATGGCATTCCAAGAGGATATTCCTATAAACATCAACTTGGTAATCCTTAAACTTCTACTCCTTCCATAGATTGGAGCACTGGCACCTCTAAATTAGGGTATGTTCAAAAATGTTTGGATTGGGTAAACAAAAGCTTCCTGGCTCAAATTGTCCTTTTACCCACCAGAGGCAGATGCTTTCTTGATGTGGTCTTTGCAACACAGCCCCTGCCCATTCTAACTCCCTGGTCTGCCCTCACCAGTTAGGCTAGACTACCAACTTGAGATGTTTTGCTCCGAGAGCTTCCATTCCCCCAGTAAGGTGAACTGTATGCAGCTATATAACAAATTGTCTAAATGTACCCACATTAGCAAAGTTGACCTTGAATACGCAACCAGTTATACAAAGGATTTTTAAGCTCATTTAGACAAATAAAACCAAATATAATGGGAAATTAAACACTAAACTTTTGGTGGACAGTCAGCATGCATTATCTTTGCAACAAAAGGAAGAAACTCCTTAAAACACCAAATAGGGCCAGAACTCCTCAATGTTTGGATAGTATAAAAAATCTCACCAAGCAATTCAAAAGCACTATAAAGACCAGTAAATTGTGCTATGAACTGAGGTTCGCAACAGATGCAAATGATAACTGGAAGTCCTTCAGCTATGCTAGAAAACACAACTTTGTTCCATACGTTTCTGTAATGGGGCATCTCACTCAAACCCAAAATTATATCACAGATATATTGGCCAACAAGTTTATTACCAATTTCTCCCCCAAAACTCCCATCCCAACTCTCTTCATTCAAATCTTGGAGCACTGCTGTGGTTATGATGCCTCTCCACAAAGGTGGACCCATCATTGACCCTGAAAACTACAGGCCTGTCAGCCTTTCGAGTATGACCAGTAAGGCCATTGAGCACATCCTTACTGACCTCATTAATTATGATATCTAAAATTTCATTAGGCTTGACCCACAACACTTTGGCTGTATAAAGGACAGATAATGCTTTTTAAATCTTTTCAATATTTTTGAGAAGGTCACTCAAGCTGTCAACACTGGTTGTGCTGTTCATGGCTGTCAACACTGGTTGTGCTGTTCATGCTCCCTGTCTTGATCTAGCCAAGGCATTTGATACTTGTCTGCATGAAGGAATTGTAAAGATGCTGTTAGTCTGGAACATTGAGTTCTGAGTGATAAGATGGGTAGCCAGGTGGCTTGAAGACCAAATGCACATTGTACATGTAGCAGATGCTCGTTTTAACAGAGAGTTGGGCTAGTGTTGTTCTCTAGTGATCTGTGCATGGTCCTCTCCTGTTAGAGGTTTATTTCTCTTTCTCAAAACTGAAAACCAGGACCTTTTGATTTACCAAATTTACTGATGATTACAAAGGAGGTATAATTGTGAAAACCCCTAAAGATACTTGTACCCTTCAAAAGAAGCTTATTCTAGTGAACACCTGGTGCATGGAAAAAGGGCTAAAAGCAAATACCAAGAAATGTAGTATCCCATTTGGAGAAATCATATATTGTTGCAGCCTACAGCAGTGACAACACTCTACTGTCAAATGAATCAGTAGTTCGAGATCTGTGCATCTGGGTAGATAGTTCTCTCTCTCTCTCTCTGATCAGTATGTGGCACTGTAGTTAAGAATTTTTGTACAACTGATTGCCAAAGTCATCTTTTCCAAATCCAGTGAAGTGTTTGTTCTCCTATATTCAGCTCTGGTCAGACCCATTATGGAATGAAGTGCACCCTTTGGCATGGATCTCGCTAGACACAGAAGTTTCCAACCAAAAAAGTCTCTGATTATCAGGAAGTAAAACACAGTGAAGGGATAGCTTACTCACCCAGCATCTCCCGCTGCTCTGTAATGTATTTTGTCTGCAAGTCAAACAGTGTGACTTTCTTCAACAGTAACTTGGATGACTGGATGGTTACCCTTAAATTTACACCACAACTAACAGGCCTCGCACTACTTGCAAGAAGGTGACAAAGCCTGAGGATGATTATTTGGCAAGGTGCACATGGTTCTTCGACTAATGAGCTTTTTATATTCTGTCATCCTATAGGGGAGAGAAGTTGAAGCAGGATTATCTGCTAGGATGTTGGCTGTATCCTTGGATCCGAGTGGGTGAAGCAGGATTATCTGCTAGGATGTTGGCTGTATCCTCGGATCTGAGTGGGTGAAGCAGGATTATCTGCTAGGATGTTGGCTGTATCCTCGGATCTGAGTGGGTGAAGCAGGATTATCTGCTAGGCTGTATCCTCGGATCTGAGTGGGTGAAGCAGGATTATCTGCTAGGATGTTGGCTGTATCCTCGGATCTGAGTGGGTGAAGCAGGATTATCTGCTAGGATGTTGGCTGTATCCTCGGATCTGAGTGGGTGAAGCAGGATTATCTGCTAGGATGTTGGCTGTATCCTCGGATCTGAGTGGGTGAAGCAGGATTATCTGCTAGGATGTTGGCTGTATCCTCGGATCTGAGTGGGTGAAGCAGGATTATCTGCTAGGATGTTGGCTGTATCCTCGGATCTGAGTGGGTGAAGCAGGATTATCTGCTAGGATGTTGGCTGTATCCTCGGATCTGAGTGGGTGAAGCAGGATTATCTGCTAGGATGTTGGCTGTATCCTCTGAACCGAGTGGGTGATGCTGTTCAAAGTGAGCTCATTAGGAAGCTGGGTATTATTTCTGAGGCTGTTTATGTAATTAGAGTGCGTTGTGGTTGTCCTTTGATCTAGCAATAATTATTTCATAATTAGCTTTGTAGGATTTCATTTTACTCTCTATTTCTTTAATGTTCCTTTTGAGGTTGATTTTAACACACAGAGATTGTTCTTTTCTTTAGGGCTGTGAGCTTTTTCCTTTTGTTATAAAATTTATTTATGGTTGACTTCTACCAGAGAGTTTTGTTTCTAAACTTGACATTCTATTTGTGGTGAATTGTAGGAGAAACCACTATGCAGAAATTGTGATTGGTGTATAAACTTTGAATATATGTAGTGCTCTAGGGCCATCAAGGGGTTGGGGACTGTTGAACTGTCTCAATTCAGCAGGGACGTGCACTGGCATAATACAGTGAATATTACAGCACTGTTCTGTTGTGACCAGTGAGGAGATAGCAGTTATGGGCGATGTTGGTGAAGGCAAAGTTGTCTTGGTGCCTTTTGTGAGGAGGGTGCTATTTGATTTGTGGAGATTGTTGTGATAAAGTGAATTTCTAGTTGTGTACATTTGTTTGCTGAGGTCTAGTTGTGACACTGAAAGGCGAGTTAATCGCTCCAAGAATGATGATGCTTCGGTTAATGGAAGGAGTCTGTGGTATAAGATATGCTTTGGGAATTGCAGATGTCATGGCAAAATTCTGCAGTTTGCCTAGTGATAATATGTGGTCTTCTTTACAGGTACCAGGATATGAAAAACTTCAAGGTCTTTGTCCTGTTCAAGTAATCTACATGTGGTGGAATTTTGAATATGACAGAGAAACAGACCTTCAGTCTTACAACAGTTTACACTTGTGGGCCTGAAGAAGTTGGAAGATGGTAAAACTTGGTAAGGAAAGAGTGCTGTGTCACCGTACTGGAGCAGGGTTTTGGTGACAGCACAAATATCTCTAGACTTCTAGTCTTAGAAAGGGTTGAGAATAGCATCTTATTCAGGCTCCTAGCAGCGACCAGCTCTGATATGTGCCAAATTTGAATGAAGATTTGCTAGGTTTGTAGCCTGAGTAAGCCGACTTTGCTTAAAAAAAGCAGTATGGGGAGTGAATATGTTAGCATATGAAAACCCAGAGGAGAGGTGCAGGCCATCCCTTGGGAAACCGGCAGGACTGGCTTCCATCTCACTCCAGGCTAACATATTGCAGCCCCAAGAATCACATCGATAACTAAGCCAATTATTAAATTTGGTCATCTTTTACATATATTGTGTCATTATTCTTTGGAATTGTCGGCTACTACTCAAAACTAGTTTCCTTCAGTCCTGGAGTAGAGTTGAGAAGTGCTCCCCTCTTCATGTACCCTGAAAAAATGCCTTGTAAGCTAGCCATATCCCCATGAACAGTAATCAAGCTGTGTTCATTATTATGGTGACTTAGGGAATTTTACAGAGAGCTAGCTGGCTGTTACACAGCTTTTTTCAGCCTTAGTGAGTGGTGCATAAGTGTGCCACTGTGTGGAGTCTCTTACAGCAAGTATGTTACCATGCTGAGCGGACTGCTCTTGCAGCCTGCAGAGCACGGCAAATACTATTCAAACTGGAGATTCCCATTGGTGGTGGTGCTGGAAGACATTGAATATGGTATGGAATGGGTATTTGTGTACTGCTGCTGACTGGCTGTGGTGCGGTCATTTATAATGCTGTGCCTAGGAGGTCTTTGCATATTTTTGGAAGTGTTTTTAGCACTTTTTCATAGACATAGTATGGTTTTGCAGTTTTTGGAAGTTTTTAGTGCTTTTTTGTAGGTATGGTATGGTGCAAATAAGATGCTTTTCAAGCTTTTAATTACTGGCCGAATGACGGGCTGCCCAGGATGGGACATCCCTTCTTTCAGGAATAATTCAACAGTGATATAGAAGGACATCACCTGTATTACTTGTTCACTTTAGCCAAATACATCGTCATGCTGCTTTAGAGAATGTATACTGGAGCAGCACTCTTATCCAAATCTCCATCCTAAATCTATTTTCACATTTGCTCACAGAAGAGAAGCTATCCTCAGGCCTGCATCTGAGTCCAGTGAGCCATACAAGGCTTTCTTCAACATAATGAAGGCTCGTTGGATGCAAAGAGTAGTGGTGGTGGTAGATGTACCTCTTCCATCTGTCTTGGAGCACTTGTAACTCAGCAGAAAATTTTCAGGCCACTGAACAAAGTGGAAGATAGCCCAATATGTTATATTGTCCTGAGAAAAAATTAAGGGAGATGCTCAAGGTGGCCAGAGTAAACCACATGCTGTCTTAGTAGTGGATACATTCGGTAAGCACATACTGAGCACATCAAGATGCCATAGCCCTTTTTCAAAAGGCCTGTCCCTAGAGGCTTTAGCCCTGTAATGATCTTCCCTTTCTTGGCTGGAAACCCTAAACTAGATAACACCATCTTGACTGCTAACTGCATCCCTTGCAAGTAACACCACTCTGTGGGCAGTGACACCGTATCCTCTAGACTATGGGAGTTGGTGTTCATAGATTCCACATCAAGTCTGAGGTTATTAAACCACTTCATGCTCTTGGCATTGTTTTCTGAAGCAAAAGAACACTAGTTTGCTGACAGTAAGAGGGAGAATGCTAAGCTTCAAATGGCAGCATAGCCTAGCATTAACGGTCACATGATGGGAGTTATGACTTGTTAATGCAACAAGCAGGGAAAATGGTCCTTAAATAAAATGACCCTCACTCATGGCTGAGCCAGGGAAATAATGTTCATATAAAAGGGTTAAAGAAAAATAAATTGCCCTTGGGTGTGGTGGTGGGGGGTGTAATGTTCTTCCATATTGTTTGAGAAAGGGTTAAGTAGAAGCTATTAAGACCATGGTAGGAGTAATGTCTTTCGGGTATTCCCGGTTAGGGGTTGCCACAGCGGAACTTCGGTCCGCTAATGATTGGCAGTGGATTTTTACAGTGCCGAGTTGCCAGCCCGATGTATTAAGACCGTGGTCAAAGTGTAATAAAGTTAACAGAAGCCTAAGTACTTTTTTTGTTTCCATTCCTGTAACAGTTTGCTGGTGTTGACTGTTGCAGAAAGAGGTGGCTTCCAGATCCTTGGGAGTTGGTTGGCAAAAATGTCCCTTCCTCATGCCAGCCGTACTCCAAGTTGCTTAGTCTGCATGGGTGAAGGAAACAGATTGCTCAAGTGCATAGGTAAAGCAATTGGTAAACTGTGGCTATTGTTTCAAGTTCTTTCCCTGTCCTGTTTGAATATCTTTGTTTCTCTGTACTCATCCAGTGTAATGTAGAAGTCTGCTGGTTGGCGAGAAAAGTACCATAGAGTGCATCCTCAGAACTCAAACTTTTTTTGCGTTTTACTTGGTAATTTTCTGCCTGAAGAACCTGGGGTATATTAGGTTTGCCAACAGAATAAATCCTTTCATAGTTGAACAAAGTACTGGATGATTTTTCTTAGTCTGTAGACTTCTTCAGCTGTTTAGTAGGAGGATAGAATGGGCATTTTGGACATTAAAGATAATCGTATGCATTTGCAAATCTGGCAGTGTCACCAGGGATTCTTACAAAGGAACCAGTCATTTTCATTTCAGGCCCCTTTCTTGATATGCTCTCCATAGAACTGTCAGTCATATTATGTAAGATCTTAGGCAGTTATGATGTTTTTTAACATGTTGACTTCTAGTATCAGCCCATTGAAATAGTTTGATTTTGGTCAGGGGTTCTATTCTTCAGCTTTTCAGTATGCTTAATGTTTGGTGTAAACTGGGAAAAAGTATCATTCCAGCTAGTCTTGGGTCTGAATTTTTTATTCTTTTGTTTAAACACCAAATTTTTCAGTGCCTCCTTTTCTTTTGTCAGATGAGATGTCATAACCGGACAGAGAAGGTCAAGAACAAGACATTGTTTGCAAGGAAAGTAGTTTGGAAGCTGGTTTACATGGTGATGCTCCTTTTCATGGTTGTCTGTGCCACGTTTCATATGACCAGTTTTGCTTTGTACTGATTGGTTCTGAAATCCATCCAATTTCTAATTTTCCATTCATCTCTCAAAAGTATGTTAGGATTATCTGTCATAATGGATGCGTCCAGCAAGTGTTATCCAAGGTAAATTATTCCTTCATCCATAGCCTGTGTCCACGGTTATTGCAGATATCTCCATGTTAGGTTGGGAGCACACTGAAGGATCTCTATGGTGCAGAGTCAGTGGTGCCAAAGGGAGTGTTTTTCATAGCGCTGTCTTAGAAATGAGGACAGTACATCTAGGATTGCATAAACCAGCGTCTTTATCTTCCAAAGAATCTGCTGGCTATTTACTTGGACAATGCAGCAGCACTGTAGTGTACTGACAAACATGGGATCACTGTTTAAATTTTTCTGTTCTAGGAAGCCATGCTATTGGGAGTCCATACAATGATGTACTGTATAATTTTTGATCCCATTTCACATTCCACAAATTCATAATCGGTCACAACAGAGTACAGTGTTCTGAATTTTCAGCACAAGATAAGAAAACAAATTTAATTCCCAAAGTGTTCCAGAAGTGGATTTATTTGCCCAGCTGTGGTATCAAATGTCCTTTTCTTTGATCACATACCCAGGGAAGAACGAGGTTCGAGTCTGTCTTCCTTTGTCAGTTTGGCTATCAAGCCTCCAGTTTCTCCTTTTTGCCTTCTACCTCCTTCCTCTGGAAACTTGGTAGTATTTGAAAATCTGATTGGAAAAGTTCCACATAACTAATTTGGTGTCCCACTGACTGAAACTTAAAATTTTTTGAGATTTCTTCCCCCCCCCCCCCCCTGCTGCTTGACAGCTGTCAACCCCCTCCAAAGTCAGTCAGTTAATTTATTCCCAACCGGGAAGAGATTATCAACTGGAAAGGCTCATTATAAGGCAGCTGTTGGGGTGGTTTAGGTTTTTACCTGAGTCTTATGTCCCCTGCATTATCTCTGCTTCATGTGAGGAAGAGACGTGGAGTGACCTCACTGGTTATAACCACTGTCTGTGAGGGGTGTTCCCAACAACCAGCCTTGTCTTCCTGTCCACAAGCATAGGCAGTGTTTCCTCCAGCCTACACTACAGAAATCGCACTACCCTTTATGCTGACAGAGTACACTCGTATCCCTCGCCCTGGGAGTGGCAATCAGACCATGCCTTCTCACTCCTGTCCCTCTCTGCTTGGCTTCTCCAGTGCAGGGGCTGCTGATTGAGTCTGGGTTACCTGGGTCACAGTAGGTGCTCCATCCCTTTTTGCCATAAAACCAGGCTATTAGGTGTTAGATCTCCATCATTTCTACATTCATCGTCCAAGGGGGATTGTGCTCTGCCGAGAACTCCTTTTGTACCCAGCAAGAATACTTGCTGTTGATTTGAATGCATGACCTTTAGGGAGCCTAAAGTTGCTTTCGCATTACTGCTTCATTCCCTCACTATCCCTAGTAGCAAGGGATCCAAGCTTTTCTGCAACAGTACTTACAGGGATCCAAGCTTTTCTGCAACAGTACTTACAATGGGGCACAACCTATAACTGTGGGTATTTGTATCAGAAGACTTCCTGCTGTCCTACCCCTAATTGGAGAAGTATAAGGAACCCGTGCTGTTGCGTGTGACAACTTTTGGATATATATCGAGGTACATTAATGTCCAAGGATTATGAAAAATAAAATGTGCAGTCTTAGTTCATGATAAAGCAAATGGCACAACCAAGAGCAAAAGGAAAAAGATAGACTATTTTTTTCTGTCCTCAGAAGTCCCATAGACCTCACAAAAAGATCAGTAATGATTTCCAAAGCAGTTTAATAACTACTTTCTGCATAGGCATGATGCAGGAATCGGGAATTAAAGTCCATAGCATTTAGATGCTTTCCTGCTCTCTGGATTCCTTCACAGCTTTTTTTTCCCTACTGCAGCAGAAAGCCAAGAATAGAATTCCAGACAACCATTCCACTTTTATGAGTGGTGATTTCTGTGATTTGGTAGGCTAAAACTCTGTCTTATACACTGTGTAGTTACATAATTGTTGTAGGGTTACCACCTGTCCCACTTTGAGAGGGACAGTCCCTCTTTGGGCAGTTGTGTTCTGACAAAAAATATTAAAAAGGGCAAATGTCCTGAGATTGTAGGACATAATTATGTCCCATATTCTATGTAATAGTTGCATAAAATAGTTATTTCTGTATCTAAAATACCTAAATGTTACAAGAAACATAATAAGCAACTAAACTGCTACAAGAATAAGCTTTTATTTAGGAAAAAAAGTTAAGTTCTATCCTTTGTACTGACCGTGGGTATGTGTCGGCCTGTAAAATCTGATGTGTCCCGAAAATGTCCCACTTTGGCCATTTGAAAAGGTGGCAACCCTAAATTGTTGCTGTTAATGGAATCTTACAGGAATCCTTTCTACCTAGCTTTTAAAGCAACATTACTATTTTGCATCATCTTTTAAAGCAATTTTATATGCATAACTATGGAAATCAGTTTTGTGCACAATTCCGGTGAGAACCACTACACCACGTTAGAATCCAGAGCACTTTCTGACCTAGGCAGAGGTAAAGCTGCATGTGGTCCAGGAAATAATTCATTATGTTGATATGCAGATTTTTTTTTGTTGATTAAAAGCTGGAGGGAGGACGAGGGGACATTGTCGTTACATTTGTGATGACACTGATGCCATTAAATTACACACACTGGTTAGGAAATGCTACAGTTGTCCTAGCACTTGTCAGTACCAACTCCCAGAAGTAATTTGACTACTATAGTCACAATTTTTTAAAAATGAATTTCTAAATGCTTAGGTATGTCGCATCTTTTCCTGAACTGACACTGGATTCTGATGATAAAGCTTCAGTAAAATGGTATGTTTAATTTATTTGTATAATTTTGTTAATCATATAAGAGTTGCTACAGCCTAAATGGTATGTTTACCAGTTTATTTTATACTGACTGACCTATTTTGGTATTAGAGTGATGCATACATTTTTAGCAACCATCTAAGGCTTGGTTGTCAGTGGAGGGACATATACTCATTGATTCAAGGATTTAGTTTTTGGTGATTGAGTAAGGCCCTATATTATAAGCACCATAATTGTGTGGTACTGTTTCCTAGATTTGTAGTGAGTAATCTTGAAAGGTCATCTTGTTAGTGCAATAGTACTTTTATTGATTTTTTATAGAACTATTTTTTTTTTTTTGCAAACCATTTGTCACTACTGCTTGATTTTTACTAACCATGAAAGGGCCAGTTGGCTGTGTAGGCAGCACCTACTTGAATTTTCCAAATAGTCTTTGTCGGCAGCCTCTCCCAGTAAGTAGTGTTTTCAGTATGACCAGATTAGAATGTCGCCTGAAGTAATTTTTGCTTCTGAAAGCTGTGTTGGTTAGCACATGCTAGGACTTAATAACAAACCAGCTAGCACTGAAGGAAGGCTTGACAACAACACTCAAGTTGAAAGCAGGCTTTATTAAGTGAATTCAGGAACATAAACACAGGAATAATCCACACAGCGTTTTCTTCAGTTATAGACAGACTTCATCAGATAATGCAAACACAATGGTTCTGCTTAAGTACTAAACCTCAATTTTGATCAACCAGTAAGAAAATTACATTGTCATTCAAAAAGTTAAAATATATACCCTGATGGTAAAATGTTTTAAAAACCTTAATAATAATAATAATAATAATAATAATAATAATAATAATAGTAATAATATAAATAGTAAATAATATTACTGCAGTAGCGTTGTCGCCTCACAGCAAGACGTTGTCACGTTCGATTCTCAGCTAGAGCGTCTTCTGTGTGGAGACATGCGTGAATGGGCGTGCCTTCGTTGAATGTTGTGCACCAGGGCTGGTAACTCGGCACGTAAAAATCCACTACCAAACATTAGTGGACCGGAGTTCCGCTGTGGCAACCCCTAACCCGATAAGCCGAAAGACAAAAAGTAAATAATATTATTGTCATGCTAGGACTTCTTATGGTGAACCTCACGGTTTGTTGTATATAGTGCTCTAGCAGAAATGGTACCTTCTGTTAAGAGGGGGTATTATTTACAGGTCTTTTGTTGTGAGGGGTTGCTTAGTTAAAATAATAAAATCGGTTGTAGTGGAGGTATGGGTCTTTGATGCTGTCCAGAAGAAAATGTGTTTTTGTAAACAGCGATGACACTTCATCAGCTAAATGTCATGTTCGGTCCTACATTACCTGATTGCAATCGTAATTAGCTGTAGATCAGATTTTTTTTTTTTTTTTTCATTTTGGTGGGTATGGACAGCACAAGGTTTTCCGGTTAGATTCCTGGCTGGAGTGCCTTATATGCGTAGTCTGCATGCCTTCTCTGTTTGCTTGGGTTTCTTCCAGATGCTCCGGTTTCCTCACGCTTTCTAAAGACATGCAGTAGGTGGATTGAACACACACTAAATTGACCATAGGCGTGAGTGTGTATGCAAATGTGTGGTATGGAAGAATAGCCTTCACAGGGCTAGCCACCTGGCAGTGCAAACCTTGCCTGTTGATGATCCTCACTGTTGAGTTGACACCGTGACTGCATGTGCAAAAATGGGAAAAGGGGGTTGTGGATGGATGGATGGTGAAGAATCTGAGAAACAGTGCTGTATCCCCAGTGAATTTTCCTAGTACTGACAGTACTTACCTCAAATACAAAATATCAGAAAACACACACCAAATACTACAAATACCTAAATGCATATATCCCAGCAGTAGAAAAATGTGCAAAATAAACTGTGCAGTTTTAGGAGTAGGGACAGGGTCATGTTTAGTGCTGTGGTTAAGGGTAGCACTAGATGCTAACCCTTACCATAACCCGACCCCTAATCCTAATACTAAACAAGGCGCACACACCTTGCACTAGCACTATCCCTAAACATTACTGTAGCACGACTGCACATACCCCAGCATCACCACACACACACACACACACACACACGGAATACTGAAGCATTCAGTATTGATGAGGTGTTTTAGGATTCCTACATACTTGTATTTCTTGCTTGCAGTTGACATTCTTCCTTTTGGCAGATCATGTAAAGTTTATTGGTAGTAACCTGAATTTTATAGGGCATTGTTTTCTAAGAGCTGTTGCAATGTGGGGTAGGCTAGCGTATGACATCACAGTGCCTTAGATGTTGTCATTCCAGAGCCAGTGAATAAATCCCTGATGAAGTATGATTGTGGAGTAGGACTAGTCAATAATGCGTATAGATGTAGGACCATGTAGTGCTGGTTGGACTTGGGAAGCTACCTGTCATTCGAAACTAATTCACGGCATCATTCTGGTAAGCTACAGGGGACACTTTTTTGAAACCCTTTCAGCTGATAACCATAGTAGGAGTGCAAAACCAGGGTATGTTGTTTGTAGCCCACGTTATGCACGCTGAATATCTAGTAAGTGCTGTTCTTGTTTTTGGTAGTACTGTGTGCCCTCATGTTCAGTCATCTGTAATGGTAACTAGTACCAGGAAAATGATCAGCTGACAAATTATGATATTAGCTCCAGGATGAAGCAGCCTGAGGTTGCTTGCAGGATGCTGTCCATCCTGACATCCTTGCCAACTACAAGTGAGAATCCAGTCTATGATTACAGGAGCTGTCTGTAAAAAACACTCGCAGAAGTCAATGTGGTGTGTGCATTTATCCTGCAGTAGTCAGTTGCTGAAAACCAGCACCCCTGAGTTGTGATTACGTCTGTGTAGATCACAAGTATGCAAATACTCTTTTGCTTGGTAAGTGTATTAAGCTTCACAAGACTCTTATTGTTGCAGCAGCATGCATATTGGGATTACCACTAAGTTGGAGCCATAGCTGGGACTACTTCAAGAAAAAAATCTTTTGGACTTTTACAGCAGTTTTCTTGTAATTCACTTGTTTTGCAGGGTGTGGTATCAGCTATCCTTATGAAACAGCTGGGAGCACCTGCATGTATCTGTACTTGAATAGTGTACCTGAAATATGCCTCTTTGAGTATCCAGCATGAAGATTAGGTCCTGCTTCAGGAAGTGCTGACTTTTGCAGTTTATCCTGGAAGCTTAACATTGAAAGTGTTACTGCTTACTGTGTATGCCATCATCAGCTAAAATGTTGTATTTCTCTGTTGCATTTTTAGGCTGTGAAATCGTACTTTCCAAAACTTGAGTTTGATGCCATTCTCTTCCATTTGGTAACGGAAGTCTTCTGGAACTTTGACCACACTTCATTTTTCATATTGTAAGGTAAATGGTCACATCCCCTATTTATCTGCTACTGTCATTCGGATTGTAATGCTAATGTAGTATGAGACCAGAGAATAACAGTCATGAGATCTTGTAGCAAATAAGAGTCATTTTCCTTCTCAGCCATTTCTTGTGCACAGTGCCACTGTTTTAGCTTGTGAAGGGCTGTACCAGCTTGTTGCAGTATTCTGTACTGAGGTGCTTAATGACGTCAACATCTTGGTTTATCTGGAAGCAGTCCAGTGATTACTAAGGACTAGCTATAAATTAAGATTTTCTTCTGCATTATGGTTAGAAACTGTGTGTACAGTAGAGAGTCGATTATCCGAACTAACTGGGACCCAAGGTAGTTCGGATAATCAAACTGTTCAGATAATCGACCGTACATTGAACTGGTTGACCATTTGGTGATTCCATTGGACAATAAAAAATATTTTTCACACATGAGCGGGCTACAAGCTCAAAAAACATGCACAAGCAAATACATATAACGTTTACATATTCAGACTTTGATTTTTCCTACCCGAAAACTTTAAAAGGCTGCGTTCAGATAATTGATGTTTAGATAATCCCACTCTCTGCTGTATTTGAAAATAGAAATCAACACCTGTCAGAGAGAAGTTGCCTTTTGTCATTAGGTTGCTAACACTAGTGAAATAGTCCATGTTTCAGCAAATTCATGGAGCAGTGCAGTCCCTGTTCTTCATTACAGTAAAATTATGTTTCCTGGCAGGAAACAAACTCTGTCTGATGTTCCTCTACTGTATAATAAACAGATATTAGGTAGTCCATTTTTTCCTACTTTTACGTTGAACCTACTAAACTAAATAACCAGACCTTTTAGCTGGTCCATTGCCCAGTGTTTTCTCCACTGACTCTTTCTTCATATTCTAGGTAATGCCCAGACTGCTCCATTGTATTTGTCTTGCAATGGAAGTTACTAGACTATAAGGAGCTATCAGAGAAGACACGGAGAAGAGTAGAGCATCCGCTCTATACCAGGCCCATAGGATGGCCACTGTGCCTCCTTTTGTCCTTCCACCCCACCAGGCTAGTGTCTTTTCTTGAAGCTCTGGTTTCAGCGACAGCTGCAAAAGAAAATGCCAGCATGCCCCCCACCCTCCTTGCCCTAAAGGATAGGCATGTATATCCTCCCTGCTGTGCTGTGAAGCACCCAAACTGCTAATCGAACCCTGTTTAACTGGGTTGTAGTCAGGGCTTTATCCCTCTATGCCAACGGTGAGGAGGCTGACAGAGCAACTTTGACCTTATGTACATCTCCCACACAGCTCCATACATTCATACTATGGTATTGTAGGCCTGAGACCACACATTCATACTGTGGTATTTTAGGCTTGCTGTATTACATTCCTGGCCAATGGTCAGAGAGTGATGAACATGTTTTTTTGTTGAGAGAAAGAGTGTGAATGTTACCAGCTTAGATCTGATCCATAGGCCACCTCCCTGGAGTCAAACTTTCTACTTCTGAGTTGTTGAGAATAGCTCATTGCGTCAGTGGGAGGTGAAAGCCCCAAGCTGCAAGCCCTTGTACACCATTGAAGAAATCAATGGTTCTTAGTTTCACTCTTCATGTCACTTTATAACTTTTCTAAGGAAAACCAATGACTGATTGCATAAATTCCCCATTTTAAAAAGGATTTTAATAAGAAATTGTATGTTAGTAGAAAACGGTGATGCCTTGTTTGGAATACAAAGGTGGATGTCCTTCAAGAATGCAACTGCAGTCATAACATATGGGTTGTCCTGCCTCAGGCAGCCCTCGGTCGGCCGGATTCCAAAGTCTGGGTCTGGCGTCGGCTGGTGTCGCCTCCTCTCCGACGTCAGAACGGCTGGAGTATAAAGGCATCGGCCGACGCCATCTTCTTCAGTCTTTCTTGCCGCGCGGTGCCCGAAGAAGAAGCAGTTCGCAAGTGCCGGTCGGTCAGCTCCTGTGTTTTCAGTTACCGAAGTCATCTAAAAGCTAAGTACCCCGTTGGGGAACATTTTTTCTTGCCTCAGCCGATGTCAGAACAAATTGAGAAAGTTAATAATTGTTTGTCTTGTGGTAAACAAATACCTCATAAGGACTTCCATTCTTACTGCCTCGGCCCAGACCACGACGTCTCGGCCTATGCTGCCTGTGCTTGTTTTAATAAGCGCACTCTCAGGCGCCGGGCAGAATTTGCCGAAGACTTTTTCGGCGAATCCTTCGCTTATATCATGCTGTCGGAACAACCGACAACACAAATTTCTAAAAAAACGTAAGGACCGGGACCGACATCCGCGACCCGCGCCCTCTACCGATATTTCTCCTAAGCCCTCCGCGAGTGCTTTGGTCCCTTCGGAAGCGGTAATTCAACCGCTCCAAGCCAACGACACAGTGGTAACACGTTCTTCGGGCCCGGAGACTACACCGGTGCCGGTTGTTGATTTTCCTCCAGAAACCGAAGTTCTGGATCTACCCGACACCATTCCCGTGGACAAGGTTACTCCTGCACGTGGGGCAGCTAGGCCTCCTGTATCCATGTCCATCAAGGCCTTTGCACGTGCTAAGGCCGCCAGCCAGGCCAAGGCCCATCCTAAACCTACTGCCCAGGCCCCTTCTTCTGATAAACAGATCATGTCTCTTGCTGCAGACCTTATTTCTCTTATCAGGGGGTCTCAGCCTCACCCAGACAGAGGTTCTCAGCCGCCTGCAGAGAAAAGGCCTAGAACAGAGCAGGCTGACAACCTCTCTTCAGATGAAGCCTCTGGGGATTCTGAGCATTCAGATACTCAAGAATCCTTCCAGGCCTATGAGGACTCTGATGCTGAGGAGTCAATTCCCTCTGCCTCTCCTCCTGAGGATTTTTCTTTTGGTGAAGTCCTCCACTCTGAGGGAGCATTTTAAGTGGCAGGGTCAGGAATTTTCTGATTCTAGGAAAAGGCTACGTACCTTCCTTAAGTTACCCCAGCACAGACCTTTAGCTGTCCCTCCAGTTATGGATGTCTTGGATGATGTTTTCTCCGACTCCATTGCTAACCCTGATTCTCTCCCTCCTGCTCCTGTCAAGCCAGACAGATATTACAGGGTCCCTGACACTCACAAGCATCTCTTTAAGGCCCACTCTGTGGATCTTGAAACTATTTCACAGGGCCCCAAAGGAGTGGCTACTTCCTCAGCTAAGAATCCACTGCCAGCGGATAGGGAAGCAAGGTCCCTGGAGAGATGGGGTAAAAAAGTTTATACCTCTACCACCCTTGCCATGAGGTCTCTTAACTGCCTCTTTCATATGTTTCAGTACCAGGATTATTTACTGGATGATTTACAGAAAAAGCTAGCCTCTCCTGAGTCTATTGATAGAAAGGCATTGCAGGATCTGGTCCCTAACACTCAACAGGTTAGCAATCATTTTCTACAGTGTGGTTATGATGCATTGGAGGCTTCATGTAGGGCAGCTATGACAGGGGCTGTTATACGTAGACATGCTTGGTTAAAAGAACAGCCACTGCCAGACCATGTTAAAGTAAAGTTACTTGATGCACCTCTGGAAAAACAGAAGCTTTTCGGTGCTAATGCACAAGATGTGTTGAAGTCCATTGAGGAAAAGGCTAAATCAGTTCAGACAGTCAAAGATTTCCTCCAGGTTCAGCCACCCAGATTCAGCAGGAATTGGCCTACAAAGAATTGGTCCTTTCCAGACACTGACAAGTTTCAAAGGGGAAAAAACAGGCGTGCTCGAGGTAGAGGGCAAAACCGAGGCTCCTACAGGGGCCGCCAATGGCAACCACCAAATCAAAGAAGTGGCGCAGGCAGTCCAGCTGCACCACAAGGACAATCACAATGACTTGACCTTCATGCCGCCTACCAAAGCTCAAAGAGAAGCACCTTTAGGTGGAAAATTATCCTTATTCTCAAAGAACTGGCATATCTTAACCAAGGACAACTGGATTCTGGATTTAATAGACAAAGGTTACAGATTCCACTTCCATACTTTACCAATAAAACAAGGCATGCCAAACCTGCCACATCATCAAAGGGCAGAGGCACTCATTCAAGTTTCAAAGCTGCTAACAATAAATGCAATAGAAAAGGTCCCTCCTCAGGAACAAGGCCAGGGATTTTATTCAAGACTGTTCCTTGTTCCAAGAAAAGAAAACCAATGGAGGCCTATACTGGACTTGTCTACTCTAAATACTTTTCTCATTGTGCCAAAGTTCAAAATGCTGACGTTACAGCAACTCCTTCCCATGCTGGGCAAGGGGTCTTGGCTGGTCACTCTGGACCTCAAGGAGGCATACCTGCATGTCCCAATCAGACACAGTTGCAGAAGATACCTCAGATTTCTTGCAGGGACAGAGCATTATCAATTCTCAGCATTGCTGTTTGGCTTATCTACTACGCCCAGAGTGTTCACGAAATGCCTGGCATCAGTAGTGGCACACTGCAGACTCCAGGGGATTCACATGTACCCCTACCTGGACGACTGCCTCATACAAGCAGACAACAAACAAACCTTGACAGCAAACTTGGACTATGTCATTCATTTACTACAGGCCTTGGGATACACAGTCAACATTCAAAAATCAAGACTACTGCCATCCCAACAGATTATTTTCCTGGGAGCCAAACTGGACACAAGAACACAAATGGCCTTTCTCACAGAAGAAAAACAAGAGCAGTTACCAGAGTACTTCAAAGGGCTAGCAAAGCTCTCCCAGCTGACTGCAAGGAAAATCCTGCAGGCCCTGGGGTTCATGGCATCTTGCATTCTTCTGATACCTTTGGCAAGACTTCATATGAGAAAGCTGCAATGGTATTTAAAAAGTTTATGGTCCCAGCACAGCCAAAGCCTAGAGGATGTAATCCCACTTATCCCATGTCTGCAAAGGGAATTCTTGTGGTGGGCACAAGCAAGCCAGTTAAACCAAGGCATGTCTTTCAACAAACCTCAAGCAGGTCAAACCATTACAACAGACGCCTCGGATCATGGATGGGGGGCGCACATGGACGGCAGATGCATTCAAGGGCAATGGAATCCAAGGGAAAGGCATCTGCACATAAATCAAAAAGAGCTGTTGGCAGTGATATGTGCAATCGAGACTTTCGAAAATCACTTCAACAAGGACATTTGCTAATAAGGACAGACAACACCACTGTTATGTGGTACATAAACAAGCAGGGAGGCACTCATTCTTATCCTCTCTACAGATTAACATTGATTCTTTGGGAAAAGTCCCGGAGTCTGAAGGTCCACTTGCAATCCCAGTTTGTGCCAGGCAAGGACAATGTTCTGGCGGACAAGCTGAGCAGAAATTACTGGGATCCACACGAATGGATGCTGCATCCTCACATTTTCTCACAAATAACAAGGGCATGGGGAAGACCAGACATAGATCTCTTTGCTTCTCACCTGAACCATCACCTGGAAAAGTTTTGTACAAGAACTCACCATCCTCTAGCCTGGAAAACGGATGCTCTCTCCTTCAGCTGGAATTCCCTAACAATTTATGCATTCCCTCCTCTACCACTGCTGACCAAGGTGTTACTGAAGATCAAAGCAGAACAACCAACAGGCATTTTGATAGCTCCAGACTGGCCAAGGCAGCACTGGTACCCATTGCTGTTGAGCATAACTCGGACCAAACCGTGGCCTCTGCCTCTATGGCCTCTGCTCCTAACCCAGCACAATTACAGGACTGTTCATCAAAACCTGCAAACATTGCATCTGACAGCCTGGAGGTTACCATAACTTCTCCTGATATATCTCTTTCCAAAGAAGTTCAAGAAATTTTACTGGAAGCACGCAGACCTTCCACCAGAAAGACCTATTCAGCCAAGTGGAAGAGATTCACCATCTGGAATGCCAACAAGGGTCAGGATGCAACAGTATTTAGCATACCTCAGATATTAGAATACCTGGCAGAATTGCTTCATACTGGTTTCTCATATTCTTCCATAAAGATTCACGCTTCAGCAATCTCAGCAAAATACAATTGTGATCCACCTGTGTTCTCACATCCCTTGCTAAGACAGTTCCTAAGAAGGATAAAGAATATCAAACCTCCCAGAAAGCCACCAGTACCTGCATGGGACCTCAATTTCGTCTTGGAAAAATTAACTCTTCCTCCCTTTGAACCAGCAGCATCTTCAAAAATGCAATTTCTCTCCTGGAAAACGTTTTTTCTATTGGCAGTAACATCAGCAAGAAGAGTCTCGGAGATACAGGCACTCATGGCAGTACCTCCCTTTCTCATTTTTCATCAGGACAGAGTCTCTCTAAGGACCAATCCTTCTTTCATGCCAAAAGTAATTTTCAGGGTGTCTCTAAATCAAGCCATTCACCTGCCTACATTCTTCCCCAATCCTCAAAACAAGGGGGAAAAGCTGCTGCATACTTTGGACATACACAGACAACTACGCTACTACTTAGACAGAACAAAGACCACCAGAAAATCTGACCAACTGTTCGTAGCCTATGCTGCTGGAGTACAAGGAAAAGCAATCTCCAAACAAACAATTTCAAAATGGATTGGACACTGCATCAGATTCTGCTATTCCTTTCATGGAAAAGGTGTGCCAGCCAATATTAGGCCACACTGCACCAGAGCTATAGCCACTTCCACAGCTTTCCTAAGAGGAGTGACTACAAAGGACATTCTAGAGGCTGCTACATGGAGCTCCGTGCATACATTTACCAAGCACTACAATCTGCCTTTATACTCCAGATCCCGAGCAGGCTTTGCTTCGGCAGTCCTGCAGGGCATTTTAGCTACACCATCCCTTTATTAGTTCCAACCACCCCCAGCTTGGCTATGGTATTCAACCCATATGTTATGACTGCAGTTGCATTCTTGAAGGACATAGTACAGTTTTGTACCTACCATAAATGTAGATGTCCGATAGATATGCAACTGCAGTCGGATTTTCCCTCCCTCCTACCCCTCTGCAATTTTCTTTTTGGGTCCACTACCCCTTTTCCTATTAGCTGGGGGTATCTTTTATGGTGTATCTGTTTATTACTATTGTGCATGTCTGGAATTGTTTATCCATTCACCAAATTTAGCCTTCCTTGGAGGGCATCTGGGGCAAGAAACACTGAAGAAGATTGCGTCGGCCGATGCCTTTATACTCCAGCCATTCTGACGTCGGAGAGGAGGCGACACCAGCCGACGCCAGACCCAGACTTTGGAATCCGGCCGACCGAGGGCTGCCTGAGGCAGGACAGCCCATATGTTATGACTGCAGTTGCATATCTATCGGACATCTACATTTATGGTAGGTACAAAACTGTACTTTTCTCTCTCTCTCAGACAAGCTGTAGTTCTCCTTCTTGTAGGATTGGAGTGTGCCTTGCTTTATTTAGTCTCATCTTATCCCGTGTTCGCTCCTACCACCTTGTCTTCATTGATAAATATTATGTATGATGGTTTAGCAGTTTTGCTGACAGGGAAGCTGTGTTAACTACTCATAGTGTCTTTTGAGTTTTCGAGGATGATCTAGGCAGTCATACAAAACATGCTTGCTTGCATTTAAAAAATAATTTGTTGGTTAAGTCTTTGTACTACAATTGTTTAAAGAACTGAGACCTGGTTCAAGGCTCCAGAGAGCACCCCTGCAATACCAGGCTACAACTCTTATCACACTTTTCGGCCACCAAACCAAGACTGAAAGACTAAAGGTGGAGGAGTGTCCATATTCGCCAAGGATATTCACACCTCCAGGCTAGTTGCCCAACACAATGCATCTGAAATTCTCCAGGTGCAACTAACACTAGGTAAGACTGCAGTCCAAATTGTAGTTTGCTACAGATCCCCCACCATGCCCCAACATTCTCACTACACCTTACTAAACATACTGGAAAATATTAAGATACAACCAAACACCCTAATACTGGGTGATTTTAACTACCCTGCCATTAACTGGGAAAACTACTCTGGTACCAACACCTTAAATTCCAACGCCCTGGATCAACAAATCCATTGTCTCACCAGCAGCTCCAATATTCTATAATTGGTCATTACCAACACTGGAGATAGATGCTCCACACCAGTGGTCACCCCCCTCATTGGTCAGGTTTGACCATTAGCAAATTACCCTTGACATCCACATCCCACCCCCCAGTTAGGAAACCTCTGTAAAAAACTTCTCCAAAGCCAACTTCATGCTACTCAAGTCAGAAGTGACAAACTTCTTGACACCCATGCAGATGGGAGCTGAAAGTTCGACTGCTGAATCCTACACTAAGGCACTGTACGAGCACATCCACTCATGCATGAATCATGCCATCCCAAATAGAACCAAGACGCTCTCCAAAAAAGGAAACCAATCTGGTGGTACTGTGCCATAAACAAACTATACAACAGAAGGAAGAAACTGTTGCAGAAAAGAGGAAAATCCCAGGATGCAAAAAACTCCCTTACTAGCCTCAGTAAGAAGCTGAGATCCCTCATAAAGTCCTCTAAAGCTCATTATGAAAATAAAATTGCCAAATATTCCAAAGACAACCACAAGGCATTCTGTAGTTATGTCAGGAATCTTAATGGCAATGCTCAGATCTGCTCTGAGCTACAACAGAATGGCATTAAATCTACTGATCCCAAGGATATTGCTAATATCCTGGCAGATTGATTTAGTGCCAACTTCACCCTCCTCTCACTTCCTATAGGGCCCATCTCAATACCAATAGATTGCCAAATTCCAGTAATCATGGGCACACAGGAAGAAACCGCACTCTAAAAAGCTAAGAATACAGCATCCATGGGAATAGATGACATCCTGGGCTGTGTAATACATAAACTATAAAGTGAACTGGCACCTCCCCTAAGTGTCATGTTTAATCATAGCTTCACCTCAGGCTTTGTACCCACTGAGTGGCGCACAGCTACAGTTATCCCACTCCACAAGGGGGGATCCACCTTGGATCCTGGGAACTACCGTCCCATCAGTCTGACGAGCCTGATCTGCAAGGGCATGGAATACATTATCATGGAACTTATAAACAAAGACATTGGCGACCTTCAAACACTGGATCCCACCCAGTTTAGGTTTGTGAAGGGCCGATCTTGTCTCTTGAACCTGATTGACTTCTTCGAATCAGTCTCCAGAGCTGTGGACGAGGGTGAGGTGGTCGACACAGCTTATCTGGACCTTGCCAAGGCCTTTGACACCACCTCCCACTCTGGACTCCTAGATAAACTTACTAAGCTGGGCATAAATCCCTATGTCACTAGATGGGTTGCTAACTGGATTACTGACAGAACCCACACTGTAAAAGTAGCCGACTCCAAATCCAGCTCCAGACAAGTGATAAGTGGAGTACCTCAGGGTTCAGTCCTGGGAATGCTCTTGTTTGGCATCTGCTTCTCTGAAGTACAGGCCAACACTAAGGGGCTTTGGCTAACAAAGTTCTCAGATGACTGCAAACTGGGAGCCATTATTGAATCCCCAAATAATGTGGATATTCTACAAAAGGAATCCACTATGGAGATATAAAATCACGGTTGATGAACTGTCCTGACAGGGCTCTCACCCAACTGGAGTCAGTGTGACCATGGAGTTGGCGTATACAAATTTGCTGTAAGTAGAGGAAGGGGGCCAATCCATCACCTCAAAAACACTCCAAAAATGCCTTTCCAGATGTTTCCTTCATTGAAAGCAGTTCCTGAACTCCAAACCTAAGTGCAGACACCTCCACCATACAGTGAAAGAGCCAGTCATGGGGTACACTTTGCCCAAAGTGCAGTCATCAAAACTGCATCAACTCTCATACCAGGGGAACAAGCCTTCATAATGTCATTCTCCACTCAACCCATTGTAAAGAAACTTTATTCCTGCTGCACAGAAATTGGAATGCGAAATTGGAGGCAACAAGACACACACTACTTGCACCTACATCATGCCTCAGTGAACTGGGTACCCGGTACAAGAACCTACATCATGCCTCAGTGAACTGGGTACCCGGTACAAGAACCTACATCATGCCTCAGTGAACTGGGTACCCGGTACAAGAACCTACGTCATGCCTTAGTGAACTGGGTACCCGGTACAAGAACCTACGTCATGCCTCAGTTAACTGGGTACCCGGTACAAGAATTAAAACAAAGTTTGCAAAACACATTCAAAAATACCCAATTCCCTATTTCATATATTACTCAAATGAAAATGTTCTCATTGAGCCCCCACCAGAAACAGGACTACCTTTTGCCCAGTCAGACTCCCCCATTCAACAAAGGCAAATGAGCAAGTTAGATAAGTACATACATACATATCTGTTATTTACAACAGTTAACCAGGAATGTCTACCTGGGAAGATCCATCTTCAATGGAGGGAGTCCCATGGAAAAAAAATATAGAAAGTAAGAAATCAGTAAGCAAAATGGACAGAGTAATATCAACATAATGGCAAAAAAATATGTAAAATATTAAAAATATGAAATGTTGGTACAACCTGAAGTGTGTAAAGGAATAACCATACTTGAAATTAGGCAGGTATTACAGACATAGCTATCCTACTGTCATTCATTGATTGTTTGCTCTCCCATTCTGTGGCATGTACAAGGAAGAAGGCTTCCACAGCAGGCTGCAACACTAAAGAGAAAAAAAAAGTATTAAGACAAGTCATTCTAGCTTAAAATAACTCTTGCTTGTAAACCGCAGAATAATTGTACACACATTACGTCATTCTCACACAGCTGTAAGCAAATGCGCAACTAAAACACTGTTTTTAAAGTATGGTAGTCTAGAAACAGATGGCATTCTTGCCGCAACAGCAAGATGTTCAAAAACACTGTAGTCTAGTCTTCTAACCTGAAAAACAGTATAGAGACAATGGTCTGCCTTTCAACAAATCCAACAGATGTGTCCAGAATTAAGAATGAACAAGTCTGCGCAACAGTTCCTGGAAGGCAATTACCCACCCCAACCCACATGAAAGGTGCCAAGGTGTGTCCCCCCTCCCCCAGCAAATTAGTGTGTTATATTCAGGAGCCCAAAGCACACTGGTTCTGATCTAAACAGGATGTCGTAACAATACCAAAACAAGCCCATTTCTTAGAAACTTAAATGAAAGACCAGCCTAATCTGCTAGTTCGTGAAGGTGAATATGTTGGAGAAGTAACCTGTAAGTGCAAAGGTGGCTCCCTGTTTATAGATCCAGTCTTGTACTAGTCCAACGGAAGAAAAAAAAGACATTGAAGATGAGAAAAGAAAGCACCAAGGGCAGTGCAATAACCTTTTGGTAAGCTGCACAAGATAAGTAAACGTTACGTTAAGTGCATAGATGTCATTCATACCAGTTACCAATGGTAAAAAAAAAAAAGTGAATGAGAACTTTTATATTTTGACAGGAAAGATGACTCCAAAGCATGTATCCACACCAGCAATTCCCCCTCTAAAGCTTCCTATAAGTAACGCATTCTGTACCTAAAAAAGGTATAATATTTGAGTAAATAACCAACTATGAAATAACACATTTTTTTGTATGTTGGTGTAAAAACAAGTCCAAATAAAGTAAATGAGAAAAAAACTAAAATATTTTTATGAAAATAACTTTGAATTTCCACAGGCTAGACCTAACTTCAGATCACTCAGATTTCATGACATGTTGATAGAAGAATATGGTTAACATAGTTACTGAAAACTCTCTCTTTATATAAATATATATATATATATATATAGTTACTGAAAACTCTCTCTTTATAAATATATATATATATATATATATATGTGTGTGTGTGTGTGTGTGTGTGTGTGTGTATGTATGTACATATTAATTGTAAAGCTTAAAGCTTTATACTTTAATAGAATCAAGAGTCTGTTACTATCACTAAGTATCTCAGAGTTGAAATCTCATATATTCTGAGACTTTAGGAAAGAAAATAAACTAAATGAGCATTTTTTTCAACAGGCTGAGGATTTAAACAAGAACAATAATTATTTCATGTTAGAAGGCTTTAAAGCTTTGCTAAAAGAAGCTGAAATTGTCATTTTTTCCTTTCTTCATATCCATACATGATTTTTTTTTCAGAAGTTCTTTTTAAGGAAGTAGAGGACCAATCCATGTCTTCAGTTATCGGTAGCAGGTTTTTAACAAAATTAGAGGCTTCATTCAGGTTGTTAAATATTATTATTTCATTAGTTAGTTGTATTTTTATTTTATCTGGAAATAGAATCTGGGATTTTAGACTATTTTGTCTTAAAGCTTTTACAAGAGGCCAGCAGATGTTCATTGTGTTTCACTGTTGCAGTCATTACACTTGGGTTATCCTGCTGGCAGGCGACCCACAGTCGGCACGAGTTCCAAAGTCTTGGTCCGGCGTCAGTTGCTGTCGCCACTTCCTTGATGTCAGTGCGCCAAGGGTATAAAAGATGCAACTGATGCCATTTTCTTCAGTCTTTCTTGCCGCGTGGTGCCTGAAGCAAAAGCAGTTCACAAGTGCCGGTCGGCCGACTCCTGAGATTTTCAAAATTGAGTTTCAGAACCGAAGTCTTCAATGAAGCTAACTACCTCGTTGGGGAAACTTTTTCTTGATCCAGACCAATGTCAGTAAAAGTTAATAATTGTATTTCTTGTGGGAAGCAAATACCTCATAAGGACTTTCACTCTTACTGTATTCCTTGCCTAGGCCCTGACCATGACGTTACCAGTTGTCAGTTTTGTGCTAGATTCAATAAACGCACTATTAAACGTCGGTTTGATTTTGCATTACATTATTTTGGCCGAAGGTTTAATTACATAATGCCATCGGAACATCCGACTGGAATTTATAAAAAAACGTAAAGACAAAGAAAAGGACAGGCATCTGAGGTCCAAAACCTATGACGAAGCCTCTTCTAGGCCAGTCGCCGGTTTTCAGCAAGGCGCTTTCGCAGCCTCTGACACCCGCTACCTCCGCCACAGGCCGTAACCGACAGCCACGTGGAGACACCGAGGCCTGTAGAAACTCAAGGTATTGGGCCTACGGAAACTATTCCCTCAGATGGGTCCGGAGCCGCTGAGCAGGCATCGGCTTCTGAGGGTGTTTTCAGACCTTCACAACTTACAATTAAGCCCACTACAGCAGCCAAGACAAAGTCAACAACACCATTAAAGACAAGGAAACAAGTACAGCATTCTCCTGAACAGTCATCCATGCCAAAGAAACAGATGCTTAAAATGGCCGAAGACCTAATTACTTTAATCAGGGGTTCCCATCCCCCTCCTGACAAAAGGCCTAGGCAAGACACTGACTATGATTCCTCTGACCAGGTTTCTATTTCCTCCGATTCCTCTTCTGATCAGGGATATTCTCTCCCTCCCTATGAGGACTCTGATGCAGAAGAGTCTATATCTTCAGCCTCTCCACCTGAGGATTATTCTTTTGGGGAAACCCGGCACACCATGAGGGAACATTTCCATTGGGAGAGCCAGGATTATTCAGAATCCAAGAAAAGGCTCAGAGACTTCCTTTTATTGCCTCAGCACAGGCCCCTGGCTATTTCCCCCTGTGCTTGATATTGTTTTCTCTGAATCCAGTCTGTCTCCTGATACTTTACCCTCTGCACCAGTCAAGCCAGACAGGTACTACAGGGTCCCTGACTCTCATAAATTTCTTTACAAAACCCCACTGCAGACCCAGAAACAATTTCCCAGGGTCCTAAAGGGGTTGAGGCTTCCACTGCAAAAAATCCTGTCCCCTCGGATAGGGATTCCAGAGCTCTGGACAGATGGGGGAAAAAGTTTACACTTCTGCTACTTTAGCTGTAAGGGCTCTAAATTGCCAGTTTCACATGCTTAAATATCAACAGTACCTCATGTCATTGTTAAAACAGAAAATGGTTTCAAATTCAGAATGTCCTGACAGTAAGGAAATGCAGGATTTATTGCATGCAGTTGAACAAGTGGGAAAGCATACTCTGCAATGTGGTTTTGATTCATTAGATGTTTCTCGTAGAGCCACAGTTACAGGCTCTGTTATTCGAAGGCATGCTTGGTTGAAAGAACAAAGTTTACCTGACCATGTTAAAGTAAAATTATTGGATGCTCCACTACAACATGATACTTTGTTTGGTGTTAAGGCAGAAGAGGTGTTAAAGAAAATGGAGGATAAAGCAAAATCAATGCAGACAGTGAAGGATTTCTTACCGGTTCAACCACCTAGATTTAGCAGAAACTGGCCTTCAAAAAATTGGTCCTTTCTTGTATGTATGCTAGTAGTTTTGGTGGCTAATTTTGGGCAAGTATTAGAGTTGTATGAGCTAGCGAAATATAGAGGAATTAGGATAAGGGAGAGGAGGCAGGGGACTAGGAGGGATAGGATGACCTGATAAGAACATATTAGGGCAAAAGGGTAGAAAAGAATGAAGTGGGAGTAAAGGGAAGAGAGAAGGTAGGGTGGCAAGGGAGGTATGAGTGCAGAAGGTTGTTATAGGATCTTAGTATGGGAGTAAAATAGAGATACGGTAGAAGAGGAGGGGTTTGAAATTATATGGGTGGTATGCAGATGGAGGGGTGTGGAAGGGAAGTAGAGGGGAGGGATTTGGTAGGGGGAACAGCTATTGGGTGAATAGGTTGGGGGAGGGGTCAAGGAGGAATAAAGCTAGGAGTACTTGGGGTGGGTGGGAATTGAGGGCAGGGTAGGGGGGCGGAGTGAGCCCAAAGGACGAACAGAGCGGGATACAACTGAAGAGGTGAGTACAGGTATCAGTGAAGGGCAGTTAAATGGCTGTAGAGAGATGGGTAGATTCTGCCACTCACTGGTGGAGGGAGGAAGCAAGCAGCAAGGAGAGTCTAAACCTGACTTAGGTTTAAATATAGTCTTAGTAGTGTAAACAGGAGGAGGAGGTGGCATATGGTCTACGGTAGGCTGCTAGAATGCACGCACGGGAGGCCAGACTAGCACAAAAGGTATTACAACAAGGCACTGTATAATTTAGTAGTGAGCAACATACATTTAATGCATACTTGTTAGGGGGACTTTTCTGCAGTAGAGTTCTGATACCAGGCAGGCTGGCAGAGTTAGGGTGTCTTCAGGAGGTGGCTGGAGTTATTCCTTTTGCTTTTGAGGCAGGAAGGGAGCACCTGGGATAGATTACTGTGGAAAAGAGAGAGACAACACTTGGGTAGAGTTATAGATAGGTAGAAAGGGGAGAGAGGGAGGAAGCCAGGTAGAGACTGATGTATATATAGAGAGAAGGGTGGTGTTAGAAAGCATACCAAGTAGAAAGGGTAAGGGGTTAGCTAGAGCTATAGCTAGGCTGTTGAGGGAGAGAGTCCTAAAGGGAAAATCAGTGTAGAGAAGCAGGTAAAGGCTAGAAGTAGTAGTGCAGCTTAATCAGTAAGGAATGCAATACTTACAGACCACAATAACACTTTTAGCTCAGCTTTGTATCAGAGACCCTATTCCTTTATCGGGAAAGGGTTAAACAGCATTAATATAAGACCACATTAAACAATGAGCAGGGAGAAGGAAATACAGTCACTACTTAAATATTCAGGTTACTGTAATGTAATAAGCAAAACAATATCTAGGATACAGTGTAATCGTTAAGAACTCAAAAGCAGAGAGATACAGTGTAAACCTTATGAACTCAAAACAGAGAGAGACAATTAGCTAAGCCGATAACAGAGCTGTAACACTCGCTGTACGACCCTATTTCTACTTTGAGAAAAGCAGGCAAGCAATTATGCAATTCTAAGTATAGTTCAGAAGAGGTTTTGATGGCTTGCACCCATTAGTTCTGGGGATATGCTTTGGATTCCCAGTGGGTTTATTTAAAATGTGTAGGTGGATAGCAGAATACCTTCAAATTGCAGCCAAAGCCATAGCATACCCTGTTTCCATCCTTATAAACAGATCTATCTCAGAAGGCTACATCCCCTCCATATGGAAAGTTTCTCATATAATCCCCTTGCACAAAGGAGGTAAATCTACTGATATCTCCAACTACCGACCAATTGCTCTACTCTCCCCATTAGCCAAAATTATGGAAAAATGTATTCACCATCAACTACTTCAGCACCTTCTCCACAACAACTTGCTTGCGAATTGTCAACATGGTTTTAGGCCCTTTCATAGCACTACTTCTGCCCTGTTAACTTTTATTGATTGCATAAACAGGAATCGGAACAATAACTCTCTCTCAGCTGCTCTATTTATTGACCTATCTAAAGCCTTTGACATGGTCAGTCACAACCTACTTATCAATGTGCTAAAAGCCCAATCTCTTGACCCACAAGCAATCCTTTGGTTCAAATCCTGTCTGGAAAATAGACAGCAAGCAGTACTCTGGGACAATAATCTATCCACACCCCTCCCAGTGAGCACTGGAGTTCCTCAAGGTTCTATCCTAGGCCCGCTTCTTTTCTCCATCTTTATTAATGATCTCTATACTGTTTTTCCATAATCCACCTGTATACAATACGCTGATGACTCTACTCTTATCTGTACTGCCAAGTCTTCTTCCTCTCTCCAGACCCTTACACAAAATGTATTCAACACAGTTGAAAAATGGTTCACCCAACGCTGCCTTCTTCTTAACCCCCAAAAAACTAAACTACTACTTTTTACTCCCACCAAAAAATCAACACAGATCCACTTTACTATTACCTCTGACAATGGAACCTGTATTTCCCCTGATTCCACTGCTCATCTCCTTGGCGTAACTATTGACCATAACCTCAACTTCGATGCCCATGTTAACAATACTATTAAATCTGTCAATAAAAAATTAGGCTCCCTGTATAGAATAAAACCCTTCCTTACCCCACTAGCTAGGAAATCCATTGCCTAGACTCATCTTACATCTACCCTATTCTATGCATCTGCCATTTATACCAGTCTTTCAAAGCATAATCTCACCAAACTGGAAACTAGCTACAATAATATAACCAGATTTGCCACTGGCTCTCCATATAGAACCCATCACTGTCTCAACCTTAAAGAACTCAAATGGTTAGAACTACAAAACCAACTACAATACAATCAACTGGTGATTGCACAAAAAATCCTGCACCATCCTACTAATACTCCTATCCTCTCTAATCTGATCTCCCCATATAAAAATCTTACTACACTACGCTCTTCTAATAAGTTACTTATTGCCAACAATTTGTCTGATAAAGCGGGTGAGTCACTCTTTTCCAATGTTGTGGGTAGAATCTGGAACAAACTTCCTAGTACACTCACTTCTCTCTCATCTGCAACAATCTTTAAGAAACACCTCAGAGATCACCTAAAAATACATTGGCTTTGCCCCTGCTCAAAACCTGATTGAATCCTACTTTTCTTTCTTCTCCTCCCCCTTTCCTCTCCTGCTTCCAGAACAAATACCCCCCTACAACTCTTGAATAATTACGACCACCCCGCTCTTTTTTACCTGCATCTTTTCCTTCCCATTCTCTTCTTTTTGCTGACTTAATGATATATTTTTCAAGGGAATGCTAATGTTCAAATACTGTAACCTCTTGTCTCATTGTACATGACACCTACTAAAGAACTAATACTTCATTATTTCTTACACCTACTCTAATGAAACCATACATTGTTTACAAATTAATAACTTTTCTTAGTATGTCTTGCTATGTAATTGAAACTAGTCATTTTTTGAATGTTTGAATGTTATAATTTACTCATGTTTGGAGCTTTTCTCCCCGGGCCTCTACTGAAAATGGATATGTATCCAGCTAGACTAGCCCGGTCAACAAATATAAAATAAATAAATAAATAGTGCCCAACTTTTGGAACATGTTGCACCAGTTCCCCTCACTTCCTAAATTTAAGGCTTATCTATTTATTTGTTTTATTTATTTGTAGTTTGTTTGCCAGGATATTCCACTGGGCCACAAGGAGCCCATTTTCAATGGAGTCCTGGGGAGAAAAGCTCCAGAAAAATGCAAATACATAGTACACATTGCACATATACATTACAGATTATCTCATAGGAATACGAAGTAAATATGATAAGAAGATGTTAATGATAGAATACATCAGTATAGTTCATTAAACAGCAATAAAAAACTTTTTATTTATTTATTTATTTTTTTTTACAAAAGTAGCAGCATTGGGGTAACTGTTAAGTAGTTGGTCAAATAGTTCAATAGAGCTGTGGAACTGTAGGAGGCAGTGAATGGTATATTTAGTTCTAGGAGAGTAGGGAGTGGTATTAGAAGGATTAGGTAGGATGGGGAGCAGGAGCCACCACAAAAACCACCCCCACCATCTAGAGTTGGTTATTTTAAGTTTAGACATTTGGAACTGGAATTCAAACTTCCAGATAGTCTCTATGTGAGGCACAGAGTTTGCTGAGCTTAAGAGTTGGGTTCCTCACTGCAAAATAATGTATTGCCTATAGAAGTGTTATTGAAGGGTTAAACCATGATCCTTCAGTTAAATCTCATTTTGTAAACCCATTGAATGAATGGCTGAAACAAAGTTGTCGCAGACAAGTGTACAGTCTTTAGAGTATGGATAAGATGGAGATTCCACAGCCACTCCACATTTGATATTTTGTGCATGTGTAACAATATAACTCCATATCACCCTTACATAAATCCATGTGAAGTTCAACGTAGTATCCCTGTTGCCGTCCTCACATTTAGGATATTCTGCTGTGCAGGTAGCACATGACTAGCCAGTCTTCCAAAAACCTTCTCTCTACTTTAGGGCTCCAGAAGGCACCAGAAAGTCTGAAGTAAAGTGTGTGTGTTGTATGATGCCATCTTCAGAGCTTTTTTGCTGTAGCCGTAGCGTTTGTATCTCACTACCATATGCAGTCCCATCAGTCAACCAAATTTAGTTTTCTGAGGACAGATGAGTACCCCACAGAGAGATTTCCATTTATTTTTTCTACAAAATGATGTCTGACACAGATTCAAGTCAAGGTCTAAAGTTCATACCTCTTTGACCTGTGGTAAACAAAGTCTGAATAGAGACTACCACTCAAAGTGGCTTTTTTGCCTTGGACTGGAGCATGACATTTTATCCCTTGGACAACTCTTCACCAGCATAATTCTTTCCAGGAGTTCACTGCCCAAAAAAAGGGTGCCAGCCTAGTTTGTAGATGTTATGATGGTGTCCAAGGACGCTGGGAGCCTACCTATGAAATGAAGCATTCATAAAAGAGGGAAAGAGAAAGGCAACCAAAGATGTCACAGAAGGCTCACTTTTTCCGAGATCCATAGATTCTGTATTAGGAGAGGCAGTTTTATAGTTCTGACTATGTAATCTGTTGTGGCTAGTGTCTCTGGTACAACCACTCACAGATGTCCACATCTTCAATATCTGATTTGTCCTCTTGCTTTTTGCCCAAGGTAGTACTGGTTGTCTCTCCTGTTTGACCTGGCAAAAGGAACATATGAGATACTACCAGAGTGAGTGAACCTTCTAATTCAGAACAAGGTGGTCCTTGCTGCATCCTTTCCTGGATACACTGAGTCTGGGAGCTTGGCTGGACTCCTACTAATCTCAGGTAGACACATATTCAGAAGCCATCCGGAATATTATGGAGGAGGCTAGGAAGCCTAGTATGAGTAAATGGTGTGCTGTAAAATTGCAGAGATTCTCTTGGTGCCATTCCAGGGATCTAGATGTTAGGCGTGGGGTGACACTGGTCCTAGAATAGTTGTCGGATGTTTACAAGTCTGGCTTCACTTTCGTATCCATAAAAGTTTGTGCTTTTGCTAATTCCAGGCAAATCCCTGGTGTTCCTTTCACCAGGAGGGTCTAACTTGCTGGGAGAGGTCTTGCTCCAGGATGACTACAAATAGAGCTGTTCTGTGTAAAGTGCACAGCAGACAAGTGGTGAGATGGACTGGCAGAGAAAACATTGTTTGACCTTGTGGGAATTTTTTTATTCTTGTCTAATCTGCCTGCCCTTATGTGCTGACACCATACTTTTAGGCTGGGTGGGCAATGGAATGGTCATTCTGAGTGCATTCCTCACCCCCCTGCCACAGGGTGACCATGTCTTACTCTGTTCTCAACCTTTCCTTTGAGCCCTGGCTTCCATTTGAGCTCATTAGACGATGCACAGCAAGTCATTGCCCTTCAGGATAAAAAACCCATCCTCTGTCCTCCAGGATAGACACACCCATCCTCTGTCCTCCAGGATAAACACAGCCATCCTCTAGGATAGACACACGCATCGTCCCTGTTGCTGTTTCAGTTCTCTGAGCCACTAATTGTACTCTGGTCACCTGGACTGTAGTACAGGCTTTATCCCTGTGTGCTAATTTGCATAACAACAGGGATTGTTTTCTGTTGCAGGTCCTTTTTTGCTGTCTGCAAACCAGTTGTGTATGAACTGGTAACAAAACAAGCTCCCTGCAACACAATTCTGCTATATTTGTGTTTTTATTTATAATTTTATGGTGATCAGGTCAGGGGTGGCTGTGCTAGCAGGCTGAAATATATTACTTTGACCACAATTTATTTATTCCACTTTTGGCATTCTGTTGGTGAAAGTGAGGGCAGTTCGGTGATCATTGCCATGTATAGCGCAACAAACTCAAATTCATTACTGTAGCAGTATTTCTTTCACAGTTGTCATAGTCTAATATCAGAGTGGTAAATAAAAGGTGGCGGTCTTTTTTTTTTCGGGTTGGGGGCAGGCTATATGTGAAAACACAACACAGTTACATGATGTGTTTTGTCTTGGGAAAGTCTGTCTGTGCACAGTAGTTAGTCCATTACTGAAATCACTATGCATGAGATTTTGCAGTCTCACACCAGAAGTGTACAGAAAGTGGATATCTTTTTGGTGGGCGCAGGCTGTGTATGAAAGCAGAGGACAATTATGCCATCTTTGTGAAACTCATTCATATAGAATGCTTTGGAAGAGCAGTGCATATATGTGTCTTAGAGTAACATGATGAAGTGTTAGTGCAGCCATTATTTATTTCACATTCCTCACAGCCAAGCATCACGGATGTACATAGAAGGTGGCTGCCTTTTCATAGTAGGAGTGAGGAGGTATGCTGTATGTGAAAGATCCAGGGCAGTTATATAATCCAATGTCAAATAGAAGTTACTTATTTTTTCAAATGGAATTGTGGTTTCCTAACCACAATATTTTGAAATTGATTACTATGGCCATTGTATTTGATGTTCTTTCCAGTGAGAGACAGAAGTGTACCAAATATGGCTATGACTTCATGGGGGGGTTGTGAAGGCAAAGGGGATTGACAGGATCACGGTTGTATGATTACTGATGTGGCTGCTTGGAGATGAGGGCAGTATATCTCTTTGAGAGCAGTATGGCCATTATGTGCTGTAACTTGTTCACAGTTCGAGGTTGTGTACCATCTCAGAAGGAGCACATTATGGCGGGGCAGTACGTATGCAAAAGGAGCTGAAACTAAGGCAGCCCTCATTTTGGCTTTATTTTAAAATTTCACAACCACACTAATGCAGATGTTCATCTTCCTCTGCCTCTAAGTAGATGCTGAATTGCTGATGGGACATGGGCAGCTAGGCCCTTAAGTCTTTTGCAGGCCACATGACTCATTTTCTTTCCCTCATTTTTGTGCATGAAAGCGTCATTCTTCAGATCTCATTTGCTGCACATAACTGGAGTCGGTCTGACGCTCACTTATTTTAAGAGGTATTTTACTGATGCATTCAATGCAAATATTGATGGAGTTCTGTGATTTTCAGTGCAGTCACTCTCCTGGTCACTTCTGACCTCTTAAAATCCTTTATTGTATGCTTAGTAAGTCTTCCTTTTTGTCTGTTTAATTCTGTACTAACTTTTGGATTCTTAAAAGACATTGCTGTTATATTTTGGATTTCTGTACCTTTTTAATCATTTTACCAGATGTATGTAAATGATTGAATGGCTGTTGTCAGAAATGGATTTTTCTTGAAATGCAAGTTAAAAGTTTAAGGATGCATTTATAGCATAGTCACACAGATCAGAAGAAGAACTTTAATGAGATGTTGAAAGTATTACAGAGCCAAAACTGAGATTTGTTAGGTGCCGAGGACAGGAGAAGAAAGTAGCAGCTAACCTACATGTTCTGTGTTAAGTACAGAGTAGCTTCTTGTTTGTTGCATGTGTTTTGTATTTGTTTATATACAGACACCCATCTGTGTACCACATGTACGGCTAAATGTTGTATCAAAACTGTATTTTGCAAAGTCCACAGATGATCATGAAGACCACGAGTGTACTGAAAGCGTGTCCTAGCTGTGTGTTACTTCAGTATTCTTTGTAAACTTGTGTCTTACTGCAGGTCACATGTTACTAATTTTTGGTCTGGTTTTATTAAAATATTTTATAACTACTTTTCATAATAGTAAATACAACATTATTTACAATTTATTTGGTATAGTAAGTCTTTTGGGGCATTTATTTAAAATTTTTTTTTTTCTTTTTACATCTGTGTTTCCTAATATGCCCCCACAAATTCTTTATCATTAGAGTTTGCTCTCAGTCAGACGTAGGTAATGCATCCTAAAAATAATTTTATGAACAACTGCCTAATGTCTGTGGTTAGCAAACTATAGAGTTAATAGTTGATAATCGGTGATTCTTTAACAGGGCGAGGTGCATTGTTTAGTAAAATATGTTGATACTTTCCATTAAAAAGCCAAATATGCATGTATGTTTTTCCAATAAATATGTAATTCTGTCTCTTTGTTGTTTCTCGTCATTTTTTGTAAATCTGAAACATAAAATGCACAGATCATTGTCTCCAACAGTGAGACATACCGTTGTAGTGGATTGTTGCTGTACCACATAACTCTACATGTACTGTTAAGTCCTAGGTTAGAGGATAGTGACTGCATTAAGAAATAGTTCTCTCTAGAGTATTATTTTAGAGATGAATTGGCATTCAAGAGGAGATATGTTGTGTCTTTCGGCTTATCCTGGTTAGGGGTCGCCACAGCGGAACTCCGGTCCGCTAATGTTTGGTAGTGGATTTTTACATGCCGAGTTACCAGCTCTGACGCACAACCTTCAACGAAGGCACGCCCATTCATGCATGCCTCCACACAGAAGACGCTGTAGCTGAGAATCGAACGGGACAACGTCTTGCTGTGAGGTGGCAACGCTACCGCAGCACCACTACCGCAGATTCCATTCAAGAGGAGACATACTGTTAATAAATTAAGTGCTAAAGGTGTGCATGCTGCTACATCAGGAGCTCTCACTTCCTTGATATTACAGTGTCAACGTTCCTCCCTAATGATTTGTCAGGTGTTGTCTGGTTGCAATTTACAACGTTTCAACAAAATTAGTGTCCAAACATTTGATAATTCCATCATAACATGCAGTCATGTTACATCGAACATAAGTGAATAGGTATGTTTTTGCAGGGGACAGGGGTATCTCATGCAGTCCCCAACATGAGGGCTTTTCATTACATTTCTGATCCGTAAGTATGTTAGCTCTTAGGTCACACAGCCTTTGCATAAAAATAAACTGCTTAACGTGTTGATTTAAATGGAGTTGCCTGACGTCAGAGAAGTATATAAACAGAATCAAACTAGGCTGAATATATGGGCCCTCAGAACAAAACTTCCCCTATCATTCACAGAAATTGGATTAATTCATCTGGCCTTGACAGAATGAAACTGTATAATTCTTTAGGTAACCTGTCAGTATACGGTTACTGTTACAATGATTGCAGATTTTAATTACAATTCAGATTGTGTACATTTCACTATGACATAAAAAGCAAACTTTGCCGCAACACAGTAATTGATCAAGTAAGTAATCCGACTTACCTCGATGTTCTTTTGGATGGCAGTTTTGCTTGTAATTCCTTTAATGGATTTCATTTTTTCAATTGTACCCGTTAACCGTGTGCATATATATTCATTAATTTAGAAAAGGAAGCAAGACCAATTTTGCACCTTATAAGTTCACAGTGTAATTGGTCTACCTTTTGCATTTTTTTTAAATGAGTGTGTTGTGCAAGGTAACCAAGGGCAAATGTGTGAGGTTTAATAATATTAGATGGATAGTTGTGGAGATGTGTACATTTGAAAAAATGGTGTGCATGAATATTTCTCCCATTAACAAAGAAGTGGTATTTCCTACATTATTAAATCTGATAAAGGTAAGAAATGTTGAGAGTCTTTAGATAGGTCCAGCAGCATGACTTTTAAAGACTGTGTAAAAAATATTGACATCCTCTTTTGTCATAGTTTTTTTTCTAAAACACTTTGCAGTTTCTGGCGATTTCTAAGAAAACGTGAATATAGAATCGGTTACATTCTAATATGGATTAAAGTAATGAATGTTATTAGCATCTGTGGCATCCAAGGATGAAATCCTTACTGCAGCCCAGATGACATGAGGTCATTTAACGTCTCTGCATGTGTCACAGTATCCTAGAAGGAAAATGCCAAAAGACTGCCCCAAAAAGGACAATGCAGATTTCTGTATCCAAAACTCTGCAGAAGGCTTCCGAAAGAAACTGAATGACTACATTCCTTATTTGGAAGAAGATTACAGGTGTTCTCCAAATAAGAACCAATAATTATTGCTGTCCAAGGAAGCACTTTTAAAGGTTAAATAGCCATGCTGAATATTGTGTTTTGGTAAAGTTGGTAACATTAGAATAAAACAGTGTTTTGTGTTCCAAGGATATTTGTTCAGAGGCTGTAATGTTCAACCTGTCTAGGTAAAATGAGCATATAAGGAAGTAAAATGGATAGCAGTATTAAATAATGACCTGTTGCTTATGCTGCTTTCTCTCTATGCAAACGTTAGCAAGTTAAAGGGAGTTTGGAAATTAACTATCAAGAAATGATTTGTTCGATGGGTACTGGATATCATACATCACGGTTACAGGTTTTATTTCCATACCTTGCCTCCTTTCAAAGGCATGCCAGACATTCCTCCTCAACAAAGAATAGAGGCTCACAAGCAAATTTCTCTGTTACTCCAAATAGGGGCCATACAGCCGGTTCCTATGCCAGAAAGGGGCCTAGGATTTTATTCTCGCCTGTTCCTTGTGCCAAAAAAGGGGAACACGTGGAGACCAATTTTGGATTTATCTATCCTCAACACTTATCTGGACATTCCCAAGTTCAAAATGTTGACGTTACAACAGCTTTTACCTCTACTGGGCAAGGATCACTGGATGGTAACTTTGGATCTCAAGGAGGCTTACCTTCATGTTCCTATCAGGCTAAATTGCAGGAAATATCTGCGTTTTCGACTGGGACTTCTCACTATCAGTTCTCTGCATTGCCCTTTGGCTTATCTACTGCAGAGTATTTACGAAAGTTCTGGCTCCAGTGATAGCTTTCTTCAGGCTAAAAGGAATACAAATCTATCCTTATTTGGACGATTGCCTGATTCTGGCTCAAGGAAGGGAAGAGCTTCTTCGTCATTTGGAATATGTGATAGCAGTGCTAAGATGCCTGGGGTATTCTGTGAGCGAAATAAAGTCCAGTCTAGTACCCTCTCAAGACATGTGCTTTCTGGGTGTAAGACTGAATACAGCATCCCAGATGGCCTTTCTAACCCCGGACAAACAAAAGAATCTTTCCCTTTACTTCCATCATCTATCTCTTCAGTCTGGGCTGACTGCAAGGACAGTCCTTCAAGCCTTAGGGTTCATGGCATCTTGTATTCTGGTGCTTCCCAATGCCAAACTGCATATGAGGAAGTTGCAATGGTATCTCAAGAATGTATGGACACAGCACTGCCAGGATCTGGACACTGTCATTCAAATAATACCTTGCATTCAAAAGGAATTCTTGTGGTGGGCTCAGGAATGTCACCTAAGCAAGGGACTCTCTGTGACCCGGCCAGAGGCGAGTCAGATTTTAACGACAGATGCCTCAGACAAAGCTTGGGGAGCTCATCTAAACGGAAAGTGGATACAAGACAAGTGGCCTGTCAGACTACAGCATCTACATATCAATTTGAAGGAGATGTTCGCAGTCCAGTTTGCATTAATAGCTTTCAAGGATTTACTTCTTCCAGGGCAGGTGTTGATTCTAACAGACAACACAACTGTCATGTGGTACATCAACAAGCAAGGGGGAACACATTCTTATCCTCTATGCAGGCAAGCAATGATTTTGTGGGAGACTGCTCTCAGTTTACAACAAAGTCTTCAGGCAAGGTTTCTGCCGGGAGCACAGAACTCCTTAGCAGATGTGTTAAGCAGACAAATCATGGATCCCCACGAGTGGAAACTGGATCTTCATGTATTTCAGAAATTGACAGTGTCCTGGGAACTCCAGACATAGATCTGTTCGCTTCTCCACTAAACCACCAGCTGCCAAAGTTTTGCACAAAGCGGTTTCATCCCACAGCTTGGAAAGTGGATACTCTTTCTTTCAGTTGGAAAAATCTTCATGTGTATGCCTTTCCACCTCTGCCTCTCCTCCCAAAGGTACTTCTGAAGGTCAGACAGGACAAGCCAAGGATGATTTTGATAGCTCCAGATTGGCCTCGACAGCACTGGTACCCATTACTGAGAAGTCTAGTACAGAAGCCTCCATGGCCTTTGCCTTTGATTCCACATCTGTTGTCCCAGGAGGACAGTCATTTGCTCAATGTCAAACTTCACTCTCTTCACCTAACAGCATGGCATATTCTGTTTTAAGCCATAGAGGGTCTCAACTTCCACAACAAGTTTTGAATGTGATTTTGGAAGCTAGAAGGCCTAGTACAAGGAAAGTGTACGCAGATAAATGGAAGAGATTTTTATTTTGGAGTGCAGCTAAGGATTTGGATGTTTCTGAGCCTGATTTAAGTGTGGCTCTTCAATATCTTACTGAGTTATTGGACAAAGGTTTGTCCTTCTCTTCTATTAAGATTCATGCTGCAGCAATTTCAGCTCACTACGACTGTGACCCACCATTGTTTTCTCATCCTTTGTTCAAGCAATTTCTTAGAGGGGCAAAGAATATAAGACCCCCACGAAGGGCTCCTACTCCTGCTTGGGATCTCAATTTTGTGTTGGAGAAACTCACTCTACAACCTTTTGAGCCTGCAGCTACTGCTGAGTTGAAATATTTGTCATGGAAGACTGCTTTTTGTTGGCCATTACCTCTGCAAGAAGGGTTTCTGAATTGCAGGCCCTTATGGCAGTTGAGCCTTTCTTAATTTTCCATAAGGATAGGGTATCTTTACGTACTAATCCTTCCTTTATGCCTAAAGTGGTTTCTAGTGTGGCTTTAAACCAAACTATTCATTTGCCTACTTTTATGCAAATCCCAAACTAAAGGGGAAAAGATTTTGCACACTTTAGATGTACACAGGCAGTTGCGATATTATTTGGACAGAACTAAAGGGTTCAGACAATCTCAGCAGTTATTAGTTTCTTTTGCTTTGTGCTCTCAGAGCAAGCCTGTGTCAAAACAAACTATTTCTAAGTGGATTGGATTTTGCATTGCTTTCTGTTATTCCCATCATGGCAAAGAGATTCCAGCTGGGATTAGGCCTCATTCCACTAGGGCTACTGCCACTTCAACAGCTTTTGAGGGGGTGGCTACTAAGGATATTTTGGAGGCAGCCACTTGGAGTTCAGTGCATACCTTCTCTAGGCATTACCACCTTCCACTGTACTCTAAATCCAGGGCTGGTTTTGCCACTGCTGTGTTGCAGGGCATTTTGGCAGCTCCTGCTTCATTATAGTTTAGCCATCCTCCCTTACCTCTGCTTTGGGATTCTACCCAAGTGTTAGGACTGCAGCAATGTGAGATGAAGAACATAGTACAGTTTTGTACCTACCATGAATGTAGATGTTCGAAGATCCACATTGCTGCAGTCCAATTTACCCTCCCTCCTTCCCCTCTGTAGTTTGAGGTGGTTGTGTGGGTTGGGTTATCCATCTGAGGTATAATTGTATAATTGTATATATTGTATATATTGTACATATTTTTGGTGTTAGGCTGGTTGGTTGTTTAGTTGTTGTCTATGGGTTTTGACCTTTCTTTTTAGGGTCTTCTGACATCTGGGGCAAGAAAAGACTTGAGGATATGACGTCAGTCATGCGCATTTGTACCCTGACGTTCTGATGTCAGTCAAATGCGCCTTGACCGACGTCAGCCTTATACTCTGATATTCGGGCCGACCGAGGGACAGCGGACTACCCAAGTGTTAGGACTGCAGCAATGTGGATCTTCGAACATCTACATTTATGGTAGGTAAAAAACTGTACTTTCCTCATCATTTTTTGTAAATCTGAAACATAAAATGCACCGATCATTGTCTCCAACAGTGAGACATACCGTTGTAGTGGATTGTTGCTGTACCACATAATTCTACATGTACTGTTAAGTCCTAGGTTACAGGATAGTGACTGCATTAAGAAATAGTTCTCTCTAGAGTATTATTTTAGAGATGAATTGGCATTCAAGAGGAGATATGTTGTGTCTTTCGGCTTATCCTGGTTAGGGTTCGCCACAGCGGAACTCCGGTCCGCTAATGTTTGGTAGTGGATTTTTACATGCCGAGTTACCAGCTCTGACGCACAACCTTCAACGAAGGCACGCCCATTCATGCATGCCTCCACACAGAAGACGCTGTAGCTGAGAATCGAACGGGACAACGTCTTGCTGTGAGGTGGCAACGCTACCGCAGCACCACTACCGCGGATTCCATTCAAGAGGAGACATACTGTTAATAAATTAAGTGCTAAAGGTGTGCATGCTGCTACATCAGGAGCTCTCACTTCCTTGATATTACAGTGTCAACGTTCCTCCCTAATGATTTGTCAGGTGTTGTCTGGTTGCAATTTACAACGTTTCAACAAAATTAGTGTCCAAACATTTGATAATTCCATCATAACATGCAGTCATGTTACATCGAACATAAGTGAATAGGTATGTTTTTGCAGGGGACAGGGGTATCTCATGCAGTCCCCAACATGAGGGCTTTTCATTACATTTCTGATCCGTAAGTATGTTAGCTCTTAGGTCACACAGCCTTTGCATAAAAATAAACTGCTTAACGTGTTGATTTAAATGGAGTTGCCTGACGTCAGAGAAGTATATAAACAGAATCAAACTAGGCTGAATATATGGGCCCTCAGAACAAAACTTCCCCTATCATTCACAGAAATTGGATTAATTCATCTGGCCTTGACAGAATGAAACTGTATAATTCTTTAGGTAACCTGTCAGTATACGGTTACTGTTACAATGATTGCAGATTTTAATTACAATTCAGATTGTGTACATTTCACTATGACATAAAAAGCAAACTTTGCCGCAACACAGTAATTGATCAAGTAAGTAATCCGACTTACCTTGATGTTCTTTTGGATGGCAGTTTTGCTTGTAATTCCTTTAATGGATTTCATTTTTTCAATTGTACCCGTTAACCGTGTGCATATATATTCATTAATTTAGAAAAGGAAGCAAGACCAATTTTGCACCTTATAAGTTCACAGTGTAATTGGTCTACCTTTTGCATTTTTTTTAAATGAGTGTGTTGTGCAAGGTAACCAAGGGCAAATGTGTGAGGTTTAATAATATTAGATGGATAGTTGTGGAGATGTGTACATTTGAAAAAATGGTGTGCATGAATATTTCTCCCATTAACAAAGAAGTGGTATTTCCTACATTATTAAATCTGATAAAGGTAAGAAATGTTGAGAGTCTTTAGATAGGTCCAGCAGCATGACTTTTAAAGACTGTGTAAAAAATATTGACATCCTCTTTTGTCCTAGTTTTTTTTCTAAAACACTTTGCAGTTTCTGGCGATTTCTAAGAAAACGTGAATATAGAATCGGTTACATTCTAATATGGATTAAAGTAATGAATGTTATTAGCATCTGTGGCATCCAAGGATGAAATCCTTACTGCAGCCCAGATGACATGAGGTCATTTAACGTCTCTGCATGTGTCACAGTATCCCAGAAGGAAAATGCCAAAAGACTGCCCCAAAAAGGACAATGCAGATTTCTGTATCCAAAACTCTGCAGAAGGCTTCCGAAAGAAACTGAATGACTACATTCCTTATTTGGAAGAAGATTACAGGTGTTCTCCAAATAAGAACCAATAATTATTGCTGTCCAAGGAAGCACTTTTAAAGGTTAAATAGCCATGCTGAATATTGTGTTTTGGTAAAGTTGGTAACATTAGAATAAAACAGTGTTTTGTGTTCCAAGGATATTTGTTCAGAGGCTGTAATGTTCAACCTGTCTAGGTAAAATGAGCATATAAGGAAGTAAAATGGATAGCAGTATTAAATAATGACCTGTTGCTTATGCTCATGTTGATTTCTCTCTATGCAAACGTTAGCAAGTTAAAGGGAGGAGTGTGTGACATACTTAATACTAATGCACAGACAGACTAGCACATTCTTGTGTTCTGGCTGGATTTGCTAATTTCCACATGCAGCAGTACAGAAGAAATGCATAGTATCACAGCGATTCTGTGTATTTGTTTGTGCAGGCTGTGTACTGTATGGCAAATACACAAAAGGTTAATTAAAACTGAATTGTTTCATGAAAGCTAATGAAAAATGTATGCCTTTAGCTTATACAACCTTATATTTATTTATGCATTGACATTTGTTAACCGGGAAAGTCCACTGGGTTGAAAACCCATTTTGAGTGGAGGCCTGGGGAGAAAAGCTCCAGTTACATCATTTGGAGATAATTAGCATGTGTAACAACTACATACATTTTATAGTCTTTAACAACTTTTCTATAGAATCCATAATACATTGAGTATACCGTTTTATACAATTGTGTAACATATACAAAGTTTTAGGATTAGTATAATAAAGATTTGAAAAAAGTACAGGCGAGTTAGTGTTTGTAGTACACACAGAATATTTTTGTGTAAGTACAAGTATAAGGAAAGGCGGGTAGGTACACTGTTGTTAACATAAAAGAAAACAGAAATTTTAATGGATATCCACGCAAAGGCCAAGATGGCCTAAGTGTAAAAGAGATCAAATTCACACAGGTTTACCTTGAAATTGTAGGTGTTTTATACTCCTGATGTGTAACACAGCTTAAGGAGGTTTATGATTTTGTGAGCAGGGGCATATGGATTTATTAAGGAGGTGATTTTTTAAGGTGAGTTTGAAATTTTTTAAAGGATCCAATTGTGTGCAGTGTGGGGTAGGGTGTTCCACAGTTTAGATATGACGTGCGAGCACAAGCTTTGTCCAGCCCTTTTATTGGGTTCTGAAATGCTTAGGAGTTGTTTGTTAGTGGATCAAAGGTTTCTGGTGGGAGTGTAGAATTGTAAGATCGAGTGGAGAGATGGGCAAATTTCTTTATTGTATATTAGTTTATGAGCCAGGGTTAACTGGGTATAATGAAGGAAGTGGGGGAATTCCAGCCATTTTATTTCCTTAATGGCATGACAGTGGTGAGTTTCGTATGATCTGGTAGCGAAGTTTGTTGTTTTATAATAGCAAGATTGTAGTTTGTTGCTTAGGGATGGGTGTGAAGGTTAGTAAAAATGGAGGACCCATAGAAGAGGGATGGGAGTAAGAGGGTATTAGCTAGTTTAATTTATTTTTTTGGTGTATACATGTATAAGTTTTGTCTGTAGATTTTACCTCGTTTAAAATGTTTTTTTATAGTGTTTAGAATATGTTGCCCAAAGGATAGTTTGTCATCGATAGTAATACCTTGTTCTTTAGCTGACTTTACTACTTCAATTTCAGCCCTATTAAGGGAGTAAATCTTTTAGTCATGAGGAGGTGGCTTAGAAGAGAACAGTAATAGTTTGGATTTTTTGGGATTTAAAAGAAGTCGATTCATTTAACCAATATTTTATGTTAGTAAAGGCTGCTTGTGTTATTTTTTTGGAGGTCTGAGAAACTTTTGGAGTAGGATATGATTGTCGAATCATCAGTGTATTGGATGAGTGAGTTCTGGAGAGATGCAGAGTGAAGATCAGTTATAAACACGTTAAAAAACAACGGTCCTAGAATATACTCGTATGGGACACCTGCTTTATTGACTGTGTATCCAGATTGTTTATTTTGTCATTGGAGAACTAGGTAAGGGTATGTTGGGAACATCCTAGAGCTGCAAGCTGATGAAGTAGTTTAGTGCGCGATACTGTGTTGAATGCTTTGGACACGTCCATTAAAAGTACTGATGTTAGTAGACCAGTGTCCAAAGCCTTGTTCACAGTATCAGTAAATGACAGTAGGGCTGTAATAGTAGTATGTGTATGTCGGAATCCTTGCTGGGTAGGGGCAAGTAGATTGTTATCACGGAGGTGTTTTACTAATTGATGTTGTATACATTTTTCTAGTATTTTAGACAATGGGGAGAGAATGGAAATGGGGTGATAGTTTAAGTAATTTGTGTTTCTACCTTTATGCAATGGCGTAATAATGGACTTTTTCTGGATTTGCGGGATTTTGGACTCTTAAGATAGATCTGTTAATTAGGCTGCTGATAGTATAAGCTATTGTTTTGGCACCAAGTTTCAGATATTCGGAGGGGAGTTTGTCTGCAGATAAGGAGCTGTGATGATCCAGGTGTGCCTGTAGTGGGGTGTTTGCCAGTATTCAGAGGACCATTTAATTGTGTATTTTATTTATATTTGATGACAGGTATAGTGGGCGGATCGATAATGGACCCATTTTAAGAACAGCACAGGAGTTAGAGAGAAAAGAGTGGAATACAGTAGTACAATACAGTAAAAATACAGTAAAATGAGATAGTAGCACATAGGTAGTTAGTGAGCATCTAGTAGTAAAGGTAACTCAGAAATAAAGTACAGTAAAACATGAAGGAATGACTCATTTAAGCAGGGCTGTATTAACCCTTTTAAGAATGTGTGTGTGTGTGTGTGTGTGTGTGTGTGTGTGTGTGTGTGTGTGTGTGTATGTATGTATATATATATATATATATATATCTGTGTAATTAGGATGAGTTAAGGAGAGTACTAGTGTTATGGTGGTTAGGGAGGGGGAAAGAAGCAAAGAAGAGTTACCATAAAGCTATATGGTTAATGCAGTGGAATTAAACAAGGGTTGAGGTTGAAAAACTTAGAAGAGTTTATGAGGTTAGAATTGTTTGTAATGGGGCAGTAACTGTAGCATTTACAAACGTCTCTCTTTTTAGCGAAGTGAGTAGTTGAGGTCCAAATTTACTGTAATCTGTAGTGTGACAAATTTCATGTGTGAGTAAGACACAATAATTTGGTTGCAAGGATTGCAAAGGCATGTTCAGTGGTCTTATGCCTGGTTAATACTTTGGTATTGTTGGCTTGTGAAAGAAGCTGGTATGGTATTTCTTGAATGGCTAGCTTGTGACTATGCAGAGGTATGGAGTCAATGTAAAGTGTTTTGTGGGCTGAGCAGAAAAGTATGTCTGCTCATTCCTTTAATGGGGAGACATCTGTCCCATTGCACTGTGTCACACGTGTTCATTTGGAAGTCTGCAGGAAGGTCTGGGGGTGTTCATTTGGAAGTCTGCAGGAAGGTCTGGGGGAGAAGTAGATTACAGCTATGGACATTTGTGGTTTTATGGGTAGACAGAGGTTCAAAAGTAACTAGTTTGGGCCATATTAGTCTGTGGTGGAAGACATTTTGTAATGTAGGGTAGATTTGGTGAAACCCAGGCAGCCACTATTGGTGCACATGCCTGTTTTGTGTTAATGTAGTGACGAGTGGATGTAGAATGCAGGAGTACAGCTTGAGCAATGTTTTTATAAGGGCACAAATTCAATGTTTTTGAGATGGCCAGAGTTTGACTTGGATTAACGTTGTGTTAAGGCTGTCACAGTTAAGTCAGGTGTCTGAGTTGGGCATAAAGTGTTGTAGTGGTGAGGGAGGCAGTTGTTGATGAGACTTTCGTGGTCTGAGGTTTGTTTGAATATCACTGTGTAGAAAAGTGGATAGTGAGCATTTACATCTGTTTGTGAATGGTATACTTTGCTGATTGTTTGGGCTGAAACAGTTTTAAGTATGATTTGTTTTCTTTTTATCCTATGTAGCATTAGGAAATCTATCCTGCAGTTGGGTGAGAATAAAAAAAGGGAAATAATAAAGTGGTGGGTTTCTCATCCACAATTGTTACGCTTGTGTTTAGGAGGTGTTCTGAGAGAATGAAACAAGTATGATTGTGAGTGAGAAAAGAATGAGGAAATACAGGCAGGTGTGTTTGCCTTAATGCATGTTGATGTTAGATGTGAGGGTAACGTTATGCATGCAGGTAGTGATTAGGAATGTGCTTTCTTAGTTACAGTAAGAGAGGGAAGTGGCTGCAGACATGAATGAGGTAGACTGAGTGATGAGTTTTGAATAGCACTGGTTAGCACGGTTAGTAAACACTCAAGAAATATGAGTAGTAGCAAGTTACCAGAGTGGTTTCTGTTCTCAGTATGGGTATGGAGTAGGGGAATATGTTTACATAGTAAAGTGCTAAGAATAAAGATATTTGGGACTTTGTACATCTCAGCTGGGAGTTTAGGAATTCAGATGGAGGGGGTGTATGCATGGGGGAGTGTACAGCTTATTAGAAGTCAGTAGTGTGCAACAGTGAGAGGTCAGCAGGAAATACGAGTGTGAAGAAGTAGTTGTGGGATTGGGTTGGGAGAAGTCATAATATAAACATAAGTATAGCGCACTGAGGGAAGCTGCATCAAGTCAGGAATGCAAGGGTCTGTAGATAACGATGCAGGATACATACATACACAAATAAGCAGTGCTAACAGTGGTCTGTGATTTCATACCCTAAGCCATCTGTTTCTGCATCTGCCATGTCATAAGACCTCCTGGAGGAAAAGAGAACATTTTGGTTTTAGGTACAGTTTACTTGTAGTTTCCTATTTTTTGGCCATTGTCAGAGTCAGCTGCATAGTTCAACGCTGAGCACTGGTTTTGCATGTTGTGGAACTTGAATTCAGTTGTGACAGTTTGTGCTAAAATGACAACTATATTGAGTGATGACCAGTTAGAAATCCGAGGAAGTGGGTTATTATGCCACAGTTCCATGTTCTGGTTATGACTGCCTTTGGTGCAACACATTTTACTAGTCATCAGAAGTGAAGGAGTGATAATTCTGTTTGAAGATGAAGAAGTAACAATTTCAGAGAGTTTGACAGCTTTACTTACTCACTGCTCGGCAATTTCTGCTGTAAAACATTTAATGTGCTTAAAAATTATTAAGTGTTGTGTTGTTGCAAACTTCTTGACACAAAATCCAAACGTAGCCCTGAGATTGATAATATGAGATCCTTTTCTTTTTGTACTGCATACAGATTTATATGTTGAAAAAAATGCACTGTGCTATTAGGTAAAATGTAGCCCAGAACAACAAGATATTCTCTAAATTAGACAAAACCAAAGCTAAAGCATTAGATAACAAATATAGTAATTGGGGAGGAGGGCCCGTCAGTGTAAGTAAGGCTGCACTCCTTAACACCAACCATGTTTACTTATGTACTTTCTGTAGTTGTCAAAGAAAGCATGTACTAAGCTGATTCCTCATTTCCATTTTGTTTCTTGAGAAGAGGTAGCAGTATGAACAGAGGAAATTGTGATACACATTTTATGTTATATTCGTTTACTAGGGAGGTACTCTACTAACAATCGGTCATTTACAGGTACATGTGACCATAAACAGCAGTACAGTAGATAGAAGAAGCCACATACAGAGCCATATGAGGGAATAATATAGTAAAGTAGAGCACTTCAATAAAAGAAGGAGCTTACACTATGGATGAAAACTATAGCTTGTACAGAGTGCCATAGAGTTCAGCATGAAAGTTTGGTGTTGTAACCTATAAACAAGGGACATTGATGAGGCAAATTAGTGACACTGAAGTTGCATGATTGCAACTCTTTTCTGGAAATGTCTTTAAAGTTGCAAAGAAAAGTTAAAGAAGGAAGAAAGAAGAACGTGTCTAAATTTGGGCTGTCTACCAAAAGAAAGGAAGTGTACTGGACTGGAGTCTCAAGTAAGGAAGTACATCTGAACATTTTAATGTCTTTCTCAGTTCATTTAGTGTGCTGGAGATCTGATTAGTTTTTAGCCACATGAACAGAAGATTTGTATAAACGTAATGTAGATGGTTTCAAAGCAATAGCTACAACAGTTTCAGATGTAGTGGGGACTACGAGCTTTCCATTAGACCTTTCATCACGTACATTTGGTAGTACTATGTGTACCTTAACATAATTGTGCATCTGACAGAGTGAAAACAGGGTGAGTATCCTTGTGTATGAAGCATGTTGTCTGTGATCTAAGAGAAAGCAAGTGTGTTGCTGTGTGCAGTTGTGCTGTTATCCTTGCATTGCCTCATTGTAAACAGGTGAGCATTAGTGCATTATGAGACTTTCTCATAGCCTGCTTGTTGATTGAGGAGATGTTTCCCTGGTTGGAGATGTTCATTTTGGACCAGTTATTGTCACTGACCTTGGTGGGGCTCCACATCAACCTTTCTCCATAACCCTTCTGTATCAAGTGGATGCCTGGGAGCTTAATCTCCCTGCTGAAAACTGTACTGTTAAGAGGTATGCTGGAAATATGTAACACTTTGTACTAAGGGAGATTGACGTTGTGGTCGGGGAGGTTGAGGGAAAAGGGTGACTGAAAATTTACAGAGGGGATTATATTACACTGTATTTGTATATGTGGGTGTCTTACTTTTGTATATAGCTGCCATTGAGGAGGTAGAGTGAGGTCTGATAACACTTGCAAATATGATGGGCGGGCAGTGCAGTGTTGTGTGGCAGAAGTCATGAAAATGCAGATCTGGTAAAGAAAGATGAAGAGATTTCAAAAGATATGCCACTGACCATAGGTAAGAATCTTCTGTTTTATGCAAATCAGAATGCACACTTTATTTCTTTAGAATGTTTGCCATTTGTTTGGAGTATATCAATGTTTAGAGAAACAGCAGCCCTACTTGATCTTGAAATAGTAACTGGAAATAGCATGTGTTATTTTGAAGCAAGGTCAAAACAAACCCTTAATGCCTACTGCAGTAAACACCTTGTCTTTACATTTGGGAGAAAACTGTAGTACACAGAGTAAACCCATGCAGACATGAGAAGAAATGTAAACTCCCCATTTGAACCCCAGACCCTGGAGATGTGAACAGAGATAATGACTGCATAGTCGCTATGCATGAAATGCTCTCATTAGATCATGAAGCCAAAGCATCATGTGCCACACCCCTTCTGTTTTGAATGTGTTCTTCCAATATAAATTGCTGCCATTTGGCCCTTGTGTGTCCAGTTTTCAACATGTGTCTGTATACATCATGGACGTGACATGTCACCAGTTCACAAATGACCAAAACTCTTCCTGAAACTAACGTGCCAAAAAAAGTAACTTGCTAAAAACCATTGTATGAAATTAATTCATTAATGTTACTTTAAGTAAATGCCTCATTCCTGAAAAACATTTTGTAGAAAATTAAAAATGTCCAAGAGACAAAGATTTTAAGAGCTAAAGCCTAAGAGACTTGTGTGTTTGAGCAGGATGTGTAAACTAACAAAGAATGATTCAGTAAATATAAATATTTTCACAAATTGCTTGTATGCATGTACATAAAACAGATCTTCATGTTTGCTTGAAGGCATGTCTGCATCCCTCCCACAACTTAAATATTCCATGTGAAGTTTACCCATCTCTGCCTGCAAATGGTTTATTGTGATTAGTGTACTATCCTGGTAAACAAACTAAATAAAGTTGTACATCCTCCAGGGTAATGGGAATACTTAGCAAATCATTTTTGTTCTAAAAAGCATAGAGTTTGTGGAATATATTGGCATTAGGGATATGGGCCTTGGAGGGTGAGCTGCCCTTCTGTCGCTGTTAATTTGATAAAGATACATTGCTGCTTTGTTTAATAATATATTGTTCCATATCATTGTACAGTTCCATGGCAAGTTACAATTATGTCTGGCTGCAGGTCTTTTTAAGCATTTAAGTTAGCAAGAAAAGCAGGTTTAACTTGCAGCTTCGGTGATCTTGAACGTTTACCAAAGCATTTCAGTGATCTTTTGGCAAAGATTTGCATGTTCAGTACGTTATTTTCATCAGCAACTTGTCACATATCTTTACTTCTAGGGACACTGTAGAAAAGGATGGTACATACCTTCTTCTCTACTGTAGAACTGTTTGCTAATGTTATATTTAAGAGTAAAGAGTAAGGTGTGATACCCAATTAATGGTTAGCTGAGATAAGTGTAATCTAGGCAGCAGTGTAGCTAGGTAGGAAACAAGCGACATATTTGCATATTAATTAATGTGTTTCTGAATAAGTCATAACTATAAAGGGCATATTTCTGTGTAACCCTACAGTAACTGTAACGAGCGACTTACTAAATGTTATTTACGCTATGTTTCAACTACGTTGCAACTGAAATGATCATATACTGGGTGATGTGCTAGATTATTGCAGTGGCATACTGGCTTGACATAAATGTTGCGATTGAGTACTAGTATATGAAAAGAACGGATTCAGGCACCTAGGCGGTGCGACATCCACCTGTGAGACAGCTGGATGTGGACACATGGCAGGATGACAAATTAGCTGCAGTGACAAATGACTGTGGACAATTCCCTGTCAGAATTGAGGAAACCCCTACACCCTAACCACAGGTGGCACATAGAAATCCCCACAGTGATACAGTGTGCACCCCCTTAGAAGCCACCATGTGCAACTGTCAGTGGAACATGTGGCTGGCATAGCATGCCACGTGGTACCATGGAACCTGTGTGCTGTGGGCAAAGCCTTTATTAATTGAATATGCAATGTGATGTGTGTAGTGCTTGGTGCGTACTAAACTCAAACAGTATCACAACTTGTAGAAATGTGCCACAGCACGGAGGAAATCCTGCACATCACTGTAGTCACACTTATGTTGTAAGATGTGCTTTAGGCGACGCTCCCTTACTACATTAGCCTTTCTACGCGGTGTTACAGGCATCCCCCTCAGAAGAGATTCACGTCGGGTATCAGTCAGGTTCTGCTCCTGCTGCAGAACACACAGAAGGTCGGCTAGCTGTACAGTAGGGTGTCTCAGTAATACCTTCAGCCGACTATGCCACGCCTCCACCTGGTTGTTAGTCCGTGGGAAGTCCATTTCTGAGACGTCAGACACATTCCAAAACTGCAAAGGGTATGACGATGGCATTCGTGTCTGTGCTGAACAGCGGGATGCATACTTGCGTGGTCGGCCTCGTACATAATGATGGTCTAGAAAAACACCAGTTGGCTGAGCGCATTCCGGTAAGGAAGCCACAATGTCCAGAAAAGCAGGGACAGCATCATCCAATGGTAGGAATGCCAACGCTATTAGCTTGCAGATGGCAATTGAGAATGCAATGTCCGTGCCATAGAGGGCGACAAGGTGATGACACTGGATCTGACACCAGATGATCTGTGCAAAATGGAATAGGCATCCCTTCAGAATACTCCTAGGGAATGCCTTCCGGCTGGCACGTATTGCTGCCTTCTCAAAATTGGTCATAATATATTGTGGAGACAAAGTGCATCCCTGATCAGCAACCATACCCTTCAGTACTTCCCACAAAGCGGTGTATGCAGACTCCGACTTCCGTGTCATGAGACAGTACACCAGGGGTACAGTCTTTGTTGAGGTGGGGTTGCCAATACATCCATGTTATGTATATAGCTGGCGACCTATATCAGCCCGTGTGGGGAAGGTGCCATCTCCAAGAATGATGTCGGACCTGCACAAATCTGTCAAATTCTGTGTAGTAGTAAGTAGAACCAAGGAATCTGTCCCATCCATATCCAACCTTCTATGGAGGATGAAGCTGCCACTACAGAGTGGATACTGGCTGACATCAATATCCGCAAGTGTTGCTGGAGGTGTAGCCATGGATGCCCATGCCCACTGCCGTACCCTGGGTATGCTTCGCCGAAGTGTTGCATGACAAGGCATCTCCTGTAGTACGTTGTCATCTGCTTTGCCTAGGACACACTGCATTACCAAGCTTGGCAATTCATTACCGGTTACCACCCTCTGCCGCAGTTCTGCTCTCAGTGTAGCCACGTGGGCCATTGTTGCATCTGGGCCATGCTGGTGTGGCAGTGATTTCAGCAGTTCTTCTCCCTCTTCCTGGTATACAGTGATGGCACATCCTCTGCACGCCTTTACTCTCCGCTCGATACATGCCCAATACCGTTTCGGTGGTGCTTCACTTTCCAAATGATAGAGGTACCACTCAACCACCAGCATTGATTTACCACGTTGACTGGGCACTGTGGTGTATCTGTTGCCAAGCAGACCGGGGCTATACAGATACATAGATTCCAGCATGGTAGCAGCACTTGTTGATGGCCTCTCAGTATCCATTTCAGCCAGGCTAGCTGGGAATGGGATATACAACCAGCCTTGGAGCAAGTCCCTTCCATACGGTGGGTTACTCGCTGTATAACACCTTGTCTTGTACCGTGTGTAGTAGCACTGTCTGCCACAGTGGCCCTGTACAGCTGTGTGCACTCCCCCGTCTCTGACCGCCTCTCTGCTATAGTGTCACTGTTTGCAGTTAACACAACCCTGGTGTTGCCATATGCTTGTACTCTGGTAGGTGTCTACAAAGCCTAGTTGCAGCACAGATTCTCACTGTACTGCACCAGCCCCCTTTAACTCCCAGTTGTTGCTGCTGGCCAATCAGGGTGTTGGGCCCAGTCTCAGTTTCAGTGGCAGAAGTTACATAGGGAGGTACCTGTGTGTTGCACCCTTGTCTGCCTACATGGGACTGCGTATTTGTGTACACCCGTATAGCAGGGACAAATGGATGGGTTTGGTTACACCTGGAGGACATACATTACCATAGTGTGGGTGGTGGGTTAATGCTACTGTATGTCCTGCTACTGGGTTAGCAGTCCATGCTTGACCAGGTTGGCATGTTCCCACCTAACACTGCACCCAGGGGCTCTACCAGGAAAGGTACTGTTGTTGCAGGCATGCCTCTCATGTGAGGTGGTCCTATGCTAAAGCCCTCCTGCTGTGACATGATTCCTCCAAGTGCACAGACTGGTGTTTCATTAGGCTGTACTGTGTGTGGGGTATGGAGTCTGCAACTAAAGTGTATATCCCTTTAAGGTCTTAGCCTGACACATGACTTAGTGTTGTATGCACCAGTTCTCAGGGCTAGCTGTGCTGTGTTGTATGTTTCGTAATGTGGATTTTGCTTCCTGCTTCTTTGGGACCGTTTGCTGTGTTTTTGTGTTCAACAGGGGCTGTGGAGGTAAGTGATACTGTTGTGTGTGTGTTTGCTGCACTTGTGTGGCACTACCGATGTGCCGTTTGTCTTTTTGATCGGTTTCCCGTTGCCGGCCGTGTACACTGTCACTTGACAGCCTGCGTTTACACTTTAGGGGCCGTCTGCGTTTGTCGGTTTTCCTAATGCAGTAGGTTACCACAGCGGGTCTTTCGTTTGGCAGCACCGCTCTACGGTCTAGCGGTGCTGCGGCCTTCTAGTTTCGGCAATGTAGCTTGCAGGCATTTGTCTCGCGATCTACATGCTGGAACCTGAAAAGAACATACACTGTTAATTATCCTACAATAATTGTAAAGGGTAAAGTGAAATGTTTTGCTAGTTAAACGTAGCATAAACAGTACCACAATAATTAAAAAGAGGACCTACTAGTTGTTATCTATACTGCATGTTGATTACCTGATAACTGAAATAAGCTGTTAATGTAGTGACATACTGGCTTATGAACACTGTTTTAATTAGTACATGAAAAGAACCGTTACTGTATACCATCCCTAAAAAATTGCAATGGGTGGAGATAAATGTATGCCAATAATATTTCACAAGTGGAGCCACCCACAGCAAAGCATATATGTACCCCAGTGATATTTCTTGTTACAGAATTGTTTGACTACTATGTTAACTGTTACTTAGAAGTTTAGTGCATTGAACATTTGTATGCTTAAAGGCTTGATAAACTGTCCTAATCTGCACCTATATTTCTTCTTTTTCCTCCCTAGGAAAACTACTCAACTCCCTAACCCAACTCAGCCTGCCCCCTTTGAAAGGCTTGCAATGCCAAGAGACTGCTGCTGGTAGACTTCTGAATCCTCTCGCAGTCTAAATATTTTTTTATATAGTTCTGACACTAAAGAGGGCAAGGTTAATACTTCTGCATTTATCTTATCTAGGTTGAGAAAGTGTATTGTAGTGCACAGCTCGGGAGCCCCGCAGTACTGGCGAAATTAGATTAGGCTTCCTAATAACCCTGCAGTTCAAGTTTAAAATGAAAAGGGCAGCTAAAGCTTAAAAGTAAAAGGGACAAACAAACATATATCTAGGAAAGAGTGATTACCTGAATCTTACCCATTTTCCTCCCCTGAACAGCACATTCACATTGTTTCTGTAGTCTCGCGGCCTGGCTGGACCCGCTCCGTTTGCCTCACTGCGCTTGGCTCACTCCGCTCCTCTACCCTATCCCTAATTCCCATCCACCCCCACTACACCTAGATTTATTCTCAATCCCTCTTCATCTGACCAACCCCTACACCAGTCAACAACCTCAAATCATTCCACCCCAACTCACCTCCCCACCCAATAAGCACACTAAGTACCTAGGATCCACCCCTCCACACCCAGCCCAGTTCTTTAACCCACAATACTTCTAATACCCAAGCTCTACCTAGACAAATCATGCAAGGCATACTACCACTCCTACTACTAGCTCTCACCACCCTAGCCTACACTACATCCATACATACTGACACACCATTAAACAATACCTTCCACACAGCACATACTTTCACACATACACACGCTCACACAAATGTCATCTATTCCACATTATTTAATGACAGCTCAATATTTCACATATATAAAATGCACACCACACAACTTTTCACAAGAAAAATGTCTTGTAGATCTAATACAGAACTAGCACACTCAATTAATCTCAAACTACTCCTTAGAAAATGGCTACTTATCTCAGGGGACATACACTCCAACACAGGTTTGTGCAATACCATTCTCTCAAACAGACATAAAACCTACTTATTATTAACCTTAACTCTAGAAGTATATCTAACAAAACTACATGACTTGCATGCATTCATAGCTCGCAACTCCCCTTATATACTAACCATTACTGAGACCTGGCTAAAACCCAGCAACCAAAACAAAGAAGTTCTCCCCCCAGGATATAATATCCTAAGACTAGATAGAGGTGATAGGAAGGAAGGCGGAGTTGCAATTCTATTTAAAAACACACTTAACCTCCAACCTCTGCAAAATCCTCTACCCAAATTTCTGAATGCTGAAACATTAGTCTCAGTTTTATTTCTAAACAGCAAAAAGAGAATAAACATTCTCTGTAGTTACATCCCTCCAGGAAACAACTCTCCCGTAATCGAGGAAATCTTACAATGGACTAGAGATAACCTGCCGCAGGAATCTATCATATTAGGTGACCTAACTTTAGACTGGCTAGCCTGCAACTCTAACAACCCCTCTAACCATATTAACTTATTTGGGTTCTCACAACTCATCCAAGAACCCACTAGAGTGGACAGGAAATCCCAAAAACAGTCCATCCCTGATTGGACTTTAGTAAACTTCCCAAACAAAATTACCAAGTGGACTGTCTACCTGATGAGCTTAGTGATCACCTCCCCACATTCCTCCTTAGGAAATGTGTAAACATACCCAAACCCTTAGTTTATAAGCAAATTAGGGATAAACGCAAACTACTTCTTCTTCTTTCGGCTTTTCCTGGTTAGGAGTCACCACAGCGGATCACCTGTCTGCTCATGACTGGCAGTGGAGTTTTACAGTGTCAAGTTGCCAGCCCAACCCAACCTTCCACAGAAGGCACACACATACACACACTCACGCCTAGGACCAATTTAGAGTATCCAATCCACATACAGCATGTCTTTGGGATGTGGGAGAAAACCGGAGCACCCAGAGAAAACTCACGCGACCACAGGGAGGACATGCAGACTCCACACAGAAGGCACCCCAGCTGAGGATCTAACCGAAGAACCTCTTGCTGTGAGGCAGCAACACTAACCGCTGCACCACCTCGGCCGCCCTAGGGATAAACACAAACTAAACCCACAAATTCTTAACAGTATGTTAAAACAATGTAACTGGCAACCATTACAAACTCTATAATTAGATCAGGCAGTTGATGTCTTCAGCAGTACTTTAACCAATGTCATTAATACAGTCACTCCCTTTAGAAAAATTAGAGCTAAAGCAAACTGTGCCCCATGGCTAAGTAGGAGCACAAGAGCCTTACTAAAATCCAGAGATAAAACCTGGAAGATCTGGAAAAAGAATAGCACTAGCCTAGCCAAACAAAACTACCAATAACTTGGGAATCAGGCCAAAAAACAAACAAAACTTGATAAACAGAACTACTTCCAAGGTATCTAAGACAAACACTCCAAAAATCCTCAAAAGATTTGGCAAGTTATCAGTTCCCTACTAAAACCCAGTAAAACTACCACTCCAGCTCCCAACACCACCACTGATAATGATGACATAGCTTCTCAATTTAATCATCACTTCACCGAATCTATTCTGTCATTATCTGCCCAACTATCCAAGAATAACTCTATATCTACCCCAACCACAAGTCACGATAATATACCTTCCTTTCTCTCTCACCTGTACCAACCTCTGTAATTAAAAAACTACTCTTAAAACTGAAACCTACCACTCCTGAAACCTACCACACTCTAGCAGCTGAATCCTTAGCTTACCCTGTCTCAATTCTGATCATTCGCGCCATACAGGATACATCCCTCAACTATGGAAAGTCTCATATATTATCCCTCTTCACAAAGGCAGCAACTCCTATGACCTGTCAGACTACCGCCCCATTGCTATCTTCTCTCCTCTATCTAAGCTACTTGAGAAATGTATTCACACTCAAGTTATGCACTTCCTGAATTTACATAATCTCATCTTAATCACTCAGCATGGCTTCCGCCCAAACCATAGCACAACTACTGCACTTATCTCTTTTACTAATTTGGTTTAACCAACATAGAAACAACAACAGTTTTGTATCAGCTATATTAGAGCTCTCCAAAGCATTTGATATGGTCTCACATACCATACTATTAGATACTCTATCCTCCTTGTCCCTTGCCCCCTCTACTATTGCCTGGTTCAAAAACTATCTATCTGACAGGAAACCATCTGTCCAATGGCAAGGTGTGCTGTCACCTCTACTGCCAACTACCATAGGTGTATCACAAGGCTCAATATTGGGGCCAGTACTATTCTCCATTTTCACCAACAAACTACACACCTCCACCCAGCATGCCTCACTTATACAGTACGCAGATGATTCAACGCTTATCTGCTCAGCCCCATCCACAACCATGTGAAGAATAAAAACGGCTAGAGGTAAAAACAAGGTGCAGAAAATATATAAGGCAAAAACAGAAAAACTGCATCAAGTTAACACACAAAAAACGTTTATTCAAACCAATAACAAAACAAAATAGAAAAGGTAAGCGCTTTCACAACTGCTGTTGCTTCATCAGACACTGCTATAAAATAACAAGCGGCTTAAATAGGTACATCCAGTCACATGATGCTATGCAAAGACAGATAAAAGGTATAGTGAACTGCAAATGGTGAAAGAAGTACATTACACTAAATAATCACTAAAACCTAATAATAAAACCACAAGCAAGTTAAAAGACAATATTATAAAAATATATATAGTAATAAATAAATAAAAAAAAACAAATATATATATATATATATATATATATATATATATATATATATATCTAAACAATACAAACTAAAAGCAAACTTAATGTTAATGTTTAAGCTGTCTAGCTTTTGGAAAAGGTTTCAGGGAAGTAGTACCCATTAAACATTAACATTGTTTGCTTTTAGTTTGTATTGTTTAGACGTATCTGTATCTGAATCATCTGTAACACAGCTCAAAAACTCATTCGCATCTTATGGATTCCTGGCTCTGTCCATGCATTACGTAAGTACTTTCCTTCTTTCTTCCACTCCTTCTAACCTTTCTCTCTACTACTACTTACTGTCTACATGCTACAGTGTTGGAAACTCCTTAGTTGACTGCCATCTGGGGCCTAATTTTCTGCAATTTAAGCTTGCTAGGAACAAATCCATTGTAGATATGTATTATTTCTTGTGTGATTTTTTTTTGCTTGTTTTATGACCTTTTGCAATTATTGTTTAACTAATGTGGAGCTTTTCTCCCCGAGCCTCCGCTGTAAATTTACCTCGTTCCAGTCGGACTTTCCCGGTCAACAAATGTAAAATAAATAAAAATAAAATAAAGCTCTACAAGAAGGGGAACCTTCTGATGATATGGTATGTGGCTGAATGATTGGTGGCCATGCTACCAGAAATGAAACCTTCTGATGATATGATATGTGGCTGAATGATTGGTGGCCAATGCTACAAAAAGGGGAACCTTCTGATGATATGGTATGTGGCTGAATGATTGGTGGCCATGCTTTCCTTATTTATATTTATTCAGCTTGATAATCGAGTAAGTAAATTTGTTAACAGATGCTTTTTAGCCATGACCCGGGCACCATGGTGCAAGAGATGAACACAAATTTATACATAGACTAAAGAATTCACAGAGTTGTACTTGTTACTGTAGTAAAGTATAGGCAATAATTTTTTATGTTAATTAACTGTAAATATTATCACTTGCAGTTATAATTGTATGTAGACTTAAGGTAGGCATTCAGTCAGTTGTCATTTGTTAAAAGTATATATTTACAAGAAAGATGCGACTACCACACGAGCTGCAAGGAGTGGCCTTTGTCACAGAAGCAGAAGTGTTTTATTTTTTTTTTTTAATTGTGTCTTGCTGTCTCACTTCTGCAGGTAGCAGATTTCAAATGGCTAGGGCCTAGCCCAGAGAAAGTTCTTTCCCTGTGGAGGTTTTAAAATGACGTCTCATGAGGGTAATGATATCTTCATGGTTGTTTCTAAGAACTTAGTTGCACTGTGATTTGTAATTTTTTTTTTTTTTTTTTGGTAGGGGCACTGTCTCATTTTGAACATCTTGTAGATTTGACAGCTAAATAGAAATGTGGTTCTGTCATGTACAGGTAGTCATTTGCACTGCTGTAGAAACTGGCAGTGATGAGCCCTATAGAGTTTGTTTATACTTGTTTTTGTAATGTGTTCATAGGTAGGTACTAGGCTATCGGCTGAAGGGCCTAAGTAATCCTAGCCAACAAGGTTCCCTGGCTTACGCCACCCAACAAAGTTATTTTCCTGTGCCCATGTCGAGCAGAGCCACAGAAATGATCCCCCGGGGTGTATTTCCTATTTCCCATCCACTCATCAAGATTTTTCTTGAAGAGTGCCAATGAGTAACTTTGCGTGACATAGATGGGTAGCTTGTTCCAGAGTATGGGAAGTCTCTGGGACAGGAATCTATCCCTCCAACATGTCCTGTTTATTGTGGTGACCAGGTTTAGGTCCCTAGAGCATGTAGCTCGGAGGGATTGGGATTTCTTTAGGTGTAGCATGTCCAACAGCCCTGGGTTTGACATAGCTTTATATGTTAGGCAGAGATCACCTCGGAGTAGGCGGTATGCTACAGAGTAAAGCTGGAGTTTTTTTGAGATGGTCAGTTTAGGGCATCTGTTTGAGGCCAGTAATCCTCTTTGTGAGGTACTTCTGTGGCCTTTCCAGCTGCTGCAGATGTCTTGTGAGGTACATTCCAAAAGGGGCGTTGTACTCTATAGCGGGTCTAATGAGTGTCGAGTAGAGGGGAGCAATGACCTCTTTTTTTTCCTGGATGAGAACGCTTTTGTGATGAGGTGTGCCACGTAGAAGGATTTCCTGACTACTGGTGCGATATGATTATCAAAGGAAAGACTACTGTCCTCCTGGGTCCCAAGGTCTCTTATATAACACATTTGGCATTAAGTAGACTGCCACCTATGTGGTAGTTCATGGGTACAGAGCATTTACCAAAGGGGATGACAATGCACTTTTTGGCATTGAGTTTGAGGCCATGGCTCTGACACCAGGCATCTGTCTTAGTGAGGCCCTTCTGTAGGATGTCCACATCATTTGGGGACTCGACTATGGCTCCTAGTTTGCAGTCATTTGCGAACTTCGTTAGCCAAAGGCCTTCTGTAATAGCCTGTACTTCAGAGAAGTAGATACCAAACAGGAGAGGTCCCAGGACTGAACCCTGTGGTACTCCACTTGTCACTGGTTTGAAGTCAGATTTGGAGTCTGCACCTTTTACAGTGCGAGTTCTGTCAGTGAGACAGTTGGCAACTCATCTTGTGACGTAGGGATTTAAAACTAGTTTAGTGAGTTTAGCTATAATTCCAGAATATGGGATGGTGTCAGAATCCTTGACGAGGTCAAGATATGGCTTTGGTGACTGCCTAAAAGAAGTCTATCAGGTTCAGGTAGCATGATCTGCCTTTCACAGACCCAAACTTGGTGGGGTCCAGAATTTGGAGGTTACCAATGTCTTTGAGTTCCATGTCCTTACAGACCAGGCTCGTCAGGCTAATAGGGTAATAGTTCCCTGGATCAGTGGTGGCTTCCCCTTTGTGGAGTGGGATAACTGTTGCTGTGTGCCATTCAGTGGGCACAAAGCCTGACATGAGGCTATGATTGAACATTGTGTTTAGGTGGGGAGCCAGTTCGTGTAAAACGCAGCCTGGGATGTTGTCCTTCGATGCTGTGTTTTTGGCCTTGGAGAGTGCAGATTTTACCTGCATAGTTGTGATTACAGGGACTGTGCATTCTTCCTGTATAGATATGGGCCCTTTAGGGGGTGAGAGGGGGGTAAAGGTAGCACTGAACTTGGATGTTGGCAATATCAGTTGGTTCTGTAATTTTCGTGCCGTTGTGCTGTAACTCAGAGCAGATCTGGTTGTTGTCATTGAGATTCTTGACATAGCTATAGAATGCTTTTTGGGTGTCCCTAGAATCAGTGGTGATTTTGTTTTCATCGCTAGCTTTGGAGGATCTTATAAGGGATCTCAGTTTCTTACTGAGGCTGACCAGGGAGCACCTCCACTGATGGGATTTTATTGTCTTTTGCAACAGTTTCTTCCCTCTGTTGTAGAGTTTGTTTATGGCAGGGGACCACCAGATTGGCTTCCTTTTTTGGGAGGATAATGCCTTGGTTCTGTTTGGGATAGCACGATCCATGCACTCATGTAAGTGTTTATAGAGTGCATTTGTGTAGGACTCTGCAGCCGTAACTGTATTGTTCATCTGCATGGGTGTCATGAAGTTCGCCACTTCTGTCTTAAGAAGCAAGAAATTGGCGTTGGAGAAATTATTTACTGTGGTTTCCTTAATGGGGGGTGGGGGCGGGATGTGGATATCTAGGGTGATTAGCTTATAGTCAGATCTGACCAACGAGGAGTTGAATTCAGATGTGGAACACCGGTCACTCATGTTGGTAATGACTAGGTCTAGGATATTGCTGCCCCTGCTGGGGGGTGGATAAGTTGATCCAGGGCATTGGAATTTATGAATTCCAGAAAGCGTTTAGCGAAGGAGTTTGTACACGAGTAGTTTTCCCAGTTAATGGTGGGGTAGTTGAAATCGCCCATTTTTAGGGTGTTTGGTTGAACCCTAATATTTTCCAGTATGTCAAGAAAAGAGGAGTGGGAATCCTGGGGCATGGTGGTGATCTGTAGCAAGCTACAATTTGGATTGCAGTTTTGCCCAGAGTTAGTTGCACTTGGATAACCTCAGATGCATTATGCTGAGCAACTAGCCTGGAGGTGTGGATATCCTTAATGAATATGGACACATCTCCACCTTTGGTGTTCCGGTCCAGGTTAGGTGGCCGAAAAGTGTGGTATGAGTTAAAGCCTGGTAATGCAGGGGTGCTCTCTGGACCCTTGAACCAGGTCTGAGTCACTGCACAGATATCTATGTTCTCCATTTGAAGGAGTGTCTCGAGGGAGTGCATTTTGAGATGTAGACTTCTAGCATTGAGTAGCATTACCCTCAGTGTTTATGGTGGAATGTAGTCTTACAAGGAGACCGTATTTTATTTTAGAGGTAAGCACATTTTTACCCAAAGCATTATTAACTATAAGGGGTGAAGATGCATGAGGTTCTATAGCATAGTTTTATTTGAGATTGTTTTGTTAATGATATTGTCAGTATGTTTAGCCAATGAAAGAGTTGGGTATAAGGTGATACTAAGGTACCTCTCTCCTGTTACTAGTGGTAGTCTGCTGTCATTTGTATTAGTAATAAGATTTGGGGTTTTATGGAGTTTGTGTGGGGTGCAAAGTATGATATTAGACTTTAGGGAATAGATCAGGAGCATATTTTTCTCTATCCAGTTGCATAAATTTGTAAAGCTAGATTGTAGTTTCTGTTGAATGGTCAAGGTGTTCTTAAATCATTCTTGTAGTAAGATATCATCTGCATAAAGGATTAAGTTGAGGTGTGCCAGGTCAGTGGATACATCATTGAATAGGGAATCATTGGCTGGGTCTTTGTGGAATTACTTTGTATAGTGCTTTCAGTCAAAAGGCAGGTTCCAAGGTGTACTTGAAATGTTCTGTTTTGGTGGTAACTCTGAAGTTTATTGTGTTTGGGCCAAAATTTAATTTACTAATCTGTAGAGGAGCAGATACTGTTTCAAATGTTCTTGTCTTATCGGTGAACAAGTCCTTACCGTTAGTTTTGAGTCATTCATATTTTTATAAGTAATGTCAGTGGCTGTGTATATCGCTGTCACTGTACTGAATGAAGCCACGTTTGTCACAAAAAGTCTGTATTTATTTGTGATCCCAGAGTTGTTGTATACAGTGTTTTAATTTTTTTTATTGTAGGGCACTAGTTTGCTATAGGTCTTGGTCATCTGTGTTGGCAGAAATGCTTGCCGTTTGTCATTGTTTTAAACTCTGGTTTCTGTCAACCAAGAAATGTCATCCTTGCTTTTTGTGTGTAGCCTAACCCTCACTGAAGCATTTCGTTATCCTGACTTGTACCATATGTTCATCACAGTGTTCATTGTTGCAGTTTTCACATTTAAGATGTCCTGTATGCTGGGAGTCCATGGCCAGCCTGCCCCCCCCCCCCCAGCTTTGACCATTGCCCTCTCACCAACTCACAAAGACATTGATGGTATAAAGGGGATGCATCAGACATCACTATCTTTATACCACACAACCTTCAGCTCCTCTGGTTAATTCAGAACCACAACTAGGATCCAAAAGTATATTTCTTTGACTGCTTTTTGCAAAATTAAATGAAGACCATGTAGTAAAATACAGAAAATTTATTCTAGTGCCTCGGTGTTACCTCCTTCAAGGAATCTTAGCACTATCTTTATATCTTGCTGTGCACTGTGTAACTGTAAATGTTTTACAGAACTCCTCCTTCCAGCAACCTGACATGGTGCACTGGGCTTTTTTGCTGTTGGACCCAGGGCAACAAGAGTCATCTGAGATGTTGTCTCTTGGTACTCCTTCTCCTCATCTTAAGTTAGTTTGGCATGAAGATCCTGGAAGACTTGGCCAACATCATGGCAGCTCAGAATGGGGCACATGTCCCTTATTGTAATGCAAACGTCTGGAGAGATTGACACTTTTTTGAGATTGTGTTTGGGTTATAAGAATCCCTATATACACAAGAGTCAACATTATACCCTGAGCTGAGGCAAAACAAACACCTGTTATGAAAGCCCTTCTGGGGAATTTGTGGCCCACACACAACACAGTTATTTACTTTAACAGAATATCCCTTTTCAGAATTGGATTCAGAATCCAGTGTGAGCCAAGCAGTCCAGCAGATAATTAAGATAAGAAAAAAATTGCTTATAATAGGTAGACTGAACACTGCACAGCACACGACTATGCACGCTGTACAACAGGAAAGATCTGAATGTAGTGTCAGCCTGTGCATCCTTTGTACTACATATGTTTTTGCAGTTTGGTGGGAGGGCATCTGTCAAAGCTCTGGAGGAGATGTCCTTCAAGGATGCATCTGCAGTCATCACATATGGGTTGTCCTGCCTCAGGCAGCCCTTCGGTCGGCCGGATTCCAAAGTCTGGGTCCGGCGTTGGCTGATGTCGCCCTTTCCCCGACGTCAGAGCGCCTGGGGTATAAAAGCGTCAGCCGACGCCATCTACCTCAGTCTTTCTTGCCGCGTGGTGCCCGAAGCAGAAGCAGTTCTTAAGTGCCGGTCGGCCAGCTCCTGTAATTCAGCTGCCGAAGACTTCAAAAGCTAAGTACCCCGTTGGGGACTCTTTCTTGCCTCAACCGATGTCAGATAAAGTTAATAATTGCTTAACTTGTGGGAAACAAATACCTCATAAGGATTTCCACTCTTACTGCCTCCCCTGCCTAGGCCCAGACCACGACGTTTCGGCCTGTTCAGCCTGTGCTTCCTTCAACCGACGCACTCTTAGACGTCGGGCGGAGTTTGCAGAGGAATTTTTTGGGGCTAGTTTTTCATACAATATGCCGTAGGAGACTCCGACTTCACATTTAACAAAGAAACGGAAGGACAAGGACTGACACACGCGGGCCGCGGTTTCGGCTGAAACCACGGCCAGGCCTACAGCGAGTGTCTCGGTCTCGGCTGAAACAGAGTCCTTGGTACTTCCGACCCCCGAAACCGCTCAACAGACAACCTCGGCCCCAGAGGCCCCTGCTGAGTCTGGTGTCTTGGAAATTTCCGACACCATTCCTCTAGACAAAACTACACCAGCACGTGGTGCAGCTAGGCCTCCTGCATCCATGTCCATAAAGGCATTCACCAGGGCTAAAGCTGCTAAACATACAAAAGCTATGCCTCCCAGGGTTATTCCTCAGGGACCCTCTACAAGTTCACAGATTCTAACTTTAGCAGAGGACCTTATTTCCTTAATTAGGGGCTCTCAACCCCATCCGGACATCGGCTCTCAACCCCCTCTAGACAAAAGGCCCAGGGTTGAGCCCTCTGATCCCCACTCCTCAGAGGAGGCCTCTGATGGCTCTGCTCTCTTGGACTACCAGGAGGAGGCTTTTTCGGCCTACGAGGATTCTGATGCAGAGGAATCAATCCCCTCGGCCTCCCCTCCTGAAGAACTATCCTTCGGGGAGACCCTTCACACTATGAGAGAGCATTTCAAATGGCAGGGCCAGGAATTCTCTGATTCCAGGAAAAGATTAAGAACTTTTCTGCATTTACCTCCGCATAGACCTTTGGCTATTCCTCCTGTTTTGAATGTCATTGATGATGTCTAGCATTACCCCTGACACTCTTCCTCCGGCCCCTGTCAAACCCGATAGGTACTACAGGGTCCCGGACTCGCATCTTTTTCTTTACAAGGCCCACTCTGCTGATCCAGAAACTATTTCCCAGGGCCCTAAAGGGGTTGCAGCTGCCACTACTAAAAATCCACTCCCCTCTGAAAGGGAGTCCAGGGCTTTAGAGAGATGGGGTAAAAAAAGTGTATACTTCTGCTACTCTTTCTATGAGGGCATTAAATTGTCAATTTCATATGATACAGTACCAAGAGTATTTGTTAGATGAATTGCATAAGAAACTGTCTTCACCTGAACCCCTAGATCGCAAATCACTTCAGGATCTGGTACATAACTCCCAGCAGGTTAGCAACCATTTTTTAGTGTGGTTATGATGCATTGGAAGCTTCATGTAGGTCAGCTATGACAGGTGCAGTCATACGTAGGCATGCTTGGCTGAAGGAACAATCTCTGCCAGACCATGTTAAAGCTAAGCTTCTGGATGCTCCACTGGAAAAGCAAAAGTTATTTGGCTCCACTTCTCAGGAGGTCTTAAAGAAATTTGAGGAAAAGGCAAAATCTGTACAAACAGTCAAAGATTTTCTACAAGTCCAACCACCAAGATTCAGCAGAAATTGGCCTACCAAGAATTGATCCTTTCCGGACACAGAAAGATTTCAGAGAGGCAAGAACAGGCGTACCAGAGGTAGAGGGCAAGCTAGAGGCTCCTACAGAGGACGTCAATGGCAGCCTCCCAACCAGAGAGGTAGTGCAGGACCTACAACTGCTGCACAAGGACAGACTCAATGACTTTGCTTTGACTCCGCCAACCAGGGCTCAATTAGAAGCACCTTTGGGCAGAAAGCTTTCTGTATTCTCAGAAAATTGGCACAGTATTACAAGAGACAAATGGACATTGCAAATAATAGACAAAGGATACAGGTTCCATTTTCACAAATTGACAAAAAGAAAAGGCATGCCAGACCTGCCACCAAATCAAAGGGCAGAGGCTTTGAAACAAATCTCCAACTTAATGCAAATGAAAGCTATAGAAAAGGTTCCTCTTTCAGAACAAGGCCAAGGATTTTATTCCAGACTATTCCTTGTTCCAAGAAAAGAAAATCAATGGAGGCCTATTCTCGACTTGTCCGCACTGAATACTTATCTCATTGTGCCAAAATTCAAAATGCTGACTCTACAGCAACTCCTTCCCATGCTGGGCAAGGGGTCTTGGCTGGTGACTCTAGACCTCAAGGAGGCATACCTGCATGTCCCTATCAGACAAAGTTGCAGAAGACACCTCAGATTTCTTGCAGGTTCAGAGCATTATCAATTCTCAGCATTGCCCTTTGGCTTATCTACTGCGCCCAGAGTATTCACGAAATGCCTGGCATCAGTAATTGCACACTGCAGACTTCAGGGATTCAAATATACCCATATCTGGACGACTGCCTTATACAAGCGGACAGCCAACAAACTTTGGTAAAGGACTTGAATTATGCCATCCACCTACTGCAGGCCTTGGGATATACAGTCAACATTCACAAATCAAGACTTGTTCCATCCCAAAGAATAACTTTTCTGGGTGCGGATCTAGACACAACCACCCAAATGGCTTTTCTCACAGAAGAAAAACAAAGGCAACTACCGGATTACTTCAAGAATCTGACAAGACAAACTCAGCTGACTGCAAGGAAAATCCTGCAGGCCCTGGGTTACATGGCATCTTGCATTCTTCTGATTCCACAAGCAAGGCTGCATATGAAACTACAATGGGTACCTAAGGAGTTTATGGACTCAGCACAGTCACAGCTTAGAAACTTTGATCCCACTCATTCCATGCCTCCAAAAGGAATTTCTGTGGTGGGTTCAAGCAAGCCAGTCAAACAGGGGTCTGCCCTTCAGCAAGCCAATAGCCAGCCAAACTATTACAACGGACGCTTCAGACCACGGTTGGGGAGCACACATGGAGGGCAGATGTATTCAAGGACGATGGTCACAAAAGGAGCTACGCATGCACATAAACCAAAAGGAAATGCTGGCAGTGATGCATGCAATCGAGGCCTTCAAACTCTTTCTGCATCAAGGCCACCTGCTAATAAGGACAGACAACACCACAGTTATGTGGTACATAAACAAGCAAGGAGGCACCCATTCCTACCCTCTTTGCAGACTGGCAATGAATCTATGGGAACTTTCCTTGAAACTCAATATAGAGCTGCAATCCCAGTTTGTGCCAGGAAAAGACAATATACTGGCGGACAGCTTAAGCAGAAATATCATGGATGCTGCATCCAGACATCTTCCTACAGATAACACAATCATGGGGAAGGCCAGACATAGATCTTTTTGCCTCCCCCCACAATCATCAGCTGAAGAAATTCTGCTCAAGGACATACCACCCACAAGCATGGAAAGTGGACGCCCTATCTTTCAGCTGGAGAACTCTAACAGTGTATGCATTTCCACCTCTTCCATTAATGACCAAGGTCTTACTGAAGATCAGGACAGAGCAGCCAAAAGTGATTCTGATAGCTCCAGACTGGCCAAGACAGCACTGGTACCCACTGTTAAAGAGCATGTTGCGCACAAAACCATGGCCTCTTCCTCAATGGCCACTTCTCCTGACACAGCACAATTACAAAACTCTGCATTCCAACCTGAAAACCTTGCAACTAACAGCCTGGAAAATACCTTGACTCCTCCTCAGGATAAGCTATCCAAGAGAGTGAAGGATATCATCATGGAAGCTCGCCGGCCTTCCACAAGAAAGGCATATTCAGCAAAATGGAAAAGATTTCACACTTGGAGCACCACAAAGGGCCTAGATGAGACAGTGATGAACATGGCACATATCCTGGAATACTTGGCAGAAATGCTCCACAATGGCCTGTCTTACTCTTCCATTAAAATTCATGCTTCAGCAATTTCAGCAGAGTACAATACTGATCCACCTGTCTTTTCTCATCCTCTCCTAAGACAGTTTCTAAGAGGAATTAAAAACATCAATCCTCCAAGGAAACCTCCAGTGCCTACTTGGGACCTTAACTTCATGTTGGAAAAACTAACTCTGCCTCCCTTTGAACCAGCAGCATCTGCAGAACTACAGTTCCTGTCTTAGAAGACCGCCTTCCTTCTGGCCATAACCTCAGCAAGAAGAGTATCTGAGTTACAGGCCCTCATGGTAGTACAGCCATTTCTTATTTTTCATCAGGACAGAGTCTCATTGAGAACCAATCTTTCATTTATGCCAAAGGTGGTATCCAGGGTCTCATTAAACCAAGCTATTCACCTGCCTACCTTCTTTCCAAATCCACAAAACAAAGGGGAGAAACTTCTGCACACCCTGGACATACACAGACAGTTGCGCTACTACTTGGACAGAACTAAAAGCTACAGAAAAACTGACCAGCTGTTGGTAGCATATGCTGCTAGTGCACAAAGAAAAGCAATTTCCAAACAGACAATTTCAAAATGGATAGGGAATTGCATTTGTTTTTGTTATTCCTTTCATGGAAAAACTGTGCCAGCTAACATTATACCTCATTCCACCAGAGCCACAGCCACCTCCACAGCCTTCTTAAGAGGGGTGGCTACCAAGGACATTTTAGAAGCTGCTACATGGAGCTCCATGCATACATTTTCCAAGCATTACAATTTACCTTTATATTCCAGATCCAGAGCAGGCTTTGCTACGGCAGTCCTGCAGGGCATTTTAGCTACACCATCCTTTACATAGATCCTCCACCCCCAGATTGGCTATGGTATTCTACCCATATGTGATGACTGCAGATGCATCCTTGAAGGACATAGTACAGTTTTGTACCTACCATAAATGTAGATGTCCAATAGGTATGCATCTGCAGTCAGGTTTACCCTCCCTCCTTCCCCTCTTTGGTATTTATTGGGTACTTTTCCCTCTCATAGCTAGCTGGGGTTATCTATTATGGTGTATTTGTTTTATATATATATATATATATATATATATATATATATATATATATATACATATATATTTCTGTGCATGTTTGGAATTTATTGCATTTCTCCAAATTTAGCCTTCCTTTGAGGGCACCTGGCATCTGGGGCAAGAAACACTGAGGAAGATGGCGTTGGCTGACGCTTTTATACCCCAGGCGCTCTGATGTCGGGGAAAGGGCGACATCAGCCGACGCCGGACCCAGACTTTGGAATCCGGCCGCCCGAAGGGCTGCCTGAGGCAGGACAACCCATATGTGATGACTGCAGATGCATACCTATTGGACATCTACATTTATGTTAGGTACAAAACTGTGCTTTGTACATGTCTGGAAGTTGGGTTAACCACTGGCTTACCTACGTGTAGGATATCCAAAGGTGAGAACTAAACTAGTGAATCTACTTGAATTATCTACACTTGTGTAAGTTCCTAACACAACTGTACTTCATTCTTCCTGAAGAGAAAGGGCTAGGAAATTTGGCAGTTGACCTGAGTTTCCTCTGAGCTGAAGAGACCAAGGCTGTGTCTTTCACTTGCTACAACTAATGAGAGCTGTCATTTTTATGGTCCTCTTTGGCTTGTATAAAGGTAGATTCTATGATGCAGCATTTTCTACAAGTGATTGCAGAATTACAGTTCCATTGGAGGAGTGTTTGTCTTGGTCAACTTCTACAGTTCTTTCTTATGACAACTTAAGAACTTAAGCAGCAGGAAACAATCTCCTCTAGTTGCCATTTTGTTTGATGGTTCGGTTACACTTGTAGATTAGAAGCTCCTGAAGATTGTTTTCCTGGAGCTGAAGATAGTTGTCATAGAGAAGTAGATGTTAAGAGTATCTGTTGAAGCCGCAACTTTTGCTGATGAGTTGAATCAGTTTATTTAGGTACTTTATATAGTAACCATAACAACACACATACAAAAAAATAAATAAAAGACAGCATAGCATTAGTTAAGGTTTTTGTACTGGATCAAGCAAGGATGAACTTGCTGCGGAAGAGAGCTGGGACTAGGAGTGGACCATGTAGCAGAAGATTCACATTCTTTCAATGATTAATGTCCTTTAAGGCACTATGAACTTATAACAGTTGCTGGACTCTACACTAAACCCCAGAGGGCATGTTTTGCAACAGATTGGGTCCTCCATCCAAGATTCAGTTCTTGTCGAAGCAGAGGGAGCAGCACTGGTGTTTGGGAAGGGCCCTCTTCATTTCAGGCCATAACAGGTCTCTACAAGTTCAGTAACCTTACCCCAGAGCAGTCTGTTATGGGAAATATGATTAACATGTCAGCACAAACCTCTTACTGACTTGCACTAGCATCAACATCACCTTAAAATAACTTCTAAAGGGTTTGGGGAGGTTCACATCTCATATTCTATTAGTTAATGCCATGCTATGTGAAGGGGATGATGCTACAAGTCAGCTAGGGACAAATACTGACTTGCAGTGCTACGCACACTTCTTACTACTCCAGAAATTTGTGGGCTGGGCTCGCCTATGTGCTGGATAGCCTATAAAGGTGAGCATGCTGAATTGGTCCCTCACAGACTTGCAGCTCAGACTTCCAAGATGGCTGCACATCGAGTAACAGCTTACTTCTAGCTCTTTCACTGTGAAAACAGAAATTCAGCAGAGAAGGCCAGTAGACTTGTGTTTATGGGTAAATTTCACTAACTGGCTCATATGTGCACTTCCTGAATGCCAGGAAAAAAGAAATACAGAAGACCTGGAAAAAAATCAGCTACAAAAAGTGAGGCAGAAATACTGACTATGGATATGACAAGAAACAACTGTATAAAAGTTCAACCTGTCAAACAGTGTATTTCTGTAACATAAGACTGGAGCTAAACATTTAATAAGAAAGGTGTTTTTCATAAAAGGTGGGAATAATAACTTTTTAATGCAATGATGCTTTCTGTAATATCTTTAAATGTCATCGGTCTCATAAAAGGTGGGAATAATAACTTTTTAATGCAATGATGCTTTCTATAATGTCTTTAAATGTCAACGGTCTCACAGATAAATACAGAAAATAAATAGTGAACTATATTTAAAAATGTAGCATGCACTTTGCTATGTTACAGGAGGCACACTTGGAAAGAACTGAACATGTGAATTTGATAAAGAAAGGTTTTCAGGTTGGTTATTCAGTGGAATACATGGATCAAAGGAAAAGAGAACTGTTTACATTAATTGCAAGAGGAGCTCCAATAGTGATAGAAGAATGAAAAAAGATGAAAATGGCAGATCTGTAGTGCTAAAGGGCTACTGGCAAGAAGGATTACATTGGCTTGTATTTATATTCCAACTAAAACTGTTTTAATGGAGCTTAAGAAAATTCTGGGAGAACTAATCAGTTTTCAGCAAGGAATATTACTTATAGGCAGGACTGGAATGTGATTTGCAATAGTGAAGATGTGTCTGGGGGGCCTGGAAGGGAAGGTATAAGAAATGATAGATTTTTGAAGCAATTTATGAAAATATTTGGCATGGAAAATGTTAATTCAGTACAAGGAGTTCGGAGTGAATATGCATACTATTCCACAAGATATAAAAACTGGGCTAGGCTAGACAGTATTTACATTTTACAGGAACATGTGCATTTAATTGAAGGTCTTGATACGTACCCAGTAACTATTTCAGATCATGCGCCAATAGTAACTAAAATAAAAACACAGGGTAATGAAATAAAAATAAGACACTGATGCTTTCCCACTTATCTGTTGAAAAGACAGGAACCTAAGGAATGGGGAGTGGAGATTATTCAGGAGCTATTAGAGAAGATAGAAATTTCTTCTGAAAATATAGCTAGGGAGTGGGATAAAATTAAAGTGGAGTTTAAACATAAGGTGGAAATAAAAGAAAGGGAGCAATGGTTAAGAAGTGAGAATTATACAGAGGGACTGACAAATGTTAACGTATTGCAGAATCAGGTGAATCTCCCAGAACAAGAAGAGGATTAACTGCAGAATGCTAAGCATACCTCTCAACTGTACAGATTTTCGCAAACGTTTCAGATTTTTGTCTCATTTTTGCTTTGTTTTTCATAAAGTTGTTGTTTTCTGGCAAAATTATTGGCCAATCATTAAATATTGAAGTTAGAAAATAATGAGACATTTGAGTGTCAAGACTTCATACCCTTCAGAAAATTCATGCTAATGCAAAACATGTTATTCTATCAACTTTCTAAGTTTGTAAGAGCAATATTTAAAAATTCTCCCTATTTTTCGGCCTTTGTCCCTCTTTTAGTTATGCCTTTGTCCAGATTTCTTGCTCTAAGAGGTTGAGAGGTATGATGCTAAACAGAAAATAAAGAATTACTATGATAATATGCAGACGTTTAGAAAGATTGCTGTTAAGCAACTGTTTTTGATAACAGAGCACAAAAACTTTTTTAGCCCTACAACTCAGACAACAGAAAGTAGAAAGGGCTGGCACCAAGTTTAGGGTGCCTATAACAAGGAAGTTAATGAGATTCTGTAGAGGTATTAGAAATATTTTGGAAATTTTATGAAAGTCTGTATAAAGCTGAGAAATGTAGAAATCAAGAAAAGATGCAAATGGAAATGTTTATGGAAGAATTAAATATGCCAAGGTTAGAGATAGATGAGGCTCAATTACTATTGGTTAGGATAGGAGGAGGTGAGATAAAAATTGTGATGTATAACCAATGTACAGGAAGGTCCCCAGGAATAGATGGTATCCCTGTGGAAGCTAGGAGGGAAAAGACTGATAAAGATCTGGAAGTTTTTAACAGTATTTTAAGAGGAGGAGAAGTACCAGCATCCTGGAAGAAAGCAGTGGTAGCTGTAATACCTAAAGAGGGTAATGATCCCTTAGAACCAGCTTCATACAGGCCCATTTCAATAGTAAACCATGATTATAAAGTGTTCAGGTCTATAATGGCTAAAAGAATGACAAAAGTAATGCCAAAATAGATTGATATGGATCAGTGTGGTTTTGTGGAGGGGGGCCAAACATTTGACAACATTAACAGAACACTGATGATCCAGAGGGAAGCAGAATGCAAGAAGATACCATTGTAGTTGGTGAGTTTTGATGCAGAGAAAGCATTTGACAGAGTAAGCTGGGACTTTATAAGCAGGGCAATGGAAGCATTTACATTTCCTGAAAAAAACTATAAGGTTTAGGAGGATATATGAGGGATCAGAGGCAAAAATTAAAGTGGGTGGGGTCCTCTCTGATGATTTCTGCTTGAGCAGAGGAACCAGGCAAGGGTGTCCTCTTTTCCCTTTGTTATTTGCGTTATATTTAGAGCCACTGGAAAATTAAATAAGGGACTCTGAAATTCAAGGATATAACTGGTATGGTAGTCAAGAAAAGCTGTCTCTAATTGCAGATTGTAATATTTTATACCTGACAAAACCAGAGAGAGACATTACAGTGTTGTGGAACAACTTCCCCTACATGGACGTCCTTCTAATCCAGGTTTTCTTCAAGGACATCCTCCTCAAGCATCTTCATTACACTGTAAGCCTTCTGTCTGTTTTAGGGTTCATCAATTTCAAAAAAATCTCTGCTCATTCCAACCCAGGACTTCACCTATATGGGCTGCAGACTGGACACTTCCACCATGCATGCCTTTATCCCTCGGGAGAAAGTCACTGCCTTAACCAGACATTTCAGAACACTCTCCACTGAGACTCCCTGCATGGCAGTAGAGATCCCCAGGGCCCTGGGGTTTATGGCTGCCATAATTCCAATGCTCCCCTTATCAGTTTACACACGTGATGGATGCAGTGGCATCTAAAACTGACGTGGTCCCAACACTCTTGATGTTCTCATCTCTCTTCTGCTCTGCATCAAGAAGGAACTGTTTTGGTGGAGCAATTTAGGTCACTCTCAACCTGAGCCTTCCTTTCCCTCCAGCCCCACGCAGCTAAGTCCTGTTCACAGATGCCTCAGAAGGGGCATGGGGAGGCTTGGACAGGAGCCCACAGAGTTGAGGGCAATGGACTGCTCATCTGGTAAAAGAACACACCAGCCTAAAAGAAGTGAGAGCACCTCTACAGGGCCCTACACATTTTCTGACATCTCTGGAAACCAGGCACTCTGCTGGTGTACATAGACAACACCACAGTGATGATAAACATAAGCAAGCAGGGAGACGCAAGAACCTATCCCCTGTATAGGCTGGCACATTGCTTCCCAGCTGAATCTTAAACTCATTACAGTGTATACACCCTCTCAGGAGAATATGGTGGCAGACTCTTTAAGCAGGGACATGGAAGACCCCCAAGAATGGGCTTTGAACTCTTGCTCTTGAGGTCTTCAAAGGTATCACACCTCATTGAGGTGTACTACAGATGGACCTTTTCGCTTCCCCTGGAACATCACCAACTATCTCTTTTCTGCGCCAGAAACCTGTCTCCATCAGACTGGAAGACTTCTTCTAATCATACCCTGCTCTGCTTCCAAGACTTCTGCCCAAGTTCCAGAAGTAGTCTCCAAAACTTCTACTTTTGTCTCCTCCTGGCCAAGGCAGCATTGGTTCAATATCCTGTTTCACCTCTCTAAGGGAAATTTCTGGAGAATCCCTCCACAACCAGAATTCATTACTCAACAAAGTGCAGCTTTTTCATCCCAATTTGACCTCCCTTAGTCTCAAACTCTGGATTGTAGGATTTTAATCTCCAAAAGACATATTTTCTCTGAAGAGGTGGTTTGGGTTCTATAAAATGTCAAGAAATCCAATACATGGCCAAGTGGAAAAGATGCTCTACTTGGTGCATTAAACGCAAACTGTGACCCCCTTTTTTCAGACATGCCAACAATGCTTTATTACTTCTGTGAGCGGTTACATTCTGGTTTGGCCTATTCTTTCACAGAAGTGGCCTTCTCTGCTGTCAGTGCATGCTTACCTTTGGAGCCCCGTCTTATGTGTAGGACAGAGGTCAAACTTTTCCTGAGAGGAGTTTTGCACCTTAAACCTCCTGGGAAACCTGTCACTCCACCATGGGACCTTAACTTTGTGTTGGAAAAACTTATTTTTCTACTTTGAGCCAGTAAGCCTTAGGAACAGTCCTCCTTCCATACCTTGTGTACTTAATGAGCTGACTCTCAACCAGGCCATGAACTTGTCAACTTTCTTTCCCAGTCTCCAAAATAGGGGAGAGTGGATATTACACACTCTTGACATTCACAGGCAATTGAGATTTTACCTGGATAATACTGAGGATTTCAGGAAAACGGGTCAGCTCTTTGTCTCCTTCATGGACTCCAAGCTGAGTCAACCAGTTTCTAAACAACTATTACATCCTGGATTTCAAAGGCTATCTCTTCCTGATATTCAGACCATGGAAAGCCTCCTGTCCAAAAGCAGCTTCTACTCGAGCAGTGGCTTCATCTGGTGCCATCTACAAATATGTAGATACCAGATTTACTTTAGCAGTTGCCACCTGGTCCTCTGTCCACACTTTCACTAAACATTACAAGTTAGACACCTTCTCTAGGTTCAGGGCTGCTTTTACCAGAACAATTCTGTCTGGCTTCCTGAATTCTACTGCCTCTACTTAGCCTTCCACCTTCCTTCTCGCTACAGCTCTGGAAATCAGCCATCTGTTATGAATAGTGCAACAGTACGCTCTTGGAAGGTAAAGCTTTGGTAACCAGCTAGGTGTCAGTGGATGAGAACCCATCTGTTAGGAATACTGCAACAGTGATTTCAGTCAAAACGTAGTACAGTTGCGTAAGAACTTGCCATAACAGTAGATGTCCTACTAATCACTGTTGAAGTATGCCTTCCCTTCCTCTGTCTCCCTTCTCTAGTGTTCTCCTTTTACTTAAAAGTAACTAAAACTCACATATGCACACATTCTCACAGTTTTCTACATGATTTCCGGGGGGAGTTACTTACCTGTTCAAACTGTGGCCGTCTTAGCTAACCAGGCTGCTTTTTCAGGTGTCTTCAGGCTGCTGTTTTGGAAATAGTCTGAGGATCTCATATGCACGCCTGTCTATATACCCCCTAGGCTGACTAGCTGAGGTCATCATCCAGATGTACTCTTTTTTTGGGAAGGTAAAGCTTTGGTACCCCAGTCAAACATCCGGTATACAAGAACCCATCTGTTATGAATACTGCAACAGTGATCAGTAGGACATCTACTGTTATGTTAAGTTCTTAAACAACTGTACTTTCTCCTTAAGTGGACCTGCAAGTCATCCTAAGGGGAGTTGATTAATAACTTTCCTACTAGTGATATGCAGGTAGAGTTTAGTCATTTAGATAAAAACTTGGTTATGGCAGTAGAACAGAAAGGTAATAAAAAAAAAATCATATGGAACCAAGTATCATCCGTTACTAAACACAGCCATAATAAGGAGATATAAAAAGGGGTGAAACTTAAATATGGCATGGATAGATTACAAGCAGCATTTGAGAGTATTCCACATGTGTAGAATATTGAATGCTTATAGATGTGTGAAGTACACCTTACATTGATATATTCTGTAGCATTCACTATGAAACTGCTGAAAAACACTTTACAAAGGAGTCCGGCAAATTGCTGTCTTTGGTATAAAATCCAAAGAGGGATCTTCCAAGGTGATTCTGTCACCACTTTAACTCATTAAGCTGTTTTATATGCCACATTAGGCTGTGGCTACAGCTGGTCACCTTCTAAAACACCCTTGCCAAATGACATGTCCATTCCTTTTTTTGATGATTTAAAACAACTTGTACATATTCACATTGCTCTTTTTGCTGGATAATTTTCTGTCTTGCTTTCATGTTTTTTTGTATAGTAGATATTAATAGTGTGAAGACTGCTTTCTTTGTAAGGGTCAGACATATTAGTAGACTGATGAGATTTTTGGGATTTAAAGTGGTTTTGTATGAGTTATAAAAATAAGAGTTAGTGGGTATTGAAATAAAGAAAGCATAGAAACGATGACGTGGATAGTTAATAGTCTAAGAATAGTAAAATATCTAGAAGTGAAATGTAATAATTTCAGTAAGATAAATTAGATGCAAAATTGTGAAAATATAGTAATTTTATAGGTAAGGCGGTGTTCAATACAAAGGCTTGTCCATGAGTTTTGAGATAGAACTTTAGATTTGCTGAAAGTATTTTGAATTAGACTTTAGACCGATGCCTGAATTCCATAATTTAGCTGTTGCAAAAGAGTATAGTGACTTATATATTATAGAACGGAGTCTCATCACCATTCTTCCATTCCCACTACCCCCCTCAGGCAGCACCTCCTTTGTCCAGGAAGGCCATACTAGTCAATCCTGCAGTAAATTTGAGGATCCCCATCCCGTTTGTTTAAAGGAAGGTAGGGAGGTGAAGTGCTTAACGTGCAAGGGAAAGCTATTACACAGGTTTGGGAAATGCTGGGTTATAAACTGTCCCTTCGTTATTTTTTTATTTGTCTGTGGATGAAGATTTAGGTCTGTGTTTGTAGTATTAGTGGAGATGTTGGACTTACAGAGAAACAGGAGGTCCAGGACAGTTGAGTGTTTAATGGCACTGTAAGCAAGACCGAGTTCTCCCTTCAAAAATGTATAAGACACTGAGTAAAGGAGTAAAGCTCGCAGGTTTTTGTGGTAGCTCAGGGACGCAAGGTGTGTCAGCTTCTTGGTTCGAACCTTTGGGGTCTTTCTAATTGTTTGCTGTGTTTACTGAGTTACATGCCCAAGGGGGTGTTGTACTCTGTAATTAATCTGATCAATGTGCTGAGTATAAGGGAGAGTGATTGCCTCTCTAAACCTTTATGATTTCACTTTAGCAATCAGCCGTACTAAATAAAAGGACTTCCTAACAACTATTGTTGCATGTTAGTCAAAAGAGAGGGAGCTAGGTCCCCGGCTACATTTCCATTTTGCAGAGTGTTGTTGTCTAGATAGTTTCTGAGGAGACCTCACAAAACTAAGAACCAAAACAAAACCAGCACTCGGGAATGAAGGTAACAGGCTGTAGTCATTAAAAAAATGTTTAATAAACTTGATTAAGAGCTTTCATCAGAACAAACCTGACTTCATCAGAAGCTAGTTACAACAAACAAAAGCAGGCTTTTAAAACCCCCCATTTAGTCGCATGACATTGACCCCGTTAAACGCCACCCATTTGTAAAGGAAAACACCATAACCTTTTAAAACTTTACAACATATTGTGTTTTATACTTTGTAAGATAGAAGTCTCAAAGCACTGGCTATTGAAATATGTTCATTTAGCCCAGGGACCACATTAGCCCATAGTTTGAGTTGCCATAATGTCTCCCTCTCCTCAATTAAATCCTCCCAAGGTCCACCTCGAGGATTACTTACCACAGTGTTCACCCCATAAAAGACAAACTTGTGCTCAGGGTATTTTTCTATATGTTTATACAAAGAGCTATTTGTGTCCATCTTTCTAATACTTGCCATGTGCTTATATATTTTTTCTTTAAATTTTCATTTGAAATTAGTTTGAGAGGAGAGGTAGTCTACCAAAAGTGATATTACACTTTTTAGAATTTAGTTTGAGTCCATTTCTAGTACAGCAAGAGTTTACTCTGGTGAGTTCATCCTGGGGGGTCTGAGCGTCATAGTTTAACTTCACAACAACCCCAAGTTTATAATCATCTGAAAACTTTGTTAGCAAGAGGTTTTGGTCCTCTTTTTGGAGATCTGAGCAGTAAATACCAAAAAGGAGATGTCCTAGCAACTCGAGCACTGTGTGTTCTGTCTTCTATTCTGTCTTTCAGCCAGTTTGCTATCCATCTTACTACATGTAGGTCAGTTGTAAAGCATTTTGTTTTTGTATGATGTTAGCATGGAAAGTGGTGTCAAAGGCCTTACCCAGTTCAGGATATCCTTTGTGCACTGCATGACCACCATTTCTTGCTTCTGTAATCCATTTGAAATAATTTACCAGATTAAATAGGTAAGATCTACCCTTCCTCAAACCACTGGGGGTCAAGTCTAACAAGATTATTAGTATCATAGTTTGAAATCACTGCCTTCCATGGTTTTGAAAATGATGTTTTTTGGGCTGATAGGTCTGTAATTACTTATAACTGCACCATAAAGTCGTCATAGTGAATTTAACTTAACCCATACTAAAAGTTATTACTCACAAACTACTGCTTCCAATAAAATTAAAGGTTATACATCATGTGATTACAACTTTTCCAGTTCCTCATCTACTCTGGTCTATTCACCTCTTTATATTTTTCTGTTGTACATCCTTATGCATTCTGCCATCCTTCAATTCTATTCCTCCTGTCACCGATAACGCTCACTGTCTTTACCCTACACCTTTTCTTTTTCTCCTCATAGTATTTTCTCACTTATCTTTCCTGTTATATTTTCTCTTTTCTTCCCTTTCTCGCTTTACCCAGCCAACTAACTTGCGTCTCAGCTGTTTTTCAGTAGTTTATGTACTGCAATGAATGCTCCTTATGTTTTTTTCACCTTATATTTTATACTCGTGTTTTTGTTGTAACTTCTAGCTCCATCGTGTCAGTATTAAGATATTATCAAAGAATTATATCATATTACATTGTTTTAAAATTGCATGGTACATCATTGTACATCCTGCTTTCTTTTACACTTTATACTGTTATTTTTCATATGTTCATAGGTAAATACTAGGCTGTCAGTTTGCAGATTGTTACAAGCCTAGCCAATAAGTAGAGGTGGGAATCAAACCCTGCACCCTGTAACTGTGAGTTAAAGACCTTGGCCATTATGCCAACACACTATTTTGTTTTAGGATTCTTAACAAGTGTAATCATTAATTGTAAATTGTACTTGTGTGCAGTAGCTTTTCTTCTCAGGCCTCTTCTGAAAAAGGGTCTTTTCTGGCCCACTCAGAAGAATAACCCAGTAAACAAACGCTGTTAAATAAGTAAGTTAAATAATGGTAATTAAAAGGTTTTGGATGGGCAATGAATTATGTTAAGGTTAGTAATGGTAGCTCAAAATACATGGTGGTAAGCATTAGAAATGTGAACCACAAAGAATTACTTGCAGACAACAAAGATTGAAGGAATACGGAAGTTTAATTCCTGTCAAGGTTTTAAAATCCTAAATATTTGGAGAAGACAAAAAGTACCCATGTCTAAAATTGCTGATTTGTTATTTGGTTTGGTTTCACAATTCTTGATTTAAAATCAACATCTTCAGTGTTGAAGTAAACGAGAAAGAGATTAAACTCTGGAGAGCAGCATGAGGAGTCCAAGTATGGTAATATGATAGAAGGATTTTATTGGACCTTGCTGAGGTTTTGACAATTTGCTTCATATTGTTGTTTACATTTTCTTTAGTCTGTCTGTTGGCCCTTAAATATTCTAATTGTTAGAATCATAGCTGGCTCAGCCAGTGCTCTGTGCAGGTACCCCGGACTAGCGCTCCACTATCTCAGTTCTCTTGTTTTAATTTTAAAAACAACAAAACAAAAAACAACTCCTTTCTCTCTTAAACTGTAACAAACTGCTTGCTACAGTTCGTACCCCACACAGAGTGTTCAGTGCTCAGATTTCCACTTTAAAAAAACAAAAACTTTTTTACTTTTAAACTAGAGCAAACTGTTTGCAGGTTAGACTACACGTGGATCTGTACAGCACTTAGGTTTGACCGGAAATACAATGCCGATTTTTAAAAGCTTGTTATACATTTGCCCCCTTTGCCCTGCCCTAGGTGCGCTGCTGCTGTTTACCTTCTTGTCTACATTATGAAAATCCAAAACAGAGGCAGTCAAATTCTGCCTACCTGTGATATGTCAATAATTATAGTGTACCTTAAGAGGATTTATGAGTTTTGGAAGACAGACCAATTGCTTGTACGATACAGAAGGATCAGTCCTGCGTGACTGGTCATAGTGTTTAAACTAACTTGCCTGCTGCATTATTCTCTAAAAGAAACCAGTTGATAAAGACTGGTAGTCATATGCAGTATTTGCTTCAGGAGAGTGTGTGATGCAGCTGCTTGATGTTCTTCTATTCCTATGTTGCAGTATTCTTGGTGTGGAATTTCCCACCTCAGGCGACCCGTACACCGGCTCCTATACTGAAGCTTTAGTTTGGCTGCTGTAATTGCATGGGATGTCACACGTAGGGCCATAAACCAGGGGCCTTAAATGTGATGTCGGCACGCATAGACCTCAGAACTTCAGCCGCAGATGACCATCACATTGTGTGCTTCACTCCTTCACCACAAGACGTCTAAAAGATAAGTACACCATTGGGTTTTTTTTCTTCATTGACTTCTAGCTAAAGCTTGGTTTGCTGTATTAACCATTAGCCGATGTCAGCTAAAAAGGGTAAATGCCAATGCGGGCACCAGATAGCACATAAAGATGCGCACGACCATTAAGTATTTTGTCTAGGCCGTGAGCACAACCATACTGCTTGCTCAATTTGTCAATCCTTTGTACCTAAGACCCTACGTAGCCGTCTGGCTGCCCTCAATCTATATGTAGAAAACCGATGACTTAAAAAAACTAGCGCTATGGATGGATCCCATTTCGGAAGTCCCGACTGAACCTTTGTGGAAGAAGGCCAAGATTCCTAGGCCCACTTCCACTGCCTCTCTGCTTTCGGATGCCCCGCCAGCTGGTGATTTAGGGGTTGAGGGACATCCATTAGAGCCATCTACTTCAGCAACCTTCGAGGAAGCCGCTTCTCATTTGATGACTGGCACATCCACAAAGCTTACTCATACATCAGCTACAACAGATGTCAAGGGGGAACCAGACACAGCCGGGCCTCCGACCAGGATCCCTCCTCCTGACACTGTAACCCTTAGCCATGCACCGGATTTCAAGTTTTGCCTAAAGCTACTCCATTAAAAAAGAAACAGAAAACCAAACATCTGGCTACAGCCACTGAAGGCCTACCTGATTGGCAGTCCTTTACCTCCTCTTTGATGCAGGCCTTCATGGACCTTAGGCCCACAGCCTCTTCTCCATGTACCCATCCTCTCTTCAACCACCTCTCTTCCTCCTCCAGCTACTCAAGACAGGGAGGAAGAGCAAGAGGCTTATTATTCATCTTCCGATGAATCCATCTCATATGCCTCTCAAATAGCCTCTCCTCCGAATGCTACTCCCCAGATGAAGAATCCTTCGAAGGGGACTCCCCTCCAGAGGATATCACCCTTGGGGAGACCATTACAAAAATGAGGGAATACTTTAAGTGGGACACCTCACAAATGTATGAAACTCAAAGATATTTTGAGTTATTGCAAGTGGAATCTCCCTCCTCTTCTGCAATAGCTCCTGTCATGCCTGCTTACCTAGATCCTTTTTCTCTGCATCCAAGACCCCAGACTCACAACCTCCTGCCTCTAGGAGGCCGGACGTCTTCTACAAAGTGCCTGATGACCAGAAATTCCTAGTCAGACCACCCCTGGCAGATCCTGCTGTGATTGCAGTATCACCAGACAAACAGTCCAAACTGATTCCATCTACCTCTCTCCTACCTACTGACAAGGACAGTAAAACTATGGATAGAATTGGGAAGAAGGTTTATACCTCTTCCACCCAGGCCTTCAGAGCAATCAACTATCAAACCCATATGACCAAATATACTCTGGACCTTGTCTCTCAAGCCTCTACTCTACTGGCTGCTACTCCAGACTGCCCCACTAAATCTGAAGTAACAGCTAAACTGTCTCTGGCTGCCCAAGTAACCAGACATTCCATTAGATGTAGTTATGATGCTGCAGAGGCCTCTGCACTCTCTGCCTCTGTACTTTGGAGATATCCTGGCTACGCCTACAACACTTACCAGAGAACTTCAAATCTAAAATCTTAGATGCTCCTGTAGACATTTGTGAGGTGTTCCAGAGGTGGCTAACTTCACGACACCCATGCAAATGGAAAATAGGTGCATGACTAAATCGTACAGCAATGCACTGTATGAGCACATACACAAGTGCATGGAACCGGCCATAGCAAACAGAACCAAGACGCTGTCCTCCAAAAAAAAAAAGGAAGCCAATCTGGTGGTCCCCCACCATAAACAAACTCTACAACAGAAGGAAAAAACTGTTGCAGAAAAGGGTGAAGTCCCAAGACTGGAAAAATTCCCTTGTCAGCCTCAGCAAAAAACTGAGATCCATTATCAAGTTAGCTATGAAAACAAAATTGCTGCAGATTCTGAAGACAACCACAAGGCATTCTGTAGTTATGTCAAGAATCTGCATGGCACTACTCAGATTTGCTCTGAGTTACAGCACAATGGCAATACATATACAGAACCAGCTGATATTGCCAACATATTGGCAGACCGGTTCAGTGCAAACTTTTACCCCCCTTTCACCCCCTAAAGGGCCTATCACAGTACCCGAGTACCAAGTCCCTATTATCATGGTTACACAGGTAAAAAACGCACTGTCCAAAGCCAAGAATACAGCTTCCAATGGGACCTGATAGTATCCCTGGCTGTGTTCTACATGAATTACAAAGTGAACTGACATCACATCTGATTACCCTGTTCAATCACAGCCTCATTTCAGGCTTTGTTCCTACTGAATGGCACACTGCTATGGTCATCCCACTCCACAAAGGGGGAGCGACTACAGACCCTGGAAACTATCTCCCCATTAGCCTGATGAATCTGATATGTAAAGCTATGGAGCGCATCATCATGGACCTTATAAATAAGGACATAGGAAATCTCCAAATTCTGGGCCCCATGCAGTTTTGGTTTGTGAAAGGTAGATCATGCCTGCTCAACCTGATGGACTTCTTTGAATCTGTCACCAGAGCTGTGGATGAGGGCAAAGTTGTTCACACAGCCTACCTATATCTTGCCAAAGCCTTCGACACCATCCCTCACTCAGGAATCTTAGATAAACTCACTAAACTAGGCATGAACCCCTATGTCATAAGATGGGTTGCCAACTGGCTCACTGATGGAACCCACACTATAAAAGTAGCGGACTCCAAATCTGACTACCGACCAGTTACAAATGGTGTCCCATAGGGATCGGTCCTAGGTCCTCTCCTGTTTGGCATCTACTTCTCTGAAGTTCAAGCCAACATAAAGGGACTCTGGCTGACCAGGTTCGCAGATGATTGCAAACTGGGAGCCATTACTGATTCTCCAACTGCTGTAGACATTCTACAAAAAGGCCTCACTGACACCACTGACTGGTGCCAGAACCATGGCCTTAAGTGTAGTGCCAAAAAGTGCATTGTCATTCCCTTTGGGAAAAATTTGGTGCCCATGAACTACCACATGGGCGGTAGTCCACTAAACACTGAAGGTGTGATAAGAGACCTGGGGACACAGGTTGACACCAACCTCTCCTGTGATAACCACATTGCCACTGTAGTCAGAAAGTCCTGTGTGGCGCATCTCACTACAAACGGTTTCTCATCCAGGAAGAAAGAAGTCATAATCCGTCTCTAGTCATCCCTCATTAGACCTATTATAGAATACAATGCCTCATTTGGTATGTACCTCACTAGACAACTACAACAACTGGGAAGGCCACAAAAGTACCTCACTAAGAGGATCTTAGGCCTTAGACACATGCCCTATATGGATAGAATCAAAAATCTCCAGCTATACTCTGTGTCTTATCGCCTACTTAGAGGCGATCTCTGCTTGACCTACAAAGCCATGTCTGACCCAGAGCTGCTAGATATGCTACACGTAAAGAAATCCCAATCCCTCTGTGCCACATGCTCCTGGGACCTAAACCTCAATTCCACAATAAACAGAACGTGCTGGAGGGACAGGTTCCTAACCCAGAGACTTCCCATACTCTGGAACAAACTTCCCATTCACGTCAAGCAGAGCACTTCACTGGCCCTCTTTAAGAGAAATCTTGACAAGTGGATGGGCAATAGGAAGTTCACCCCGGGGATTACTTCAGTGGCCTTGCTTGACAGGGGCACTGGTAACTAACTTTTGGCGGCATGATGCCAGGGAATCTTCTTGGGCTAGGCTTATATAGGCTTCAGGGCCGTTAGTCTAGTACACAGCTATGAACCTGTGAACCCTAACCTATTTGGTAAACAGACAGCAGACCTTTTTAAAAGTCTACAAGAAAAGAGTAAGGAAGTGCAAGACATCTAGCACCTTCTTGTGTCTCCTATTCCTAAATATAAAGTAAGCAAACAGCAACAAGGTGAAAACCAGTCCCAGTATAGAAAAAAACAAGTTAAAATACTTGAGAAACAACAATGGGACAAAGGTTTAAACTCTCCCAAGAAAGGTAAGGATGGCATGGTGGAGGTTAGCAATGTGCCATCAATGTCACTGATTGGTCAATGTATCAAGTGATGAATGTCTCAAGATTACTACATCACAATCTGAAATCGAGGCCACTGAAGTAATTCAGGAGTCGGAGAACAGGGCTACAACAAAAACTGATTAAATTCCACCCACCATGTTTAATTCTTATGTACTAACCACTAAGAACATTGAGATGGGAGCCAGACCAAAGTCTAATGCAACCTTTTTTTACCCCCTGCTCACTCGCCTACCTTTACAAGTGAGGACACTTGAGGACAACAGGAGAAGGCTGTTCAGCAACAACCGCAAGAGAAGGAAGCTTTCTGTGGACAGTCCAATATAGAGACATTTAAACTGGTATTTAATCTTTCTCATAAATGTTTAACTGATGTACAAATTGATGCTTTAAATAAGGGCTTGTCTTTTGTACCAGCTGTTACTAGCAAGTTGCATGATGTGATATTAGATTTAAGGCAGTTTGCTAGGAATGTAAATTTGCATTATATGTTTTCTAACACAGCTGCTGCTGCTGAATATAGTAAGTCTAAAAACCCTAGTACATTCATGCCTGTTTCTCAACCAGTGATGGATACATTTCTGAAAGTTTGTGAGAATGAAATTGATACACTTATGTCCAGGCGAGGACCAGGACACTTTAATTTAAATCTGCAAGAAAAGCAAGCGCTGAATGATCTCATTGCTGACAGAAGTATTGTTATAAAATCTGCAGACAAAGGAGGTGCAGTAGTGGTGCTAGATTATTCTACATATGTGGAAACTATGAGTAATATGTTGTTAGATGAAACTACTTATACTCTTGTGAACATGAAAAAAGTGAGAGAGATTGTTAGTAATACGAAGAATGATTTGTTTCATTTATTACAGACTAGCATTATTTCTAAGGATTTATATGACTACTTTATGGTAGATTTTCCTAAGATTCCTAATATATCAGGTCTACCTAAGATACATAAATTCTTCCTCTAAGGCCAATAGTAAATGGCTCAGGATGGGAAACAATTTCTAAACGGGTAGAAGGACAACTTAGACCTATGGTTAGTAAGGCTGTCTCTGTGTTAAGAGACTTCAGATTATTTACAACAACTAAGTGAATATATGGCTAGCTTGAATTCAAATGCAAGATTTATTTTTGTGACCCTAGATGTAAAGAATCTCTTTAACACAGTCATTCCTAGTGATATAGAGCTAAGGTATATATATTGTTTTAATGAAAGAGTAGCATTTGTGGACAACAAATGTGTTGATCGTATATGCAGACTGTTGAGTATTGTACTTGAGAACAATGTGTTTGCCTTTGAATAGAAGTTTTATTTACAGCGTTGGGGTGTTGCCATGGATACACCCTGCGCTAACATCTATGAAAACTTGGTTCTAGCTGAATGGGAAATGAGATATATTTTAACTGAAGAAAATCCGTGGCTAGCACATATGGGTTTATATCGCAGATTTGTGGATGATGTCTTTTTTTTTGTGGAAAGGGGATATACAACAATTGGATGCCTTTGTTAACTAGAGACAACCACCACATTTTTAAGATTTATTGTGCATTCATCAGTAGATTTTATAGAATTCTTGGATATTTTATTAAAAGTGGATGAAGGGGGTAAAATAAGTACTTTGTTATATCATAAGTCATGCTAGAAAAATGCTCTCTTGGATTGGGGTAGCATGCACCCCCACCATATTTTTAAGAATGTCATGGATAATCCGCTTCTGAGAACGTCCTGACTTTGTAGTAAGGAAAGTGATTTTTTACATCATATGAATGTAACGGCGAATAATTTGTTAGAACATGGTTACAAAAGTAGAATAATTTGTTAGAACATGGTTACAAAATTAGAGAAGCTAGGGGGAAGCATCAGAAAGGGTTTAGTCCATGAGAGATGGGAAAGGTAGACCTTGGTATGCAAAGAATACTGCAGATTCAGTTAATAAGGGACAGAGAAATATATGTAAGGTTAGGATACCCTTTACTTTTAGTACTGATTTTAAATATATAAAGAATATAATACAAAATAACTGGAAGATACTATTGTCTGAAGACAGGATGAAAAATATAGTATGTGATTTGCCAAACTTCAGCTACAAGATAAATCGTAATTTAAAGAGTCTGTTGTTATAGACCAGGACTTGGTAATATGAATAACGTAGGTAAATTATATAGTGGCAAATTAGGTACATATCCATGTAAAAGATGTAAGGCATGCAGGTATATGAAAACTGATAATATGTTTGAGCATCCTGTTACCAAAAGGATATACAATTGTTCACATTATGTATGCTGTTCTACTAAAAATGTAATTTATATAGCAACCTGTTCAGAATGCACTTATTTTTATGTTGGTAAAACCAGTAGATTGTTAAAGGAACGTATTTTACAGCATAATGGTGATATACGGAGAAATGTGCAAAGAAGTGCAGTAGCTCAGTACATTAATGAATTTCTACAGCATGATTTTAAATTTGTTTTTGGATATTTATACTCCTACACCTAGATGTGGTGATATAAAGAAGACTCACTGGATTGCTGGTTTGAGAGCTGATGTTCCACCAGGCTTAAATGGTTTTATACTTTTAAAACCTATTTTAAAGGCTAGAAAATGTTAATTGGTTAAAGGTTTTAATTGTTTTTTCAAGTGTATTCATACGCAGACTGATTTTATATTTTTGTATTGATATGATGAAGGAGGCATCTCCGAAAGTGCTTATCTGTTTATTGTCTGTTAAATATATGTGCTTTGCTGTGGTTGTCCCATTGTTGTTTCTTAAGTATTCTATTCCTAAATATTATAGAAATTACCCTGCAAAAACTATCTTTTGTCAGAAGAAACCCCCTCCTCTGCTGGAACTTCCTCTTCCAGGCACAGAAGAGGGGCCAGAAGACAAACTTCTTCCAGGCCGGCTGCCTCTCAGCCTCCACTGTACAGCCCTTTCAAGACAGAGGAGGACCCAACAGTGCGTGACTGCCTTGCCCACCTTCCCCTGTCTGCCCCCTTCTCCCACTGCCTCCCGTTTTGGAAAACCATCACTACAGACAAATGGGTTCTGGCTGTAGTTCAAAAAGGATACTTCCTTTCTTGGAGAGAAAGCCCCCCCCCCTTTAAGGGACATACCCTTTCCCCCAAGAAATCAGACCCCTCTTCCCTCAGAATTTACAAGACCTTCTGAACCTGGGAATTATAGAGCCTGCCCCCAAAGGGTAGGAAGGAAAAGGCTTCTACTCAAGATTGTTTCTGGTCCCCAAAAAAGATGGACCATGGAGACCTGTCCTAGACCTTTCCTTTGTAAACCTATTCCTAAAAGTTCACACCTTTTAGAATGTTGACTCTACAAACTTTACTCCCTCTTCTACTAGCCCAGGCTTTCATGGCCACACTTGACCTAAAAAAAGCCTATCTGCGCATCCCCATACAACCTTCTCATAGAAAATTCTTAAGTTTTTCTGGACCCTCCTCTCACTTTCAATTTACTGCATTGCTGTTTGGTTTGTCCACTGCTCCCAGAGTGTTCACAAAATGCCTGGCACCTGCCATAGTGTTTTGCACAACACAAGGGATTCAAATTTACCCTTACCTGGATGACATTCCTATTCTAACAGAATGCAAGGAAACTCTCTGCAAAGCCATTTACAGTTCACCATTTCCCTGCTTCAAAGACTGGGGTTCACCCTCAACATCCCCAAATCATCCCTCACCCCAGAACAAGACAAAACATCTCTGGGTTGCAGGATCAGGACAGACAAAATGAAAGTTTTTCTTCCACAGGACAAAGTTAGTTCCTTGTCCACACAAGCAAACATTCCCGTCCAGAATGCACATGCGAAAGCTGCAGTGGTATCTAAAAAAATATATGGTCAGAACACCAACATCCTTTAGAGCAAGAAATCACCCTCTTGCTCTGCCTAAATCAGAACTAAAATGGTGGATTCAGCAAATTCAGCTGAACCTGGGCCTTCCACTGCAGTTACGCACCCCAAACCAGTTCTTGCATACAGATGCTTCAGACCTAGGATGGGGAGCAACAATGTCAAACTACAGGGTTCAAGCAAAGTGGCACCCTTCCATAAAGAACAAACATATCAATGAGAGGGAAATGACAGCTCTTCTACTGGCATTGAAAGCCTTCCTTCACCTTTTACAACCAGGTGCTCTCCTAATCATAACATACAACACCACAGTTATGTAGTACCTCAAAAAGCAAGGAAGAAGAAAAGCATACCACCTCTGCAGACTCACCTTACTAATCTGGGACCTAGCCTCTCGGCACAACTTGTCCCCTGCAGGCATCCTACATCCCCTCGCAGGACAACAAACAAGCAGATCTTCTCAGCAGGACATCCTTTCCGAATCATGAATGGATCCTGGACAGGAGTGTCTTTCTAGACATTGTCCACTGGTGGGGCACACCTCAAGTAGATTTGTCCGCCTCCCCCAGAACAGACAACTGCAGACCTTCTGCTCCAAGAACCACTCTCCACTAGCATGGAGGATAGATGCATTCAACATTTCATGGAAGGGAAGGTTTCTATATGCCTTTCCACCCTTCCCACAAGTCAAAAAGTACTCCTGAAAATCAGGAGAGACCAACTAAAAATCTTGCTGGTGACTCCCTATTGGCCAAGGCAACACTGGTTCCCCCTACTACTGTCTTTAGCCAAGGGCAGTCATCACAAGTTGCCCCACAAGGTGGACCTTCTGACACAACAAAATGGAACCCTCATTCACCCATACTTGCAGATGCTGGCCCTGATATCGTGGGTGATGTACTTTTAGTTCCCTTTAGGTACCACTACTCAAGATGTGCTTTTAGTCCTGAGGGAGGCCAGGAAACCTACTGCAGGGAAATCTTGCTTATCTAAATGGGAAAGATTTTCCAAATGGTGTCTGGGCAAGGGCAGGATCCATGCCTAGCAGATCCACCCCTAGTTCTTGCCTGTGTGTGTCAACTCATCAAGACGGGACTTTCATACTCTTCAGTGAAAGTCCACCTTTCAGCTATTTCAGACTGCCTGCCACTAGATCCTCCCCTACGAGCCAGGCTCAATGTCAAACTATTCTTAAAAGGGGTCTTGCACATCAGACCACCAAGAAAACCCATCCCTCCACCCTGGGACCTGAACTTCATTCTGGAAAAACTCACCCAGTCCCAATTTGAACCAGCTAGCGCTGCTACTCTGCAGGGCAGCCATGGTGGTGCAGCGGTTAGTGTTGCTGTCTCACAGCAAGAGGTTCTCCGGTTCGATTCTCTGCTGGGGTGCCTTCTGTGCGGAGTCCGCATGTCCTCCCTGTGGTTGCGTGGGTTTCCTCCGGGTGCTCTGGTTTCCTCCCACATCCCAAAGACATGCAGTAGATGGATTGGACACTCTAAATTGGCCCTAGGTGTGAGTGTGTGCCTTCTGTGGAAGGTTGGGTGCCGGGCTGGCAACTTGACACCGTAAAACTCCACTGCCAATCATGAGCGGACAGATGATCCGCTGTGGCGACCCCTGACCGGGAAAAGCTGAAAGAAGGAGAAGCACTGCTACTCTGCAAATGTGCACATGGAAGACAGTATTGCTAGTGACTATAACTTCAGCCAGATGGTGTCAGAGTTGCAGGCCCTAATGGCCTGCCCTCCATATGCTACCTTCCACAAGGATGGTGTAACCTTATGGACCAACCCTTCCTTTATGCCTAAGGTAGTCAACGATCTGTCCTTAAACCAGTCTATTCATTTACTCACATTCTTCCCCTTACCCACCAGTGAAAGTGAGGATACTCAACTCCCTGGATATACACAGATAGCTAAGGTTTTACCTAGACAAAATCAATTTCATAAGAAAATCTAATCAGCTTTTTGTTTCCTTCCACCCCAGGAGGGCAGTCTCCAAACAAACCATCTCATGTTGGATAAGGAAAATTATTTGCCTATGTTACTCACATCATGGCAAAAAACTTCCACAGGGAGTAAAGGCTCACTCTACCAGGGCAGTGGCAGCCTTCAAAGCCTTCCTAAAGGGCCTGAAAACTGCATCCTTCCTGGAAGCAGCTATTCCTTCCTGCCCACCTAACTCCCTTTTCTGTCTTTCTGTCTCTCACTATTGACCTGTTTAAGGTCACCTGGTGATTATACCCTACACTATGGCCAATTCTGCCACCAAATGGCACTTTGATCCTATGGGTGACATCACGTGCTACTCTATTTTGAGCAGTCCTACTGGGCTTTCAAGTTCTGAAGTCTGTGCATGCAGACGTCACATTTAAGGCCCCTGGTTTATGGCCCTACATGTGAAGTCCCATGCAACTACAGCAACCAAGCTGTAGCTTTTGTATAGGAGCTGATGTACAGGTCACCTGAGGCAGGAACTCCCATGCCAAGAATACTGCAACATGGAAGAGAAGGACATCTATGGTTATGGTAAGATTTTACACAACTATTTTTTCTTCGGTGCATACTGTCATCAAGAAGAAGATTTTGGACCTCCAGCCAGAAAGCAAGACATTTTTCTGAATCCCTTGCTTGGGTATGATTTTATAGCACACCTAACATTACTTCTTGGAAGGTCAGAGCTACTGTGTCTCCAGAACTCTTATCTTTGTAGTTCAGGTTAGTATCACACTGTGATGTTCTTCATCTCACATTGCTGCAGTCCTTACATATGGGTAGTCCGCTGTCCTCGGTCGGCCCGAATACCAAAGTATTAGGCTGACGTCGGTCAAGGCGCTTAAAACTGACATCAGGACGTCAGGGTACAAAAGCGCATGACCGACGTCACATCCTCAGTCTTTTTTGCCGCATGGTCCGATGCAGAAGCAGCGTTGCAAGTGCCGTTCGGCGTTCTGAAATTTTTCCCGAGTTCGGAGTTTCAGACCGAATCCAAGTTGGCTAAGTACCCCGTTGGGGAATATTTTGGTTTTTTCTTGCCTCAGTGTATTACCGGATGTCAGAAAAAGTGAATAATTGTATTTCTTGTGGGAAACAGATACCACATAGGGATTATCATTCTTTGTGCATTCCTTGTTTGGGGCCTGAGCATGACGTAGTCGGGTGTCGCTTTTGTGCTAGGTTTAATAAGCGCACTATTAAGCGAAGGTTAGATTGTGCTAGGCTGGTCTTCGGGAAGCGGTGCAATTATAACATGCCGTCGGATACTCTGACGCCCGCTTCCACGAAGAAGCGCAAAGACAAAGCGGTTAAACCCAGGCAAGATGAGTCATCCGTTCCGGACGCCGGTTCTTTAGAGGCTTCAAAGGAACCGGTGGTTCCGATGGAGGCTTCTCTAGAGTCTCAGGGGGAGACCTTGATTTTGCAGGATGTGGCCTCTCAAGAGGCAGGCCAGGCTGAAGGGGCTTCTCAGGTTTCTGTACTCCTCCCTTCCCAGGGTGGTTAGGCCCTCTCCTTCTGTTTCCAAGGCTTCTTCCAGAGGCAGGCCAGGTTTAGCTTCTGTTGGTGTCACTCCTAGTTCAGCAGGGTCTGTGCCTAAGAAGCACATGCTTAAAATGGCAGAAGATTTGATTACTCTGATTAGAGGTTCTATGCCCCCTCCTGATAAGAGGCCTAGGGTGGAGCCAGAGTTGGAAAGCTTTGAACAGGCTTCGGATGATTCAGAGTCTTGACTGAAGACTTGCAGGAGTACACTCCTTATTCTGATTCTGATGCAGAAGATTCCACTCCTTCTGCTTCTCCTCCAGAGGATTTTTCTTTTTCAGAGACACTTCATTCTATGAGGGAACATTTTAAGTGGGAAGGTCAGGACTTCTCTGATTCACGGAAAAGGCTTAGGGAATTTTGTTTTACCTCAACATAGGCCCTTAGCTATACCTCCTGTTCTGGATGTTGTGCAAGATGTATTTTCAGAGGCGTCACTTAATCCTGATTCTCTGCCTCCTGCGCCTGTTAAACTGGATAGGTATTACAGGGTGCCTGAGGCTCATAAATATCTCTATAAGAGTCCTAGGGCGGACCCAGAAACTATTAGCCAGGGACCTAAGGGTGTCAGGGCCTCTGTTGTAAAGAATCCGGTTCCTCTAGATAAAGAGGCCAGAGCTTTGGATAGATGGGGAAAGAAGGTCTATACATCTTCCACCTTAGCAATGAGGGCTTTGAATTGCCAGTTTCATATGTTGAAATATCAGAATTTTCTTCTTTCTCAATTGAAATCTAAGGTGGATGCTCTGGCAGAAGGCATTGAGTGTAAAGAATTACAAGATTTGGTGCATGTCTCTGAACAGGTGGGTAAGCATTCTTTACAGTGTGGTTTTGATGCTTTGCAGGCCTCTTCTAGGGTGGCTGCCACTGGTTCAGTTCTTCGCAGGCACGCCTGGCTTAAGGATCAGAATTTATCTGACCATGTTAAGACAAGGATTTTGGATGCTCCTTTGCAGTCTGAAGTGTTGTTTGGTCCACCTGTGGAGTCAGTCTTGAAGAAAATGGAAGACAAGGCTAAGTCTATGCAGACTGTTAAAGATTTTTTGCAAGTTCAGCCTCCGAAGTTTAGTAGAAATTGGCCTGCTAAGGGGTGGACGTATCCTTCTTCTGATTCTCAGTCTAGGGGTAGATCTAGACGTGGTAGGGGCAGAGCTCAGAGTTCCTTCAGACCTAGAACATGGAGTTCACCTGCACAATCTTCGAGTGAGGGCAGGGGCCAGTCCTTTCGTAAACGGGCCCAATGACCTACTGTTTCAGCTGCCAGATCCTTCTTGCCTGACAGCACCTTTGGGAGGACGGTTGGCATTCTTCAAGGAAAATTGGATTTTAATTACCCAGGACAAATGGGTGTTGGATATCATACACCAAGGTTACAAGTTTTATTTCCATACCTTGCCTCCTTTCAAAGGCATGCCAGACGTTCCTCCTCAGCAAAGACTAGAGGCTCACAAACAGATTTCTCTACTACTTCAAATAGGAGCTATACAACCGGTCCCTCTGCCAGAAGTGGGCCTAGGATTTTATTCTCGCCTGTTTCTAGTACCAAAGAAAGGGAACATGTGGAGACCAATTTTGGATTGATCTATCCTCAACACATATCTGGACATTCCCAAGTTCAAAATGTTGACGTTACAACAGCTTTTACCTCTGCTGGGCAAAGATCACTGGATGGTGACTCTGGATCTCAAGGAGGCTTACCTTCATGTTCCTATCAGGCCCAGTTGCAGGAAGTATCTGCGTTTTCGGGCTGGGACTTTTCATTATCAGTTCTCTGCATTGCCCTTTGGCTTATCTACTGCCCAGAGTGTTCACAAAGGTTCTGGCTCCAGTGATAGCTTTCTTCAGGCTAAGAGGAATACAAATCTATCCTTATTTGGACGATTGCCTGATTCTGGCTCAAGGAAAGGACGAACTTCTTCATCATTTACAGTATGTGATGGCAGTGTTAAGATGCCTAGGGTATTCTGTGAATGAAATAAAGTCCAGTCTAGTACCCTCTCAGGACATGTGCTTTCTGGGTGTGAGACTGAATACAGCATCCCAGATGGCCTTTTTGACCCCGGACAAACAAAAGAATCTTTCTCTTTATTTCCATCAATTGTCTCGTCAGTCCAGGCTGACTGCAAGGACAGTCCTTCAAGCCTTGGGGTTCATGGCATCTTGTATTCTGGTACTTCCCAATGCCAAACTGCATATGAGGAAGCTACAATGGTATCTCAAAAATGTATGGACGCAACACTGCCAAGATATGGACACTGTCTCCAGCTGAAAAAATATATAATCCAGGCAAATCCGACCAAAGCTCTCTTTTATTCTTGTAAATAAACCAACGATTGTTAAGCGCTTTCATCCAGGTACAACTGGACTTCATCAGAACAACATTACAATACTCCCACCTCCTTCTTATACAAAAAATTCCCGCCTAAAACATTAATTATAACATTAATTATTCAATTAGAAAAATGCAAATTTAAAAACCACAGTTCAGAGTGTTATGAACTACACTTAACAATTAGGTTAAAACATTTCAACATTAAATTAAAATTCATCATTTTTACATAAACCTCTCCTTTTGTTAAATATAATTTCTAATAAAATTTCATACCTAATGTAAAATAAATGCTTCCTCTACTAACACAAACATTCATTCTAGTCTTAACTGGTGAATAGATATAATATGAAGGAATGTGCCCTCCTTTTTAATTATTGTTGATTCTCCCCATAGTTGTTATTAATTTTTGGCATATTACATAATAATAATTAGAAATTATTTCATTACATACACTAGGCAAATCAAATATTTATTCTATAATATGCCTCTCTAATATAGAAACATATACATATATTTGACCATATATGCAGCCTACCCTTGTGGCTTAATTCGTATATTACTTATTACCTACTGTCTTAACAGTGGCTTAGTAGGTATTACTTCATTAAGTCCTGGTGGTATCGCCGCATTAAGTCTAATCTGCCATCTGACTTCCTTATCACTCACTAGTGCCTTGATATTTCCTCCACGTGGGTTTGGTCTCACTCAATTTCACTTAATAACAATGTTAAAACTAAAATCAGATTTGTGAATGGGAACTGTATGAGCCAGCACGTCATATACTTAGCCCTGTGCAATACATGTAGGAATTATTATGTAGGGAAAACTGATCGATATCTGAAAAACAGAATATATGATCATTTGTACTGCATAAAAAAGAAAGATCCTAATAATGCTTTGTCAAGGCATCTTATGAATAATATCAGTTGCACAGGGTTTAAGTTTGCCATACTGGAACTAGTGAGACCAAACCCACGTGGAGGAAATATCAAGGCACTAGTGAGTGATAAGGAAGTCAGATGGCAGATTAGACTTAATGCGGCGATACCACCAGGACTTAATGAAGTAATACCTACTAAGCCACTGTTAAGACAGTAGGTAATAAGTAATATACGAATTAAGCCACAAGGGTAGGCTGCATATATGGTCAAATATATGTATATGTTTCTATATTAGAGAGGCATATTATAGAATAAATATTTGATTTGCCTAGTGTATGTAATGAAATAATTTCTAATTATTATTATGTAATATGCCAAAAATTAATAACAACTATGGGGAGAATCAACAATAATTAAAAAGGAGGGCACATTCCTTCATATTATATCTATTCACCAGTTAAGACTAGAATGAATGTTTGTGTTAGTAGAGGAAGCATTTATTTTACATTAGGTATGAAATTTTATTAGAAATTATATTTAACAAAAGGAGAGGTTTATGTAAAAATGATGAATTTTAATTTAATGTTGAAATGTTTTAACCTAATTGTTAAGTGTAGTTCATAACACTCTGAACTGTGGTTTTTAAATTTGCATTTTTCTAATTGAATAATTAATGTTATAATTAATGTTTTAGGCGGGAATTTTTTGTATAAGAAGGAGGTGGGAGTATTGTAATGTTGTTCTGATGAAGTCCAGTTGTACCTGGATGAAAGCGCTTAACAATCGTTGGTTTATTTACAAGAATAAAAGAGAGCTTTGGTCGGATTTGCCTGGATTATATATTTTTTCAGCTGGAGACAGTTGTATATCGTATCAGGTTGTTGTAATCCAGGAATTTCTCAATACAAGATATGGACACTGTCATTCAGATAATACCTTGCATTCAAAAGGAATTTTTGTGGTGGGCTCAGGAATGTCACCTAAACAAGGGACTCTCTGTGACCCGACCAGAGGCGAGTCAGATTCTAACGACAGATGCCTCAGACAAAGCTTGGGGAGCTCATCTAAATGGAAAATGGGTACAAGACACGTGGCCTGCCAGACTTCAACATTTACATATCAACTTGAAGGAGATGTTAGCAGTCCAATTTGCATTGATAGCTTTCAAGGATTTACTTCTTCCAGGGCAGGTGTTGATTCAAACAGACAACACAACTGTCATGTGGTACATCAACAAGCAAGGGGACACATTCTTACCCTCTATGCAGACAAGCAATGATTTTGTGGGAGACTGCTCTCAGTTTGCAGCTAAATCTTCAGGCAAGGTTTCTGCCAGGAGCACAGAACTCCTTAGCAGATGTGTTGAGCAGACAAATCATGGATCCCCACGAGTGGAAATTGGATCCTCATGTATTTCAAAATTGACAGTGTTATGGGGAACTCCAGACATAGATCTGTTCGCTTCTCCACTAAATTACCAGTTGCCAAAGTTTTGCACAAAAGGTTTCATCCCACAGCTTGGAAAGTGGATGCTCTCTCATTCAATTGGAGCAATCTTCACGTGTATGCCTTTCCACCACTGCCTCTCCTCCCAAAGGTACTCCTGAAGGTCAGACAGGACAAGCCAACCATGATTTTAATAGCTCCGGATTGGCCTCGACAGCACTGGTACCCATTACTGAGAAGTCTGGTACGGGAGCCTCCATGGCCTTTGCCTTCGATTCCACACCTGCTGTCTCAGGAGAACAGTCACCTACTCAATGTCAAACTTCAGTCTCTGCATCTAACAGCCTGGCATATTCTGTTTTAAACCCTGACGGGTCTCGGCTTCCACAACAAGTTTTGAATGTTATTTTGGAGGCCAGAAGGCCTAGTACAAGAAAAGTTTACGCAGATAAATGGAGGAGATTTTTCATTTGGAGTACAGCAAAGGACTTTGATGTTTCTAAACCTAATTTAAGTGTTGCTCTTCAATACCTTACTGAGTTATTGGACAAAGGTTTGTCCTTCTCCTCTATAAAGGTTCACGCTGCAGCAATTTCTGCTCACTATGACTGTGACCCGCCATTATTTTCTCATCCTTTGTTTAAGCAATTCCTTAGAGGGGCAAAGAATATAAGACCCCACGTAGAGCTCCTACTCCTGCTTGGGATCTCAATTTTGTGTTGGAGAAACTCACTCTACAACCTTTTGAGTCTGCAGCTACTGCCGAGTTGAAATATTTATCATGGAAGACTGCTTTTTTGTTGGCCATTACCTCTGCGAGAAGGGTTTCTGAATTACAGGCCCTTATGGCGGTTGAGCCTTTCTTAATTTTCCACAAGGATAGGGTATCTTTGCGTACTAATCCTTCCTTTATGCCTAAAGTGGTTTCTAGTGTGGCTTTAAACCAAACTATTCATTTGCCTACTTTTATGCAAACCCCAAAATAAAGGGGAAAAGATTTTGCACACTTTGGATATACACAGACAGTTGCGATATTATTTGAGCAGAACTAAAGGGTTCAGGCAGTCTCAGCAGTTATTTGTTTCATTTGCTTTGGGTTCTCAGGGCAAACCTGTTTCAAAACAAACTATTTCTAAGTGGATTGGTTTTGTATTGCTTTCTGTTATTCCCATCATGGTAAGGAGATTCCAGCTGGGATTAGGCCTCATTCCACTAGGGCTACTGCCACTTCTACAGCTTTTAAGGGGTGGCTACTAAAGATATTTTGGAGGCAGCTACTTGGAGTTCAGTGCATACTTTCTCTAAGCATTACCACCTTCCACTTTACTCTAAATCTAGGGCTGGATTTGCCACTGCAATTTTACAGGGCATTTTGGCAGCTCCTAATGCTTTATAGTTTTGCCATCCTCCCTTACCTCTGCTTTGGGATTCTACCCATATGTAAGGACTGCAGCAATGTGAGATGAAGAACATAGTACAGTTTTGTACCTACCATAAATGTAGATGTTCGAAGATCCACATTGCTGCAGTCCAATTCCCTCCTCCTTCCCCTCTGTAGTTGAGGTGGTTGTGTGGTTTGGGTTGTAAATATTGTAAATATGGTTAGTGCAGGGGTGGTTGGTTGTTCTTTGCTGTTTTTTGGCTTTGGCCTTTCTTTTTAGGGCCTTCTGACATCTGGGGCAAGAAAAGACTGAGGATGTGACGTCGGTCATGCGCTTTTGTACCCTGACGTCCTGATGTCAGTTTTAAGTGCCTTGACCGACGTCAGCCTAATACTTTGGTATTCGGGCCGACCGAGGACAGCGGACTACCCATACGTAAGGACTGCAGCAATGTGGATCTTCGAACATCTACATTTATGGTAGGTACAAAACTGTACTTTTTCTAGCATGTGTGCCACAGGAAATTTCCCAAAGCATGGTGCAGTATAGAAATCTACGAAATTTGGTCATCGTTATCAAATAGAAGAATTGGATGACAGTGCCTGGGTTGTTTATAAACATACTTTGGCCCCAGGAAGAAAGATGCTCTCTTCAGCTACTTGCATAACAGTGCATTGCCTCAGACTGGCAACAGGAAGCATACATGTATGCAGAGCAATGCTGCATTCAGTCTCATTGGTTAGCACTGTCAAGCTGAGCCATCCTTTATGAGAATAATGACATGCAAATCATTGTCATATGCATAGATATCAAATTTTTACAGTAAAGGAGTGGCACTTCTTAAGTAGTGTTCTGAGCTGTTGTAGATGACCTAACTAATGAATAACAGAGGATTTACATCCTGACTGTCGCTGTAGGTAGCGCAGCATTACAGTGGTGAATCTGGACAAGACAAGCAGTGCATACTATGAACTCTCGTTACTTACCCAGCACAGCATCTGGCCCGATCACAGTACCACCACTGCTCTACTAAACTTGGTTCACATAATCATCCAGAAACAATTTCACAAACTTAGTGTGTTTTTTTTTTTTCTTGGCTTTATCCAAAGCATTTGACATTGCTCACTTCTCCATATTCTTGGCCTTTCTCAATCCTCCTTCTCCTGGTTTCAAAATTATCTATCTGATGAATTCCGAGTTGCAAATGACAGTCTACTTTCTCCTCACTTCTACCCATCTCATTAGGTGTCCCCCAAGGTTCCATTTTGGGCCCCTTCTTATTCAACTTAGATTTTTCATCTACTACAAAGCATGACACTTTAATCTACTACGCTGACTTCTCCACCCTCATCTGCTCTGCCTCCAGTCTAACCAAACATCAACATTTTACCCAAGAATCATTCACGTCTATTGAAGTCTAGCTCAACAGTTCTCAGTTAATACTAAATCCTAAAAAAATACCTAAGTAAATAACTTCTATTCACCCCAAATCCATCATTCTAGATGATGACAACTTTAACATCTTCTCCGGTAACAGTACATCAATAGAAGTTATACTAAGCACCTATACCTCTCAGTTGTACAAATCTTCGCCTCATGTTTTTGGCTGTTCCTCATAAAAATTGTTTTTTTTTTTTGACAAATCAGTGGGGTGATCTAAGGATTAAAGTCACTAAAAAATGACATGCATTTGAGTTTCAGACTTTATATCCTTCAGAAAAATGCATGCTAACACAAATCCTGTTATTCTAGCAATTTTCTAAGTTTATAAGAGCAATATTTAAAATGTGTCCCTATTTTTGGGCCTTTGTCCCCCATTATGTCAAGTTTTGTCTAGATTTCGTGCACTTAGAGGTTGATCTTCACTTACATCCGGGTTACACTAAGAGATGAATGTAAGCAGTACTTTAAAAAAAAAATTCACCACTGATCACTCAAGTAGATCCCATCATAGCATGTCCCTTAGGCAACTAAACTGGCTTGCATTAAGCCATTACCTCACACAGTCCCAGCTTCTCGTTGCCCAGTGCTTTATACAACATTCTGCATCTCTGTTGTCCTTTCTAGACACCCTCGCTGTAAAGATAAACTGCTTCTACATAGAAATAAATCTCACAACACCGCAGGTGATGCCCTGTACTCCTATCACATCTCCAAAATATGGAATTCAGTACCCCTCCACGTAGGACAAATAAAAAACAAACATTCAAAACAGACTTATTCCACTGCCTACAAAACTCGTGGATATGCCTCCACACCCTCAGAATAATGCCACTCCACCTCTCAACCCTTTTGTAACCAACTTTCCTCCCTCTCTGGTACATTCACATCTGCATCCACTTAGCCTTCATGAACATCTATCACTACATTCCAGCTAAAATGTTATCATCCTAACCCTGTCTGGGCTACAGCTTCTTTAGTACCTTATTTAGTAGCTAACCTGTCTTACCTACTGCAGATGCACTACTTACTATCCGCTTTCTCAACTACTAATCCATCTAGCAGAATTTCTGCACCACAACCCATAAAGTTCTGCTTACTATCCATTTTGTCTAAGGCTAACGCTAACCATCTCTCTTATGAACAGATTTATCCAAACCATATGTCAGCAGATTCCTATTTAACTAACTGCATCTCAACATGCGTTACAACAGGACTACTAATACAAGTTCAACTAGTGTATCAGTTATACTTTATATGATGTTGTGTATATCCTTTTGTAACAGTTTTACTTTGTATGAATTGTATATATTACTGCTGCTCACATTTTGCTAATGTGTCTTGGAGCGTTTCTCCCCAGACCTCTGCTAAAAGGGGATTTTTTCCTCATTAGGACTTTCCCAGTAAACAAAAGCAAATAACTACTGCGTAGCACACCGTAGCTATGTACATGGCTCATCAGTCGGAGTCTGTAATTTTAGAATCATGGAGATTTGGATAGGGTTAGCTGCACTTAACTAGTGCAGTAATACACTGAATACATAACACTACACTGCAAGCATATTTGGATTTCTACTTGTTCTGTGTGGTGACATTAACTCTTTGCCCCCTCAATATCTCCCCTTGGCAATAGGTCATAGACTCTGTTGGACTGCATAGTTAACAAATTTCTGAGAAAAGTTTCGTGAAATAATATATTTCGGCAGTGAGGTCTGCTTCATCTGCCTGACACCAAATCTGTTGTCATTAAACAGATTAACTACATTGTCTCTCCTTTGCATCTCACAAAAGTTATTTAAAATTACAGCATGAAAGCATTTTTGTAGGAGGGTGGGACTGCCCCACATCTATCAAGTGTAGACTTTCAAGTCCACACACCCTCTTTATCACCTTGTGGATCACATCAGTTCTGAAGAAAAAAATATACAGTTTTCCCTTTGTGTGTGTCAATGTGACATTGAAGGTGGTATTATACAGGTCAGGGATGGGTTGGTAGAGGCCCTCACATCAAGGGGTTTGAGCTGCGTTGTACTTCAGTGCTCCACTGCAGTTTACTGGGTGACCGATCATATTTGGAGGATTGTTTCATAGTGTATTATACTTGGGGCACATGAAGTAGATTCCTGACATTTTATTATTTATGAACACTGCAGCATAAGAAGGCACATACTTTTATTGCAGTATGTTTAACATGCTGACTTCAGTGTTTCTGTTGCTGTATAGGCTTGTCAATAGCAGTTCATTTGGGGTTAATAATGAAATGACAAAGCACTAATGCAATAGCAGGAATATACATTTATCCGTCCGCCACAGTTCTGGGCACCTGTGTTGCATTTTGTGGCATTTTATTCACACGTTTTACTGCCTGGGTGCCAAACTCATGAGGGCTCAAACGGTATATGTGGCAATTTCCCATACAGAATCCGGGGAAAACCATCAAGCTAAAATAATGTTACATTACTGATTTTTGGTGACCGGCTATAATGGTACCAGTTTGCAAATTACGAGATGTGGAGGATTCAAACTTATGGAGTGAGCATAATGGAAATTGTCGAAAAGTGACACACAGGACGTACTTGTGATACATACTTACACAAACACACACACACACATATATATATATATATATATATATATATATATATATATATATATATATATATTTAACAGTATGCTTGTTAAGGGAAGATCTTGTATTTTGAATGTAGTGCCATTCTTTTAAGAGTTTTCAACATTTATTTGAGAGATTGGCAGTGTATGCTGCTTAGCCTGACCTTTCTGACAAATTAAATATTATTCCATATGAATTTCAGTTATTAAAACACTGGTTAAGCAACATATACAATAAGTTAGTTGAAGGAATTGCCGCTGCATCATGATTTCTTTAAATTCTTGGCTCAGCTGTATTACACTAACTGAGGTTTGTTTGGTGTTGCGCTGAAGTAAAATCAAAGAGGTGTTTTGACCTAATTTCAAAGCCAAAATGTAGGAAAGTACTTTATTCTGCACTTATTTCATCTGTTGTTTTATTTAATTTTTAATAGAACTTTGTTTTGCTCATTTTATTACTTTATTGAAAGTTGAACTGCTTTGTTTCTACAGTCACCAAAGTACTATGTTGTCTCTCTCTGCTAAATTTATTAAATTAAGTACTGTTTCCATTGCTAAATTTATTGTTTTTCCTCTATTTTAACACTATGTAAAAAACCAAAGCATTTCACCCACCATTAGGAAAGCTGTAGCTGGTGTCAAACCATCAATGCTCTGGCTCCCTTCTTGGTGAGTTTCCACTTGCCATATATTCCATGTGGTCTGAGCTTTAGGCTGGAGATCTTGACGGGCAATGCATTTATTTGGTGTCAGCCTTTCAAATGCATAGGTCTTTTGTCATGGGTCATCCAATGTTGGTCTCCTGTGGGTAGAGTCTCTGGGGCTAGTTGCATCTTTTTTGTAGGAGATTGAAGAAGTTAAAATCAATGAAATAAAAAAATAATCTCAGGAGGCAGTTTCTTCATATCAAGTTCTTTATTAGTGTTAAGGCAGATGAGCGCTGCATTAGTCTTGATTTGATTACAGAGTTTTACAAAGTTTTGTATGCATACAAATGGGGGGCATCCCTGTGGTTTGGTCTACCCCGGTGTATTCACCCAGGGGGGAAAAGGAGTGTCAGGTGTATGTTCAGGGCTTCGCTTTGAGATCTGCCTCTTACAGAAAAATATTCTCTTTAACCCTTTAAACTCAGGTTTCATTATAATGCAGTCACTCTATTCTTACTAAACATACCCTGAGAAATAAAAATTTATTACCACACAAAATAAATATTTTTGACAATAATACTGGTTAATGTTGTGGATGTTTCTGCTGCAGTTTCCCTAATGACTGTATCAGATCTGCCTCTAAAGGGTCCACCAATGGACGTGTAGTGGATCATATTGGGAGTTTGTTTTATTATGTTTTCAAAAGGTACCTCCTAAAAACATCCAGTTTTCCTAAAATAACTGGGATTCCATAAGTAAAGACAAGGTAGTTTTGTGGAATTATTGCAGGCACGACAGTTGCATGCCCAAACAGGAAAATATTGGTGGTAGTTGTGGGTTATTTATTTTATTTTACATTTGTTAACCGGGTAGAGTCCGGCTGGGCAAGTAGCCAGTTTTCAGCGGAGACCCGGTGGGATGAGCTCCATAACAATAGTACAAAAAGATTACAAACATTTTTAAAAGATTTACAAACAATATACAAAAAAGTTTGACAGTTGCCAACAATCACAGTTTACAAAAAGGTGAATGTAAAACAGAAAACATTACATTTCTTAAGCTGTATTACAGACAGTAATATGAAACTCAGATATATTACTAAAAACCATTGTGGCATTTTCATTTGGTAGAAGTAAGACAAGAAGATAACAGAACAGAAAACGTGATCGAAGGCATAGAAAGTATCCAGGAGTATTATAGAGCATAGCCATTGTTGAGCACGGTATTCCTTTAGGAGTTTTTTGAAGTTATGACTATCTGTGTTTTTTAAGTTACTCTGGGGTAATAGGTTCCACTGTTTGGCTACTTTGAAGGAAGAGAGAGAGCCACCAAAGTAATTATGGGACTTTGTAACCTTGAGTATAGGTTTATCGGATGATATGTGGGTCCTGGGGTTGGTATTTAGTTGCATTAGGTTTCAGAGTGTAGGACAGTTTTCAGGTTTGTGGATAACAGAGTGGGCAGTGGTGAGCTGATTGAGCAATAACAGATTGGGAAATTCAAGCCAGTGTAATTTTTGAAGAGCAAGGCAATGATGGGTCCTGTTGGATATATTAGCAGAAAATGTTGCTATTTTGTTATAGCAGGAATCAAGTAGATGTAAATCAGACTTGCACAGGTTAGTGAAAAGTTGAGAATAGGAGGTGGGATCTGGCTGTGGCTAGTCTGCCATTTTGAGTAAGGCAAGGTTTGGCCCCATATAGAGCACCATGTTTGATGTGAACTTTCTTTATTGTGACTGATATGTGTTTATTGAATGTTAGGTTGTTGTCTATCATGACACAAGTAGTTTTGTTTGGTTAACTGGTTCTATTATAGTGCCATTAGTGGAGTAGATGGTGAGAGGAGGTGGTTTTGCTTTGGATTTCCTGTTGGAGAAAATCATTCATTTTGTTTTGTTTGGGTTTAGGATGAGTTGAAATTCATTTAGGTAATTTTCAATATCTAGAAATGACTTTTGCAGTTTATTTTGGAGTTCTTGGGGTGTGGGAACAGAGCAAATAAGAGTAGCGTCATCAGCATACTGAATAATAGAAGCAGATTTAGTGGCAGTGTTTAGACTATTTGTGAATATAATAAAAAGGAGAGGGCCAAGGATGTAACCATAAGGAACCCCAACAGAGATTGGGAGGAGTGTGGAGAGTTTATTATCCCATTTAGTTGCCTGTTGTCGATTAGTAAGGTAGCTAAAGAACCAGTTGAGAACTGTAGGGTTGAGGTTGAAGGAAGCTAGAGTATTGAGTAGTAGTTGGTGGGATACTGTATCAAAAGCTTTGGACATATCTAGGAATATACTAGAAACTAGTTGTCCATTGTTTTTGAGGAGATTGATGTAGTTAGTGAAACTTATGAGGGCTGTGGAGATCCTGTGTTTTGGATGGAAGCCATGCTGTGAACTAGATAAGAGGATATTTGCAGTGAGGTGGTCTAGGAGCTGTTTATGGATACATTTCTCTTAAGATTTTGGCTAGGGGTGAGAGAATGGCAGTGGGCTGATAATTAGAGAGATCTTTAGATGGGTCTCCCTTGTGAACGAGGATGATATGGGATATTTTTCATAGTATGGGGACATATTGTTCTGCGATGGAATGATTGATTAGGATAGGCGATGGAGCTTGCAGCAGTTTTTAAGAAGTCATTAGGGAGTTGGTAGGTTTTAGTTTTGATAGGAGTTTTTTGATATAAGAGGTATATATGGGTTTAAAAGAGAAGTAGTTGGGTTTAAAGTTAGTAGAGGTAGGCACTGTAACGGGTTGGTTAGATTTGTTGTTTGAAAGTGAGGTGACAGTTGTGATGAAATGAGAGTTAAATTGAGATGCTTTACATTCGGTGCTATTTGTTGTAGATGGTGCAGGGTTAGAGGATTTGCCAGGGTTGAGGAGGTAGTTAAGGTTTTGCCAACATTTTTGTGGTTTATTTGTGTTTTTGCTGACAAGCTAGAAAATAAGATTTTTTTATCAGATAATATTTGCTTCCTAGATAGGTTTCTTAATCGTTTGTCAGAGGTGTAGTTTTCTGAGGTTTTGGGGGTTTGATAAGCAGTCCAGGCTCTATCCCTTTGTTTAATAAGAGCTTTAGATTATTTGGTTATCCAAGGTAGGTTTTTGACTTTGGAACAAATTTTTCTTGTTGGGAGTGAGATTAAGGATGTCGAGGAAGGTATCATTAAAATATTGTACAGCTTGGTCTAGGTGGAGCGATTTTAGAGATGACCAGTTGCAGTTTTGAAGTAGGGAATTTAAGATGGTGGGGGAAAATTTTCTTTTGTTGCATATGTTTGAAAATAACATTACAGGGAGAGTGAATACATTTCCTTAGAAGAAAGGTAGGGGAGTGATCACTGAGAGAATCAGAGAGGCACCCAGCCTGGTGGGCAAAGTTGGGCTTATTGGTTAGTATCCAGTCCAGAATAGATTCTTTCTTCATGTGTTTATCAATTCTAGTGGGGAAGTTTATAGTTTGGGTGAAATTGAATAAATTGATAAAATTGTAGGGGTTGTCAGATGAGCAGGATAGCCAGCCCAAGTTGAAATCACGTAGCACTATAGTTTCTTTTTTGAAAGTAGAGGATGCCCAAGATAGAAGACTTTTCAATGGTAGGTAGGAGGCAATAATTATGATGGTTTTATGTGGATTTACTTCAAATTGGGTAGTTAGAATTTCTGCTTCTGATAGATCTGGGGGGAGTACAGATTAATTTTTCAATTTGAGGAAATTTTTATACATGATGACAATGCCTCCGCCACGCTTGTTAGCCTATCTTGTCTAATAACATTATAACCCCTAGTAAGTATTTCCTAGTCTTTAATGACCCATGTCTCTGTAATAATTACTGTATCAGGACTGTAGGTAGTTAGGACTGCATGAAATTCACTAGCTTTTTTGTGATACCTCTGAGGTTAAAATTAGTTATGAGTAAGTCTGATTTGGAATTTTTAGAGGAAGAAGGTGGAGGGCAGTATTAACAGGTATGGTGGGTGTTATTGGGTGGGGTGGGAGTAGCTGTGTGGGTCCTGGGTTAGGATGCATGTCAGCTTGGAGTTTTGATTGATAGATTGAGGTTGGGATGGACTTGAGTTTGATAGAGGCTTTCTTTATGCCTGTATGGAGTGCAATGGCACAAACTGTAAAGTGTTCACCTGAAGGGCCCTGTTTTGAAGTTTTTATTTGAAAGTTTAGTGGTGTGCAAAAAAACTTTCAAATATTATATTCATTTTACGTTGTAAAATGCCAGCTGACTTGTGTGCAGTTTGGCGCTTTTTTTGGTTGGCCACGATGGTCATACCTCTCAACCTCTTAGAGCTGGAAATCTGGACAAAGCAAACAATAGGGACAATTTTTAAATATCGCTCTTACAAATTTAGACAGTTGATGGAGTAACCTGTTCTGATTTAGCATGACATTTCTGAAGGGTATAAAATCTGAAACTCAAATATCTGGCATTATTTTCTGTCTTAAGTCTTTAATGACTTGCCAGAAAAAAAAAAACTATTTTATGACAAAAGGGCCAAAAGTGTGAGGCAAAAATCTGTACATTTCAGAAGTATGCTGTTGGGAGATCTTTCCTTTGCTGTGGTGGGAATTACAATGGGTTGGATAAAAAAATAACTGTAATACTAAAAAAAACTAAAAAAGTAGATCAGAACTTGGAGCATGAATCCTGGCTGGTGTTGCTTAGAAATGATGGTGGAAACTCCTGGTCGGAATCACATTCAGGGGTGCTCAAGTTTAGCAATGAGACAGTGCCTGGAAAACCAAGGGGGTTATACTAGATGAATCGAGTGGCTGTATCGCTCCTTTATATGAGGGAGTGGGTGTATATATTTTTATTGTTGCATCCAATATTAATTTATATGACCACTTTTTACTGGGTATAGTTCCCACTGTTATGGCCATATTACTAACTCCAGTGGTTAAAGCCCATTAGCTTGATTTTAAAGGAAGATAGATTACTACCACAAGTGTGTCTATTTAGAAAGGAAACCTAAAATGGATGAAGGACCAAATCAGAGAGGGGGAAGAGAGATTTTTCTAATTCCTTGAAGCTTTCACCTGTATTGAATAAATTACTGTCAGATAGTATCTACTCACTGGGGACAATGGAATGGCTTTGTTGTTATGTGGAGGGGAGTAGTGTTTTTAGGTGGAATGTTGATGCTGGGTCTAGAAGAGGGACCTTATCCACTGAGGCCTAAATTTTGATGTGAAGTTATAGAGTTCTGTAGCTTGATTTAAAAAGTAGGATGATAAAAGCTTACAAAAAATAAATTAAGAAGATTTAAAAGAAAGAAGGGGCTAGTTCCTATTCCATATACCATTGTCATTGGTCAAGTTGTGTTTACCAAGAACCTGCATTCACTGCCTACGGGGTTCCCAGGGGAAAGGGTTAGAGATATTTGAAAAGCAGTGGTAGCTACCACCATAACTGAGTGGGGAGAGGCTGTTGGTCTAAACCGTGATACTCCTTTGAAGGACATCTAAGTGCATTGTATAAGGAACATTTTCTCCCAGGCCTACTGTAGAATACCATCTAGAAACTGTAGCTACTACTGACCAAGGGGACGCTGTGAGGGGGGAGGTTTCCAGACTGGCTTAGGTGCGTTGTGGACCCTGTCAGCTAAAGATGTGTGTTGGTGGGGGTACGTGTGGGTTTGGGTGCCTTAGATTTAATCCCATTTGCCCAGAGCATTGCTAGAAATAACATGCCTTTTCTGCAGGTAGGGTAGGGCAGCTCGCTTGGAGCCCTAACCCAATACCCTTTGGTAGTCCCACCAGTCCTCAAAAATAGGAATCAGGACCACTTCAACCATAATTAAATAACTGTATCCAGAATCAATAAGATGTACAAAACATTATTTTAGCTGACAGAAAGAAAATATAAATGCCTATTAAATCAACTAACCGAATTGTCCACGAGACCCAGTGGGTCTTAAAGGGAATCAACCAAACTTTATTGTTACCAGAACTTTGCCTTAAGACCACATTGTCCACTGATAGGATTCTTGAGTCTTTATGGCTACAGCTGTTTCTAGAAAGCTGGTGTTATTGGCTAAAGCAAAAATGTTTTTATTCATTGTTTTTTTTTTAATTTAGCTCAGCTATAGTGCACTGAACTGCCTTTTGCACAGTGCTGCAAAAACCTGCACCTCACAGACACAGGTAATTTACTTGAAGTTTACTCTGAGCCAATCTAGTTAGATCCATACCTATTAGCAGGCTGTGCTAAGGTACTACATTTCAGTTCAGGAGAGTTAATTTACTGCAAGGTGTTACTACTTTAGTAGAACACTTCCATTAATTAACTGTTATGCTACATATATTGCATGGTCCACATTAATTTTTAATATTCTGTACTCACAAAAATTTATTAAAAAAGCAGCTTTCATCAAACCAGATATCATGCAAATAAGTATTTATATTCCTAAGTTTCAGACCTTTTGCACTAAATGGTGGACTGGCTAGCCTGTGTTCCCTCAGTTGCCAGGCTCATTAACACTTGATATACTCTGGCAGTGTAGCAGCTGCCTGATGTTTACAGACAATTAGAGAATTGGCAAACTACATCAGCGCCCTGACTGGAGAATGAATGTTTTCCTGCAGGGTATTAAATGTACAAGTAATGCCCAGTGAAAAACGAGTTTGCCACTTCACGGCAGCAGTATCAAGCTGGCATGGAGCTTGGTCTGAAAAAACCTAATGGCTGCCATTATGAGCAGTTTTTTTGCTGTTTAGCTTGTGTAAAATAATGAAGAAAAAAAAATGTTTGTCTGTGAGCATGTATGAGAGTGAGATTGATCGAGCTGTTAACTTGCACTCACTAAGCAGTGCTTTTGCTGTTTAACAAGTGTACGATAAAGAAAACTGGTAATGTGAAGTTGTTTAATCTCGCTGTTTATTCTTACACATGGATTCGGAGCTGAACCATCGGCTCCGAGTCGGCCGCTTTACTAGCTAAAGATCTCCAAGTAGCTTGAGGCCAGGTCCCTATCCCTTGACGCTCTCTGTTCTACCCCAGATCTAGTTTGCTGTTGCAACAGATCAGAGGTTGTCTGGAGAGCTTGGGCCAGTTATTTACATTTATCTTCATTTTAGGCATATTTTTGCTGATAGTTATTATTAGATAAAATAATTTATATTTGTACTGTTTTTTGGGCAGCTTAGCCTTAAAAATCGTATTTAGAGTTCGTCATTTTCAGAGCAGTTGGTCTTAGGCCTTGGCCTTTTCTTTAGTTATTCCCTATACATTTATATATACTTATTAGTGTGACTTTATATCATTAATAGTGTGATTTAGCGCTATTAGAGCATTAGTGTAGTGGATAACATCTTGTTGTATATATTACTTAAAAGTTTGTTGTTAGAGTGTTGGTGTCAGATTAGCATGTCTGTTAAGATAAGACAGTGTGCTTAGTTAGATATATATTTTTATATCTATACTCTTATTTGAGTAAGTTGTTCAGGGATCTGGCAACTGTTTTGCAATTTAGACTTGCAATAATCTTCAGTGGTGTTACTGTTGGTTTATGATGTCTGACCATAAAGAAAAGCAGAAATCTGGCTTCAAGAAGTGTAAATGCGGGCAGAAGATGTCCATTATGGACGCCCATGGAAATTGTGTTTATTGTTTGGGGCCTGTTCACATCCAGGAGGATTGCTCTATCTGCCATTGCTTCAGTAGTAGGGTTTTGTTGGAGAGACGAAGGAAACTGGTAGATAGAAGTGTATTGAAGCCAGATTTCCAAGAGTCCTTGGACAAGGCTGACCAGACCTCGAAGTCATCGAAGGGGTCGAAGTCTTCTAATGTGTCTTCGGATCCTAAGTCATAGGCTCCGAGCCCTACTGTTAAGGTGCAGTCGCCGGCTCCGCAGTCTTCGGAGCCGTGCACTGAGCAAGTGTTTCAGAGCCGATCTCCGAAACCTTGGGGTCAGCTATCCTTCAGTCAGTGGCGTCTTCGATATCTTCAACTCACTCTTCGAGGACCCTATCCGATGTGGATGTGGACTGGGTGGTGCAGAGGCTCTTCGGGTACCCAGCACTTGCTAAATTATTGGCCTTGACCCAGACGGTCTCTGGGCCTATGACCATTCCACCTGCTGTGACTGCTCCTCCTCCGAGCCGAGTAAGGCTTTCTGAGCTGGGGGAGGAGGATCTGATGATTGTGGAGCCTTCAGAGCCGAGGCCTGGTCCAGTGCTCTCAGCTCTGTCAACCCTGACTTCTTCGGTTCCGTTGGAAGAGTCTGGGAACCGACACACTCTCTTCGGTTCCGGGGGGGGGGGGGGGAGTCGAACCGATGCATCGGTTCCGACCCTTCCCCTTGGGGCTTCTGCGCGGATGAGCTCGGCTCTGTCCTCTGGCACGGAGCCCACTGTCTCGGCACCGGAGAAGTTGCCTTCTTCAGAACCGGCGGCTTCCTCGTGTTGAGCAATGGTGCCTTCGATGCTATGATGAGGGTTATGTCTTCTAAGACACGCACGTCATCAGGTCCCTCCTCCCCTATGTTGCTGCTTTCTGCCTCTACATCACAGGTCCCTGTGAAGCGTCGAGACCCAGAGCCTCAGGTATCCCCATTGGGTGACCCTTGCTCTACTGTGACCTCACCAGAAGCCCCCACTGATGAGGTTCCCAGGAAGAGACTTTGTAAGAGGAGGCATTTAGATTCCCCACAGGAGTCTTTGAAATCAGACACAGACTTAGAGGAATCCCCACAGTCCCCCTCGGAGGATATCCCCTTTGCTAATATCCTGGAATTCCTAAAGCAGAGGGTTGACTGGCAGTCAGTTAGCCCTACTTGAGGATAAGTCATGCTCCTGAAGGTCTTTGGGTCTCAACCTTCTACCTCCTGGGTGACTCTGCCCTTCGACAATCTGATGGATTTGGTTGCTCGAAGGGAGTGGGAGTCTCCTGATTCTGTGGAACCGGTCCCTCGGAGGCCCAACAAGTTTTACTTCCCCCCAAGACAAGACTTTTCTCACTAAGGGAGTCCCGGTTGATGTCATGGTGGTGGCGGCAGCCACCAAGAAAATGATGTCAGAAACCTCTTCTACTGTCCATCCTAATAGGGATTCCAGGATGATGGACAGATACGGGAAACGCATCTTTAGTTCTGCGACCTTTGCTATGCGATCGCTTAACTATTTGACTAATTTTACACGTCTTTAAAGAGATCTCCTGAAAGAGCTTGGGGATACTCTGCAGGGTAATACAGATGGAGCTGCGTCGGAGAAGGTGACAGCACAACTTAATACACTTAACTCCATAGTGAACTCGTCCATGCGGCTCATTTCCTATGCTGCCGATGGTTCGAGTCGGGCAGCAAATTAAGCGGTAGCTCTTCGGAGACAGTCCTGGATGTGGTTATGCTCCTTTGCGGGAGCCTTCATGTCTTTCTTATCAACACCCCATTCGATGACTCTTCTTTTTGGGCCTAAAGTCAAGGAGACTCTCACTAGGTGTGAGCAAGAGGGAAAGACTCTATCTGCCATAGGAGTCCATTTTTCCACCCCTACCAGACCATACCCCAAAGGGCAGAAAGGTGGGAAAATGTGGTTCCGAAAGTCCCAAGGAGCTTTCCAGAACACACGTAGTGAACCCCCCTCCAGGGGCAGAGGAGGGGGTAATAATGGAAGATGCCGCCCTGGTGGCAGAGGGGGGTCCGCAGAACCAGGGCGACCGGGATTAGTTCTTTGGTAAGCCCTATCAATGCTCCTGAAAGGAGGCCCGACTGTCCTGCTCTGGAGGCATTCTGGGGTCGGTTGGCTTTGTTTCCAAATGCCTGGCTAGGAATTGCAACAGATTCTTTCTGTAATCATTCTAATAAGCTGGAATACATGTCACATAAACTCGATGTCCACAGACAATTGAGGTTCTATTTGAACAGAACAAAAGTATTTAGACGGTCTGACCAACTCTTTGTATCTCATGCTGACGCTAAGAAAGGATTACCAGCTTCTAACGTTACCCTTTCCAAATGGTTAACTGAATGCATTAAATTTATCTACTCTTCAGCGAACCAAAGATTAGAGCATGGTGTGAAGGCGCGTTCAACTATAGCTGTTTCCACTTCTTTGGCTTATACTGCTCTATTGCGTTTGGACACTATATGTGCAGCTGCCACTTGGTCTAAGCCTCATACCTTTATCACTCATTACAAAGTGGACAGGGCCTCCAGGGACAGGGCTTCCTTTGGTTCCACTGTCCTCAGGAATATACTCCCTTGAGCCACCCAGGATTAGGGTGCTTGGGGAAGCTACCCATGTGTAAGAATAAACAGCGAGATTGAACAACTTCACATAAAAAAGTTATGTACTTACCATAATGTTCCATGTGAGTTGTTCATCTCACCTTTATTCTTACATTCCCACACACCTTCCCCCTCCAGGGTCTCGAAGAACGAGTAGACTTTGGGTCTGGTGGTCTTGTTCTGGGACTTCTTACTCCGGCTGGAGTATTTATTGCATTACACCTGTTCATGCTGGGTTCAGCAAACTAGATCTGAGGTAGGACAGAGAGCATCATGGAATAGGGACCTGGCCTCGAGCTACTCGACGATCTTTAGCTAGTAAAGCGGCCGACTCGGAGCCGATGGTTTGGCTCCGAACCCATGTGTAAGAATAAAGGCGAGATGAACAATTCACATGGAATGTTATGGCAAGTGCATAACTTCTTTTTTGTTTTTGTCTGCATGTTTGAGTGAATGCATGCATGAAAGCAGAGCAGACTGTGTGCGTGCATGTGTGTGCGTGCGTGCATGTGTGTGCGTGTGTGCGTGTGTGCGTGCGTGCGTGTGTGTGCGTGTGTGTGTGTGTGCGCGCGCGCGCGCGTGCATGAAGAGTGAGAGAGATCCCTGCCCGCAACAGCATCAGTTAAGAGATTTGCATACCTTTTGACCATACCTCTCAGCACAAGAAATCTGGACAGAGCCACATATAATGAGGAACAGACCAAAAATAAGGACAGATTTTAAGTATTGCTCTTATAAACTTAGAAAGCTGCTAGAACAACACGGTTTCCAACCATGTATTATCTGCAGGATATGAAGTCAGAAACTCAAATTTCATTACTTAATGGCTTCAATCCCCAGTGACTTGTCAGAAAACTATACATTTTATGAGGATGGAGCCAAACATACGAGCCAAAAATCTGGACAGTTGAAAGGTATTCTTGGCTGATCCTTAGCTCAAAATATCTGGCTAAACCAAAACTAAATGGGGAACAAAGGCTAAAAAAATAGGATCAGATTGTTATTATTCATATAAAATTACAAATGTGCTTCTTAATTGAAAGAATTTGTGTTAGTATAATTTTTCTGAAGAAAATAATAGCCTGAAACTGAAATGTATGCCATTGTTTAGCAATGTCAGCCTCCAATGACTGGCAACAAGCCAAACATTTTAGGAATAAGGGACCAAAAAATGAAGTAAATGCCGGGATATTTTTAAGTGTTATATTTTGGATGTAAAATGCTTCCTCCAGAACCATTAACATATACTACAGTAAGTATGAAACAGTAGGTGCTGAAACTGTTTTATAGGAAAAATATGGGTGTACTTTCCTGCAATGAAAATTCACTTTTTAGAAATGGGAAAGTACATCCCCACTTGCACTTTAACAAAAGTGCAGTTTCGCATAAGCTCACTAGACCGAACCTACTGCACCACAATGGGGGACATTGAAAAATGGGCTATGTCCTCCACTGTGGTGCGATAGTCACGGACCTTAGGGTTAGGGCACGGGTCAAGGTAAGGGGATAGCCCTACTAACTATCCCCTAACCCTAACGCGTCCTAACCTAGGTCTGTGACTATCGCACAGTGGAGGACATACCACTGTGGTGCGATCCACCGGACCTTAGGGTTAGGCACGGGTCAAGGTAAGAGGATAGCCCTACTAACTATCCCCTTACCCTAAGCCGTGCCTAACCCTGTTCAGATCGCCACAGTGGAGGACCTACCCTAATTTGGAACGTCTTCCACTGTGGTGCGATAGTCACGGACCTTAGGGTTAGGGCACGGGTCAAGGTAAGGGGATAGCCCTACTAACTATCTCCTTACCCTAACCCGTGCCCTAACCCTAAGGTCCGTGACTGCTAGCCTGTTCGGTGTAGCTGGTTCACGCGAGTGCACTTTCGTGAAAGTGCACTTTTCGAGTTAGTGTGGGTGTAATTTTGAAGTTCGAAGTATTGAACTTTCGTTCTTCAAAAGTACACCCGAAAAATATAGATAAAAAAATAATGTAGTACTTAAAGAAATAAATAAGTAAAATACAAAATTTTACAGGGAGTCCATTCTCTAAGAGCAATAATGCCCAAGAGGGGTGTGTGTTAATGTGCAATTAACACCCTTCCAAAGGTGTAAACACCCCTGGGTGAGTATTAATTGCACATTAACACACACCCTGTTGGGCGTTATTGCTTGCTGAACTTCAAATAAATTTGTTAATAAACTACCTTTGAGAGATGCAAATATTTATCTAAAATTGAGGCATTGCTCTCACAAAACCTCAGTGTGTGAATACCACATGCTTTCACAGCACTCCACACAAATATATGGAAAATTATCATATGATGAGGCTGTTAATTTTTTTTTTTGATTGCCTAAGGCTGCAAGCCGGAGACCTCTCAACTGTCCCTATTTTGTAAGGACACCCCTTGATGTTTGTCAAAGTTGTGTTCCATTCCTCCTAAAATTGGAAACCATTTTGAGAATTTGTAAGGTAATAGTGCAGACATTTGAAAATGTGTCCCTAATTTGGGGCCTTTTCCTTAGTTATTTTTTTACTTTTTTCCAAATTCAGTTGGTAAAAGTTGAGATCTCTACTCCAAGGTTTCACAAGACTGTCTCAGTGGGAATGAAACACTACAGTATGTACTGACACATTCATACCAGTGTGTCGCCAGGAAAGACTCACCCAAAGCCAGTGTACTTAAACCTTCCAGTAATAAGATACTGATGATTGGAGACACTGTGGTAAAATACACAGACTCTTCTCTACAAGGCTGGACAAAAATAGGGTGAGTGTGAGTTGTCTTTCAGGTGCCAAGATCTCTGATGTTTCAAAGGCCTACCAAAACTCTTAAGGCTAGCAGGTATGACTGTGGCATAGTGGTGGTGCAGGTTTGGTGTGAATGACCAGGTAAACAAAACCCTAAGTGATATGCTCTACGTGCATGTAACATATGCAGGAAAACCTCTGGTAGTGAGTAGAAGCTTCCCTTAAGAATGGTGCCGAGTTGCAAAGCAGATATGATTTGTTTCAACAAGTGGCTGAGTAATTGGCTTCATTTGAGGAGAGGTACAGTATGTCTGTATGGGATAAGCTACTGCACAGCCCTACTTGGTTTGTTAAAGATGGCTTATACCTCTCTTTCCAGGGCTTATGCATAGTGTCTAAGGCATTTGCTGCCCTCTTGGTGCCTTTTTTAGGTATTGTCTACCTAATGGATCTTCAACCTAAAAAACAAAACCAAAAATGAAACAAAACAAATCAAGTACTGGAAGATATCAGAGTGGTGCTGCATTTTAGAAGTTTAAATAACAAATTCCCTGACCATGACAGCTTCCTGTATTTGAAACTTAGTGTAAGAGTACAGAAAACGCTCACTCTGTACCAGAATTTTGTGCCTAGAGCACTTTTAGAAATGATGAAAACTGCAGTGGAGTGCCCATATTTATTAAAGGCCACATTTACCACTGGTAAAACTCTCTGTTGATTTTTCTTCTAGTTTGGTTGAATAATTTCACACCATCTAACTGCCCCACAAAAAAACAGCAGAAATGCAGCCCTAAATAATGCTACTTCATAAGAAGAAAAACAAACATTTGAAACTGCAAGCCACAGTTTACGTAACACTGCTGGACCTATGGGGGTACCTCTTATCAGGCCTCTTGGGTGTTTGTTTCCCCCAGCCCTTAAACATTGTCCGTACCTGAAATGTGTTAGCTAAACCCTTCATACCCAAAGCCTGTTGAAACCAATTCAGAGCTGACAATGTGCTTCTTGCCCTTCCAAAAGTCCACCCTCTTTCTTTCATTACCAAAATGTAAGCCCTGACTTGGTAAGGTGGAATTGGCCATGCTTGTTCCCAGCCTCTGGATTATCTGGTCTGCAAGAATTGCTTTATGCATTTATTGTACCTTACCCTTGTCTTTACACTGAGGGCATTACATATTAGCCACCATTCTCATCTGCCCATAAACCCCATAATGATCCAGTATTTGAACCGGAGAAGGATTCACATTTGGAGCCAACAGCCGGCAACGAGACCACTGCAAATGAGAAAGGGAATCTGCCAATGAGTTATTGATGCCTGGAATGTGTTGTGCCTTCACTGTGACATTTAATGTTAAACACTTAAAAGTAAAATATCTCATCATCCTGCCTACCATTCCCTTCACCCTCAGCTGATTATTGACTATGTGTACTACGCTTTTGTTGTTGGTGCGAAGCCAAACTACTCTTTCATTTGCACACCCCATATTTCCAATGCAACCACTACTGGAAAAAATTCCATTTCAGCAATTGAAATGCGTAACTTATTTTTCACATGAGTCGGCCATGCCGCACTGTGCCACTGATCTTGAAAATAACCCCTAAAACCAAATCCCCCCCACTGCATCTGTAAACAACCGAAGTGGTAGTTGGTTGTTTCTCTCCTGTCAAATTGCTGTCCCATTGTAATCTGATAAGAAACTCAACCACACACCTAAATCCTCCTTCATTCCCTGTGAAACTCTAAGCCGGTGGTGTGGCTTTGAGCACCCAGAACCTTTAGCAGCCAAATGCCTCATAAATGAGCGCCCCCCCACAGGGATCACTTTGCATGCAAATTTCAGCAGTCCTACTAATTCTCGCAACTGTTTGAGGGTTATCTTATTCTGACTTAACACTTGACTTAAAACTATTTTGCACCTTGTCAATGGGAAGCCTGCACTGACCATTCCAGCTATCAATTTCTATACCTAGAAATGTCAGTCTGTTTGTTGGGCTTTCTGTTTTATCCATTGCTAATGGCACCCCTAACTCTTTGCAAATCTGTACAAATGTGTCTAACGCTTGTTGACATTCCCCTGCGTCTTCCTTCCCTACAAATAAAAAAATCATCTAAGTAATGAATGATGCTGTCCTCCTCTAGCCTCAGTGCCACCATCCAGTGTAAAAAGGTACTAAACTTTTCAAAAGTGGCACAGGCAATTGAACAATCCATAGCCATGCATTTATCCATGTAATATTGACCTTCGAAAACCAACCCTAACCACCCCTGATCTTTAGGAGCAATAGGTAACAGTCTGAAAGCAGATTCTATGTCAGCTTTTGCCATGAGGGCCCCCCTCCCCTTCTCTTTGACCTTCCTAACAGCTTCGTCAAAAGATGCATAGTGCACAGACGTCTCTTGTCCATTTATATAATCATTCACAGAATTCCTTTCTGGGTAAGATAGTTGATGTATGAGCCAGAATTCACCTGGCTTACTTTTTGGGACTACACCAATGAGTGAAACTCTAAATGTTCTTCTGGGTGGGTGACGAAATGGGCCTGCTAATCTGCCCACTTCTAATTCCTTCTTTAGCTTTGCCCTAATTATGTCAGGATATTCTTCTGCTGATTTCAAGTTCTTAACCATACCCCCTTGCTTCCTTCGTTTTGCTGGTATCCTAAAGTCCTTGGTGAACCCCTCTTCTAGTAATTCGACCGCAGCTTCTCTATCTGGATATGTTTTGAGTCGCTTCTTTAAAATGTCCCCTTTTGCTGGTGTCAGAAGGGTGATCTGCGTACCCTTTGAAGGGGGTTGGTAAGTAGAAGTTTTTGTTAGGGGGACTGGAGAGACGAAAACAAGTCTTGGTGGGTGGTTTAACTAAGGTAGAGGTTGAAAAGATTGATTTACTTTGTTCCCAGTTTTTTCAGCCCTTACCCTGGACAGCCCAGCCCACCTCAGCTCTCCTACCTATCCTGACCCCTACCTGTTCTCCACCTCCCCCACTGAAACCTGAGTCCGAACTGACCTGCCTCAGACAAATGACTGCTTGCTGCTATTGGCTTGCCTGCCATTGTTCTCAGGGCTGTCCCTACCTGGAAGCTGCAACCTGGAGCACTGTACACACCTTCATCAAGCATTACCACTTGCCTAGCTTTTCTAAATCCAGAGCTGGATTTGCCACATCAGTCTTACAGGGCCTGCTTACCAGCCGTAATGCTTCTTGACTGCCCTCCACCCATCCTCAGCTTTGGGAATCAACCCAAATGTGATGACTGCAACAGTGAAGAGTTGGGAGGGTGGCCTAATGGGTAAGGTGTTTGCCTTACAAACACAAGGTGCAGGGTTTGAGTCTTACAAGAGATAGCTGGCTAGGCTTAAAATGGCTCGCAAGGGCAGTTAGCTTAGTACTAATCTATGAACCTATGAACCACGAACATAGTACAGTTGTGTACACTTACCATAAATGTAGATGTTTGAGTGTATTCACTGTTGCAGTCCTGGATGTCCTTCATGGATGCATCTGCAGTCATAACAAGTGGGTTGTCCTGCCGTCAGGCAGCCCTGCAGTCGGCCGGATTCCAAAGTCCGGGTCCGGCTTCGGCTGATGTCGCACTCCACCCGACGTCATCTCTGTTGGTCTTCGGGTATAAAAGCATCAGCCGACGCCATTTTCCCCAGTCTTTCTTGCCGTGGCGCCAAGCAGAAGCTGTTCGCAAGTGCCGGTCGGTCGGATCCAGAGATTACTTCTACCGAATACTACTTCAAGACTTCTAAAGCTAAGTACCCGCTGGGGACTCTTTCTTGCCTCAGCCGATGTCAGAAAAAGTTAACAATTGTTTAACCTGTGGGAAACAAATACCTCATAAAGATTTCCACTCTTACTGTCTGCCTTGTTTAGGCCCAGCCCACGACGTAGCAGCCTGTTCGCCTGTGCCTCTTTCAACCGAACGCTTAGGCGCCGGTCGGAGTTTGCAGAACAGTTTTTCGGTTCTGATTTTGCGTACATTATGCCGCCGGATCCTCCGACTACCCCAAAACGCAAAGATAAAGACCGACACTCGCGGTCCGCGGTTTCGCCGAAACCACGGTAAAGCAAACCGAGTGTCTCGGTTTCGCCGAAACCGAGAAAACTGCTCAAAGTACAGCTGAACCTATTCTTACAACTGAGGCCCCTGCTACAACTCTTGAATCGACCTCAGAAATTTTACCCACTACGGTGGTTGACTTATCAGACACCATCCCTTGGATGTCTCTACCCCAGCACGTGGTGCTGCTAGGCCTCCAGCTGCCATGTCCATTAAGGCCTTCGCCAGGGCTAAAGCAGCCAAGACTACTAAAACAGTGCCTGTTAAACCCCCACATCCAGGCCCTCTTCTAGTTCTCAAATGCTTTGGCAGAAGATTTAATTTCTTTAATTAGAGGATCTCAATCTCACCCAGACAGGGCCTCTCAGCCCCAGAGAAGAGACCTAGGGCAGAGCCCCTGAGCCAGTGTCTTCTGATGATTCTGCTGATGAATCAGACATAACTGACCAGCCTGAGGCTCCCTTCTCCAATTTTGAAGATTCTGATGCTGAAGAATCCATTCCAGCTGCTTCCCCACCAGAAGAATTCTCCTTTGAAACCTTGCATGCCATGCGAGAACAGTTCCAATGGCAGCAACAGGATTTTTCAGACTCCAGAAAAGACTTAGGACCTTTCTGCACCTCCCACAGCACAGGCCCTTAGCTATACCTCCTGTTCTCTCTGTGGTGGATGATGCTTTCAATGATGTTTGCTGCTCCAGATTCTTTACCCCAGCCCCTGCCAAACCAGACAGATTTTACAGGGTGCCAGATACTCATCACCACCTTTACAATGCCCCACTTGCAGACCCAGAAACTATATCCCAGGGTCCCAAGGCAGTAGCCACACCACAGCTAAAACCCTATTCCTTCTGAAAGGGAAGCAAGGTCACTAGACAGATGGGGTAAAAGGTCTACACTTCAGCTACTCTCTCAGCTAGAGCTTTAAACTGTCAGTTTCACATGATACAATACCAAGAGTTTATGCTTGATCAGTTAACTAAAAACTAACCACTGATGAATCTCTTGATAAGAAATATGTATTAGAGATGGTAAATAACATACAACAGGTTAGCAACCATTCCTTAAAATGTGGCTATGATGCACTGGAGGCTTCATTTAGATCAGCCATGACAGGCACAGTGATAAGAAGGCATGCATGGCTAAAGGAACAAGCTTTACCGGATCATGTTAAAGCTAAATTGCTAGATGCTCCTATGGACAAGACAAGTTTGTTTGGTACACCTGCCCAGCAGGTTATGAAGAAAATGGAAGAAAAGGCAAAATCTGTTCAAACTGTTAAAGATTTCTTGCAGGTTCAACCCCAAGGTTTAGCAGGAACTGGCCTGCCAAAATTGGTCCTTTCCTGACTCCACAAAATTTCAAAGGGGCAGGAATAGACGCTCCAGAGGCAGAAACCAATCCAGAGGAGGTGCCTACAGAGGACGACAGTGGCAAGGTAACAACAGAGGCACAGACACAGCCACTGCCACTACATCAGCACAACCACAGTGACTTAATCCTAAATCCGCCTACCAGGGAACAAATAGCAGCTCCTCTAGGCGGAAAGTTAACCTTATTTTCAAAGAACTGGCACTACATAACAAAAGACAAGTGGATTTTACAAACCATAGATCAAGGTTACGGTTTCACTTCCACACTTTACCAGTCAAAAGAGGAATGCCAAATCTACCTCCAAATCAAAAAACAGAGGCTCTACGCCAGATAATGGAGTTAGCAAACATGAGAGCTGTGGAAAGAGTGCCAACAGCAGAACAAGGAAAGGGGTTCTACTCAAGACTATTCCTAGTTCCAAGAAAGGAAAAAAGTTGGAGACCAATTCTCGACCTGTCCACCTTAAATACATACATCATTGTCCCAAAATTCAAAATGCTGACCCTACAGCAACTTCTTCCCATGCTGGGCAAGGAGTCTTGGCTGGTAACTCTAGATCTCAAGGAGGCATACCTGCACGTCCCCATTCGACCAATCTGCAGAAGATACCTCAGATTTCTTGCAGGATCAGAGCACTATCAATTCTCAGCATTGCCCTTTGGCTTATCTACTGCCCAGAGTATTCACAAAATGCCTGGCATCAGTAATCGCCATTGCAGACTACAGGAATTCAAATTTACCCATACCTGGACGACTGCCTGCTACAAGGGGACAACAAAAGCAAGCTGACAACAGATTTACAAAGGGTCATTTACTTGCTACAAGGACTGGGATACACAGTCAATTTACAAAAGTCAAGGCTGATACCATCCCAAACAAGGACATTCTTGGGCTGAATTGGACACAGTACAACAAATGGCATTCCTGACTACAGAAAAACAAAAGAACTTCCTCTTTACTTCTTGGCACTAACAAAACTGAACAAGTTAACAGCAAGAAAAGTTCTGCAGGCCTTGGGCTTCATGGCATCATGCATAATCTTGGTCCCATTTGCCAGACTACATATGAGGAAACTACAGTGGTACCTAAAGAATTTATGGTCCCAACACAGACACAGTCTAGAAACAGAAATCCCACTAATTCCATGCTTAAAACAGGAGTTCCTATGGTGGGCTCAGGCATGCCAGTCAAACCCAGGCCTACCCTTTCGCAGATGTCAACCAAGCCAGACCATCACAACAGACGCTTCAGACCTAGGATGGGGGCCCACATGCTGGACAAATGCGTGCAAGGATTGTGGACACAGGATCAACTTCACCTGCACATCAATCTAAAAGAAATGCTGGCAGTAAAACTGGCAATCCAAAAGTTCAAACCATTTCTCAAAGAGGGCCAGTTGATGATAAGGACAGACAACACCACAGTCATGTGGTACATCAACAAACAGGGAGGCACTCATTCATACCCCTATGCAGAATGACCTTGAGCTGTGGACCCTGGCACTCAGCTACAACATTCAGTTACAGGCAAGATTTGTACCGGGAAAGACAATACTCTAGCAGACATATTAAGCAGAACCACTTCGATGCCCACGAATGGAAGCTGCACCCGACATCTTCAAGACCATCTCAAGAAATGGGGAATGCCACAGATAGACCTATTCGCATCACCTCTCAATCACCAACTCAAAAATTCTGCACAAGGACATTCCACCCACTAGCATGGAAAGTGGACTCACTCTCCTTCAACTGGAAAGGCCTAACAGCATATGCATTCCCACCTCTTCCTTTGATACACAAGGTACTACTAAAAATCAAGGAAGAACGTCCAAGGATAATCCTGATAGCTCCAAACTGGCCAAGACAACACTGGTACCCACTACTGAAGAGCATGTCTCGAACAATATGTGGCCAATACCCTGATGCCTTTGATGTTAACTCAGAACAACTACAGCATCATACATCCAAACCTAAAAACGCTGCAACTGACTGCATGGAACATCACATAGCTGCAGCTAATCCAGAACTTTCCCAAAGAGTTAAAGACATTATTCTTGAAGCACGCAGACCTTCAACAAGAAGGAACTATGCTGGAAAATGGAAAAGGTTTGTCATTTGGAGTACGGAAAGAGGAAAAGATGTGTCAAACATAGATATGCCTAACATTCTGGAGTATCTGGTCTAACTTCTTCATTCAGGCCTGTCCTACTCCTCCATCAAGATACATGCATCAGCTATTTCAGCAGAATACAGCTTTGATCCACCTGTTTTTCGCACCGTTTGCTCAGGCAGTTCCTCAGAGGAATCAAGAATGTAAAACCTCCAAGGAAACCACCATTACCAGCTTGGGATTTAAACTTTGTGCTAGAAAAGTTGACACTATCACCCTTTGAACCAGCAGCAACAGCAGACCTACAACACCTGTCATGGAAAACTGCTTTCCTACTGGCAATTACTTCAGCAAGGAGGGTTTCAGAACTACAGGCCTTAATGGCAGTGCAACCCTTCCTAATCTTCCACCAAGATAGAGTGTCCATGAGGACTAATCCTACATTTATGCCCAAGGTGGTATCCAGAGTGTCTTTAAACCAGGCAATCCACCTACCTACCTTCTTCCCAACCCACAAAACAGAGGGAAAGAATACTGCATACCTTGGATGTACATAGACAGCTACGCTACTACTTGGACAGAACAAAAAATAGCAGAAAGACTGACCAACTTTTGTAGCCTATGCAACAGGAAGGGAAGGAAAAGCTATTTCCAAACAGACAATCTCCAAATGGATAGGAAATTGCATACGATACTGTTACTCCTTCCATGGAAAACCAATTCCACAGAACATAAGACCTCATTCTACAAGGGCAACAGCCACTACCACAGCCTTCTTACGAGGAGTGGCAACCAAAGACATTATTGAGGCGGCTACTTGGACCTCCGTGCATACATTTGCCAAGCATTATAATTTGCCTCTATATTCCAGATCCCGAGCAGGGTTTGCCACTGCTGTACTGCAAGGGATCCTAAACACACCATAATCTACTTTCTCCTAGTTGGCTATGGTATTCTACCCACTTGTTATGACTGCAGATGCATCCATGAAGGACATAGTACAGTTTTGTACCTACCATAAATGTAGATGTCCGAACTGGATAGCATCTGCAGTCAGGATTACCCTCCCTCCTTCCCTCTGTGGTACTCCTAGGGTGTTTACCCTCCTAATAGCTAGCTGTTGGGGAGTCTTTATGGTGTATTTGTTTGTATATATGTACATATATGCTTATTGTTCTGTTTACCTCTATCTATTTGGAAACATTGGCATCTATCCAAATTTTTAGCCTGCAAGAGGGCTACTGGCATCTGGGGCAAGAAACACTGAGGAAAATGGCGTCGGCTGATGCTTTTATACCCGAAGACCAACAGAGATGACGTCGGGTGGAGTGCGACATCAGCCGAAGCCGGACCCGGACTTTGGAATCCGGCCGACTGCAGGGCTGCCTGACGGCAGGACAACCCACTTGTTATGACTGCAGATGCTATCCAGTTCGGACATCTACATTTATGGTAGGTACAAAACTGTACTTTACCCTCCCTCCAGCCCCCTGACTTCACTGTACTTCTACCTTTTCTTCTTTGTTTGGCTATATCTTATAACTTTGGTATTTACTTTCTACTGGGGGGTGTTCCACACCATGTAATTGCTTCCTATTGTGGGGACTCCTGACGAGTGGGGCAAGAAAAACTGATGTAATGGCATTGGCTGCATGTTTTATGCCCCTAACGATCTGATGTCATGGAAGAAGCGACAGCATCCGACACAGAAATCTGAAGACTCTGGTATTCAGGCTGACTGAGGGCTACGTGCAGGAAGATAACCCAAATGTTATGGGCAACCAGTGTTCCACACCAGAGGTCAACCCCCTCGCTGATTAGATCAGACCATAGACTAATCACTCTGGATATCCACATTCCACCCCCACCCCCAGTCAAGGAAAACACCGTGAAAAAATTTTCAAAAGCAAACTTCACGTTACTTAAGACCAAGGTGGAAAGATTCACAGCCCCCATGCTAAAGGACAACGCTGTCCAAGCTGCTGAATCCCTTACAAAGGCACTCTGTGAGCACCTGCAAGAATGCATGGATTGTGCTGGCCCAAGCAAAATCAAGACTCAATCCTCCAAGAAAAGGAAACCAGTCTGGTGGACCCCTGTCATAAACAAGCTATACAATAGAAGGAGGAAACTAGTACAGAAAAGAGTAAAATCCCAAGAAGGAAAGACATCCTTGATCAGTATCAGCAAGAAACTACAATCCCTCATAAAACCCTCATAAAATCATCCAAGCCTAGCTTCGAAAGAAAAATTGCCAAGGACTCCAAAGATAACCACAAAGCGTTCTTTAGCTATGTCAAGAACCTAAGTAGAAACTCTCAGATCTGCTCTGAGTTAGTGCAAGATGGCACAAAATACACTGAACTGATTGATATTGCCAACATTCTGGCAGACAGGTTTAGTGCAAACTTCACCCCCCTCTCACCCCCTAAAGGGCACATAACCATACCAGAAGAATGTAGAGCCCCGACAATCACGGACACACAGGATAAAACAGCCCTGTCCAAAGCCAAAAACACAGCTTCAATGGGACCGGACAGTGTCCCAGGCTGTGTCTTACACGAGCTCCAAAATGAACTACCCCTCACCTAAACACACTATTCAAACTCAGCCTCTCTACAGGCTACGTAACCATAGAGTGGTGCACAGCAACAGCTTTCCTGCTGCACAAAGGTGGAGTCACAACGGACCCCGGGAACTATTGCCCTATAAGCCTGACTAGCTTGGTCTGCAAGGCTATGGAGCACATCATCATGGAACTCATTAACAGAGACACTGGGAACCTCCAAACATTGGATCCTACCCAGTTTGGCTTTAAGGGGAGATCATGCCTCCTAAACCTGGTGGACTTCTTTGAGACCGTTACCAAGGCTTTAGATGAGGGAATGGAGGTCCACACAGCCTACCTAGATCTCACAAAGGCTTTCGACACCATTCCCCATTCTGGTATTATAGACGAGCTCACCAGCCTGAACATAAACCCTTATGTCACGAGATGGGTTTCCAGTTGGCTCACGGATCAAACCCACACTGTGAGAGTTGCAGGCTGTAGGTCCAACTCTAAACCAGTTACAAGTGGCATCCCCCAGGGCTCAGTCCTGGAACCCCTCCTGTTCGGTGTATACTTAGAGGTACAGGCAAGCACAGGAGGACTGTGGCTGACAAAATTCACAGACAGCTGCAAACTGGGGGCTGTAATTGACTCTCTGGCTGATACAGACATCCTCTAGAAGGGTCCCACTGAGATGGATACCTGGTGTCAAAATCATGGCCTCAAGCTAAATGCCAAAAAGTGCATAGTCATCCCGTGTGGAAAAAACAAAAGTACCTGCGAACTACCACATACATGGTAGTCCCCTAAATACAGAAAATGTAATAAGGGATCTGGGGACCCAAGTAGATAGTAATGTCTCCTTTGATAATCATATTGCCAAGGTGGTTAGAAAATCCTTCTATGTGACCTACCTAATCATAAAAGGGTTCACATCTAGAACAAAAGAGGTTATTGTGCCCCTCTACTCATCACTCATCAGACCCATCGTAGAGTATAACGCCCCATTTGGGATGTACCTTACAAGACACCTGCAACAGCTGGCAAGACCACAGAAGTACCTCACCAAGAGGATTACTGGCCTCAAACAGATGCTCTATGCAGCTCGACTGAAGAAACTCCAGCTGTACTCGGTTGCATACCACTTACTCAAAGGTGATCTCTGCCTGACATACAAGGCCATGTCCAACCCAGTATTGATGGACATGCTCCACCTTAAAAAAAAAAAAAACAAATCCCCGAGAGCCACATGCTGTAGGGATCTAAACCTCACCACAACAATAAATAGGACGTGCTGGAAGGATAGATTCCTGTCCCAGAGACTCCCCATACTTTGGAACAGGATTCCAGTCTACATTAGGCAGAGCTTCTCACTAGCACTCTTCAAGAGAAACCTGGATGGGAAACAGAAAATTTACCCCGGGGATCACTGCAGTGGCTCTGCTGGACAGAGGCACAGGGAACTAATGGCTATGTTGGACAGAGGAACAGGGAACTAATCTAAGGGGGCGGCGAAAGCCAACACATTCTGGCTAGGCTTATAGATGCCCTTGGGCAGATAGTGAAGTACTTACCTATGAGCCTATTTGAACAGAGCTGTGTATTAGAGAAAGTGACCCTGGCCCCCTTTGAAGCCAGGACTTCGGCTCCACTAAAGTCTGAGCTGTAAGTGTTGTATATAGCTTCAGTATCCCACACTACCACGAGTGTAGCATATTATGTATCCCATTTATAATTCTGTGATGACTCTTCTAAGTGTGATTTCTATAGTAGTATTATCAACATTATTGTAAGGAATATATTTTGTTTTTACTATGTATGCGAGTGCCTTCTGTGGAAGGTTGGGCACCGGGCTCGCAACTCGACACCATAAAAAACTCTACTGCAAATCATGAGCAGTCAGGTGATCCGCTGTGGCGACCCTTAACCGGGAAAAAGCCGAAAGAAGAAGAAGACTATATGAAATGATGTTGTAAAGTTTCTTGTGTCTATTGCTATGTGTTATCTTAGGACATTTACTATGTTATAAGTTGATATCCAAGTGTTGTTGATTACTTCCTGTTTGATTTATGCATTTTATCTGGAGCTTTTCTCCCTGGGCCTCCGCTGAAAATGGACCTGTGTCCAGTTGGACTTTCCTGGTAAACAAATAAATGTAAAATAAGTAAAAAAATAAATATGAAGAACATTTTCTGATCTTTTACAATGGCAAAGTTATCCTGCTTACATTTATACTCGGAATGGTGACAGAACATTTCTTTAATCAGAAAACCAACAGAATATGGGGAAGAGACCCTTCCATGCTCTAGATGTATGCTGGCAACTGAAAGTCTCTCTGTATACAACTAAGGAAGTCTGAAAAACAGATTAGTTCAGTCATTTTTGCAAAGGACAGGGAAGGGAAACCCATGAATAACCAAACTGTCAAAATGGTTGCATGCTGTATTTAGTTTTTGCTGCTCCCTTCAGGGGAAATCTAGGCCTGGACATAGTCTTGTCAGCCACCACAGCATTACTTTGAGTGATGGGTACCCATTTAATTTTGGCAGCACTTGCCTAGTCCTCTGTCCACAGCTGTTATAAATATTACATTTTATGGCCTATATCCAGGACTAGTGCAGCATTTGACTTAATTTTCCAATCTCTGCTTTCCTGATAGCTAAATCGGGGCCAGCTGGTCAGTGGTCCTTATGTTCAGGGAGTCTTCCAAGAAGCAATGACTGCAACACAGAAATGACTGTAATTGTAGATCAAGTATATTGACTGTTGCAGTATCTCTTCCTTCCGTTCTTTCTGCTTGGGCATCCTGGGGTTGGGTTGGGTGCCCTTTTCTGCTTATTCTTCCTATCTTCCCTCAAGATCCCTCCTTCTGTTGACCTTACCTAGATCTCTGAGAGGCAGATTGGGGCCTCATAGTTGAATGCTTCTCCCCGGGAATGACTCCACTGTGTACATGTATGATCTGGGATATTAGTCCAGGTTTTTTTCCAGCTATGACAAGAAAGATCTGAAGATGGCATCAGCTGACACCTTTCTTATACAACTCGCATCCTAAAATCCGAGTAGGAGGGAGTTAGCTGAAATGATGAATGAGGTGGTTAAGCTGAGGAAGTCAGAGCTGCAGACAGGAATCCCAGAAGTGATGACTGCAACAGTGAAGATATTTGACACCTACGGTTATGGGAAGTTCCTCACACAACTGTGTTTTATGTAACCCACTAATAATTGCAGCTGTGTTCTGTAGCCTTCAGAAAAGCTACCTGAAACAACTTGAAAAGGTGCAATAATTTCTTACCACCGAACTCATATGCTTGGAATTTGAAGTATTCAGAAATGCTTCAGGAATTTTCTTTTGCATTTTTTTCTTGTAGGTTACTTACAGTTGGACTGTGACTGGTCATTATGACTGGTAGTTCCAGTTCTGTTTGAAAGTCTGTTGCCTTGAATGCACCACTATGAGAGTTAACACTAGGCTGAGCAACCTAATACTGAAAGCAGATAGCAGTAATAGAATATGAAAGGTATGTTTCACAGTGCCCCCCAAGATTATGGCATAAGCTTTATGTTGCAATAACAAGTCTGTTATGGAATGCTGACTCTTGTACGAGAAATAGAAAATGCAACATAGGCTTATGGCATTTACGGTTCTTGAAAGTAAGCAGTTCATAAACTAAACAGTCAAACCTATGAACATTTACATTGTACCTTGTGATCTGGTAATGACTGAAGTGGCAAAAAAGATTCCAGCACTGACTATCATACATTGAAGTAAAAAAAACGGAATAGGACAATGCTTCAGCAGACAGCTGTACAAGCACCTGCAAGAATGCATGGATTGTGCTAGCCCAAGCAAAATCAAGACTCAATCCTCCAAGAAAAGGAAACCAGTCTGGTGGACCCCTGTCATAAACAAGCTATACAATAGAAGGAGGAAACTAGTACAGAAAAGAGTAAAATCCCAAGAAGGAAAGACATCCTTGATCAGTATCAGCAAGAAACTACAATCCCTCATAAAACCCTCATAAAATCATCCAAGCCTAGCTTCGAAAGAAAAATTGCCAAGGACTCCAAAGATGACCACAAAGCGTTCTTTAGCTATGTCAAGAACCTAAGTAGAAACTCTCAGATCTGCTCTGAGTTAGTGCAAGATGGCACAAAATACACTGAACTGATTGATATTGCCAACATTCTGGCAGACAGGTTTAGTGCAAACTTCACCCCCCCTCTCACCCCCTAAAGGGCACATAACCATACCAGAAGAATGTAGAGCCCCGGCAATCACGGACACACAGGATAAAACAGCCCTGTCCAAAGCCAAAAACACAGCTTCAATGGGACCGGACAGTGTCCCAGGCTGTGTCTTACACGAGCTCCAAAATGAACTACCCCTCACCTAAACACATTATTCAAACTCAGCCTCTCTACAGGCTACGTAACCATAGAGTGGCACACAGCAACAGCTTTCCTGCTGCACAAAGGTGGAGTCACAACGGACCCCGGGAACTATTGCCCTATAAGCCTGACTAGCTTGGTCTGCAAGGCTATGGAGCACATCATCATGGAACTCATTAACAGAGACACTGGGAACCTCCAAACATTGGACCCTATCCAGTTTGGCTTTAAGGGGAGATCATGCCTCCTAAACCTGGTGGACTTCTTTGAGACAGTTACCAAGGCTTTAGATGAGGGAATGGAGGTCCACACAGCCTACCTAGATCTCACAAAGGCTTTCGACACCATTCCCCATTCTGGTATTATAGACAAGCTCACCAGCCTGAACGTAAACCCTTATGTCACGAGATGGGTTTCCAGTTGGCTCACGGATCAAACCCACACTGTGAGAGTTGCAGGCTGTAGGTCCAACTCTAAACCAGTTACAAGTGGCATCCCCCAGGGCTCAGTCCTGGAACCCCTCCTGTTCGGTGTATACTTAGAGGTACAGGCAAGCACAGGAGGACTGTGGCTGACAAAATTCACAGACAGCTGCAAACTGGGGGCTGTAATTGACTCTCTGGCTGATACAGACATCCTCTAGAAGGGTCCCACTGAGATGGATACCTGGTGTCAAAATCATGGCCTCAAGCTAAATGCCAAAAAGTGCATAGTCATCCCGTGTGGAAAAAACAAAAGTACCCGCGAACTACCACATACATGGTAGTCCCCTAAATACAGAAAATGTAATAAGGGATCTGGGGACCCAAGTAGATAGTAATCTCTCCTTTGATAATCATATTGCCAAGGTGGTTAGAAAATCCTTCTATGTGACCCACCTAATCATAAAAGGGTTCACATCTAGAACAAAAGAGGTTATTGTGCCCCTCTACTCATCACTCATCAGACCCATCGTAGAGTATAACGCCCCATTTGGGATGTACCTTACAAGACACCTGCAACAGCTGGCAAGACCACAGAAGTACCTCACCAAGAGGATTACTGGCCTCAAACAGATGCTCTATGCAGCTCGACTGAAGAAACTCCAGCTGTACTCGGTTGCATACCACTTACTCAAAGGTGATCTCTGCCTGACATACAAGGCCATGTCCAACCCAGTATTGATGGACATGCTCCACCTTAAAAAAAAAAAAAAACAAATCCCCGAGAGCCACACGCTCTAGGTATCTAAACATCACCACAACAATAAATAGGACGTGCTGGAGGGATAGATTCCTGTCCCAGAGACTCCCCATACTTTGGAACAGGATTCCAGTCTACATTAGGCAGAGCTTCTCACTAGCACTCTTCAAGAGAAACCTTGACGAGTGGATGGGAAACAGAAAATTTACCCCGGGGATCACTGCAGTGGCTCTGCTGGACAGAGGCACAGGGAACTAATGGCTATGTTGGACAGAGGCACAGGGAACTAATCTAAGGGCTAAAGCCCAACACATTCTAGCTAGGCTTATAGATGCCCTTGGGCAGATAGTGAAACTTACCTATGAGCCTATTTGAACAGAGCTGTCTATTGAAAGTGACCCTGGCCCCTTGAAGCCAGGACTTGGCTCCACTAAAGTCTGAGCTGTAAGTGTTGTATATAGCTTCAGTATCCCACACTACCACGAGTGTAGCATATTATGTATCCCATTTATAATTCTGTGATGACCCTTCTAAGTGTGATTTCTATAGTAGTATTATCAACATTATTGTAAGGAATATATTTTGTTTTTACTATGTATGCGAGTGCCTTCTGTGGAAGGTTGGGCACCTGGCTGGCAACTCGACACCATAAAAACTCTGCTGCAAATCATGAGCAGACAGGTGATCCGCTGTGGCGACCCTTAACCGGGAAAAAGCCGAAAGAAGAAGAAGACTATATGAAATTATGTTGTAAAGTTTCTTGTCTTTATTGCTATGTGTTATCTTAGGACATTTACTATGTTATAAGTTGATATCCAAGTGTTGTTGATTACTTCCTGTTTGATTTATGCATTTTATCTGGAGCTTTTCTCCCTGGGCCTCCGCTGAAAATGGACCTGTGTCCAGTTGGACTTTCCTGGTAAACAAATAAATGTAAAATAAGTAAAAAAATAAATATGAAGAACATTTTCTGATCTTTTACAATGGCAAAGTTATCCTGCTTACATTTATACTCGGAATGGTGACAGAACATTTCTTTAATCAGAAAACCCACAGAATATGGGGAAGAGACCCTTCCATGCTCTAGATGTATGCTGGCAACTGAAAGTCTCTCTGTATACAACTAAGGAAGTCTGAAAAACAGATTAGTTCAGTCATTTTTGCAAAGGACAGGGAAGGGAAACCCATGAATAACCAAACTGTCAAAATGGTTGCATGCTGTATTTAGTTTTTGCTGCTCCCTTCAGGGGAAATCTAGGCCTGGACATAGTCTTGTCAGCCACCACAGCATTACTTTGAGTGATGGGTACCCATTTAATTTTGGCAGCACTTGCCTAGTCCTCTGTCCACAGCTGTTATAAATATTACATTTTATGGCCTATATCCAGGACTAGTGCAGCATTTGACTTAATTTTCCAATCTCTGCTTTCCTGATAGCTAAATCGGGGCCAGCTGGTCAGTGGTCCTTATGTTCAGGGAGTCTTCCAAGAAGCAATGACTGCAACACAGAAATGACTGTAATTGTAGATCAAGTATATTGACTGTTGCAGTATCTCTTCCTTCCGTTCTTTCTGCTTGGGCATCCTGGGGTTGGGTTGGGTGCCCTTTTCTGCTTATTCTTCCTATCTTCCCTATCCTTTTCCCTCAAGATCCCTCCTTCTGTTGACCTTACCTAGATCTCTGAGAGGCAGATTGGGGCCTCATAGTTGAATGCTTCTCCCCGGGAATGACTCCACTGTGTACATGTATGATCTGGGATATTAGTCAAGGTTTTTTTCCAGCTATGACGAGAAAGATCTGAAAGTGGCATCAGCTGACACCTTTCTTATACAACTCACATCCTAAAATCCGAGTAGGAGGGAGTTAGCTGAAATGATGAATGAGGTGGTTAAGCTGAGGAAGTCAGAGCTGCAGACAGGAATCCCAGAAGTGATGACTGCAACAGTGAAGATATTTGACACCTACGGTTATGGGAAGTTCCTCACACAACTGTGTTTTATGTAACCCACTAATAATTGCAGCTGTGTTCTGTAGCCTTCAGAAAAGCTACCTGAAACAACTTGAAAAGGTGCAATAATTTCTTACCACCGAACTCATATGCTTGGAATTTGAAGTATTCAGAAATGCTTCAGGAATTTTCTTTTGCATTTTTTTCTTGTAGGTTACTTACAGTTGGACTGTGACTGGTCATTATGACTGGTAGTTCCAGTTCTGTTTGAAAGTCTGTTGCCTTGAATGCACCACTATGAGAGTTAACACTAGGCTGAGCAACCTAATACTGAAAGCAGATAGCAGTAATAGAATATGAAAGGTATGTTTCACAGTGCCCCCCAAGATTATGGCATAAGCTTTATGTTGCAATAACAAGTCTATTATGGAATGCTGACTCTTATACGAGAAATAGAAAATGCAACATAGGCTTATGGCATTTACGGTTCTTGAAAGTAAGCAGTTCATAAACTAAACAGTCAAACCTATGAACATTTACATTGTACCTTGTGATCTGGTAATGACTGAAGTGGCAAAAAAGATTCCAGCACTGACTATCATACATTGAAGTAAAAAAAACGGAATAGGACAATGCTTCAGCAGACAGCTGTACAAGGGCAGCTTCCAATTAGACAAGTGGATAAAGCCGACACTTATATGAGGCATGATGGTGTGTTGTATAGAGGAAGCTAGTTAGTGCAGAATCTTGTACTGGGTAAGTGAATTTTGCACCTACAGAAACCAGCTTTTTATGAGTTTTTGTTGCGTTTTTTTCCACTTTGCATCTTGAAATGACATGTGAACTCTCCTCTGCATTCACGCCATCTAATCAGGTATGTCAGAGGGGCAGTCTTACTGAGACTGTAAATATTAGCCCTTGAGGTAGCTACAAAGTAAGAATTTATTCATTTATTTACTTAGTTTGCTAGCAGTACAAAGATTTATTTATTTAAACTTCTAATAAAATTTCTAATTTTTGGAAGCTAATTTCAGAAAATGTATTGATTATTTCAGTGTGTTTTATTACTAGTGACTTTTGATTTAATCCTAATTATGTATACAGGACATTATGATAACTTATTTTTGCATGCTTATTTCTTTCTGAGGAACAGCTGTCTTGTGACATGCTGTTTCGGTAATGTCCTCACATTCTACTCATCTCCACATTTTTTTTTCAATAATAAATAAATATTAAGCTAATATAATGTTGAAAATTTGTTCCCACACATTCGGATTATTAGTATTCCTTTTATTATCCTTGATTAAAAGTTTATGTGCTAAAATATGTTTCATGGCTAAACCTTTAAAGTTTTCCCATGAAGTTTGAGATGGAGTCAACCAATTTGTAGCTATATAAAGTTTCATTAATAAGAAAATATTTATAAGTATAATCATTTGGGTTCTATCTAAATTATTAGGAGGGATATGTAGAATCATGAATTCCCAAGAAAGTGTAGAATGTTGATAACCCATCTTTTGTAGTTGGATTTTTAAGGAATTCCAAAGTTTGTATATACATTTACAGCTCTAGAACATGTGCAAGAGGTCCGCCGTTTGATCTTTACAGTATGGACATTTGTGCGAGTTTTTCGAGTTAAATTTATGCAAGCTAAGGCGTGTATAGTAGGCATTATTAAATATCATCAATTGTGTAAAATTAATTTTTGGAGAGAAACTGATTTTATTGTTAAGTTAATTGCTTTTAATATTTTATTTTCTTCTATCAAAGGTATTTTATCTTTCCAATATTTTGACGAGTATTTGATTTTGGTATTTCAACTCTTTTAACAATTCACTTGTAGAAGTTATAAATTTGGTATCTTGTCTAAGAGTTAGCCATAAGTTTGAACCATTAGTTAACATTTCCTCATCCATTCTGAAGTCTTTAAAGTAATTTATAGAAAGATCCTTTAATTGTCTCAATATTATTAAGTAAGATTTAGGAAGATTCATCCCCTGCAACATAACATTTGAATGATTAAGATATGGATACATCTCAAGTAAATTTAAATTAATTATAAGTGGATATTTTTTAAGATCTATTAATTGATTATTGATTTTCAAATTCGGGTTCTTATGAAAAGGTTGAAAAATCACCATGTGTTGCAAGAGATTTAATGACTGGAAAAGATTTTGTATTAAACGTATATATACTCTAATATGGTCCATTAAAGGAAATAATTTAAGGGTATCTTTGCTTAAAAAAGGTAAAGCTTTTCGGGTTAATATTCAAACTTACAACAAAACAGTAATTTGCAAAGCTGACTCCATGATACTGGTACAGAAAAAGAATGTATTGAAAACTCACCGTATTTTACAGTCCATGCAGTGAAACATTTTTTTGGGGGGTGGGGGGGTGGGGTGGAGGAGTTGCTTACTAAATATTTTAGGAAATTAAGTATCACTTGCATTACGCATATTAACTAATGCATGTTCTGAACTTACTGTGATGTTCTCAAATTCAGCATCGAACTATTTAGCAGTTCACTATTCCTTGCCCTGCATCAGTAATTTTTTTCTTTGAGCCACTCCTGTCTTTCTGCATATTTTCAATTATAATGTTAAACTGCTCATCTATTGTGTTGTTAATGTAGAAGAGACACACTACTCAGCCAGAGTCCTTCATATTTTCACATTACAACTTATGCTATGGTCTTTCGAAAAACAAAGAAAGAAATTGAGGATTGCAGCATCCCATTCCAGTTGTATTAACTGAACTTGTGTCAGGCAGTAAGCAAACAGGACTGAACTGCTATTTGCGGTGTCATGACTACAGTGTCTATTTTTCCTTCATAAATTTCCTATCAACATTTGTACAAGTCACTGTACCAGGCCGTGCTGTGTGGCCTTATGGAATATTGCACATCTTACTCAAAGTTTTCTTGAATACTGCAGCCAGAGATCCAAAAGCATAATTTATAGCACTGTGCTCTTTGTGAAAATGTGTGCAAGACTCTACATGTTAATTTTGGATACCAAACAAATGTATCACATTACACATACCCCTTTGCCATCAACTTTGTGACAGCTGTGATGGCCATCACATCCCCTATAAAATATGGAAACCATAAATAAACTAGCTAAAATCTACATACATGGGAATGCACATTAGTTTGGCCTCAGAAGTCTCTAGCTCAATTATATTGCTGCTCTGGGTCTACACCGACCGCAACTAAAAAGCCTGTACAGAGAACTGAAACAGATCAGAGTTGTAAGTCCTAGACTTCCAAGCCCTTCAGCTCTTTCACATTGAAATCAGTGCTAGAACATACACAGAGTAATTAATATGACACTCTACCCTGCAGTGGACGGCCGTTGTGGTGCAGCAGTTCGCGTTGTCACCTCACAGCAAGAGGCTCTCCGGTTCGATCTTCAGCTGGGGTGTCTTCTGTGTGGAGTTTGCATGTCCTCCCTGTGGTCATGTGGGTTTCCTCTGGGTGCTCCGGTTTCCTCCCACATCCCCAAAAACATGCTGTAAGTGGATTGGACACGCTAAAATTGGCCCTAGGCGTGAGTGTGTTTGCCTTCTGTGGAAGGTTGGGCACTGGGCTGGCAACTCGACACCGTAAAAACTCCACTGCCAATCATGAGCGGACAAGGTGATCCACTGTGGCGACCCCTAACCGGGAAAAGCTGAAAGAGAGAGAGTAATACCCTGAAGTGCTCTAAATCTTTCTTGCTGCCACAGAAAACACATAATCTATTACTTCTGGTCAAATCTGAGCTATATGTAATGCAGACTCTTGTCTGTCCTTTAAATGGGCAGTGGGTAGACATAACATTGATGCCAATGCTACAAGAATTTTATTCTTCTCACTTTCTTCTCTTAGCTAGTGGTCCAAATAAGTAAGAACCATTAAAGCTTACAGATGGTTGCCCTGAAATTCTAAATGATGCTGGTGATGTGAAGCAAGTCATGCCAGTATACAGTAACTGCATCCCCCTGTGTCTTGTGAATCACTTGCATGATTAGGTTACTCATATTCCTTAATGTAGATGTTTGAGTGTCAGGCTTCTTCTTCTTCAGCTCTGCATCTGATACCTTTTCCAGAGAATGGGATAGCTCAGCCCGAATGGTAGGCCGGAATCTTCGCATGTGTGTATAATAGCTAAGTGCCCTCATTAGAAACCATGTACACATGATGTTCTTCGTGTTTCACTGTTGCAGTCATTACATTTGGGTAATCTGCTGGCAGGTTGCCCTCAGTCGGCCTGATTAACAAAGTCTTGGGTCCTGCGTCAGTTGCTGTCCCTTCTTCCATGACATCAGGTCGTCAGGGGTATAAAACATGCAGCCGATGCCATTACATTGTCTTTTTTGCCGTGCAGTGCCCAAAACAGAAGCAGTTCGCAAGTGCCGGTCGGCTGACTCCTGAAATTTTCGTTTTCGAGTTTCAGAACCGAAGTCTTCAACTTAAAGCTGAGTACCCCATTGGGGAAACTTTTTCTTGCTCCTTACCGATGTCAGTAAAAGTTAATAATTGCATTACTTGTGGAAAGCAAATACCTCATAAGGATTTCTATTTGTACTGTATTCCTTGCCTAGACACTGACCACGACGTACCTTGCTCTCGGTTTTGTGCTTTATTTAATCAACGCACTATTAAACGTCGGTACATTTATGCTTCTAAATATTTTGGCTCATGCTTCAATTGTCCAGAAATGTTGTCAGTTAGCAGTCCGACTACCGGAATATCTAAAAATCGCAAAGAAAAAGACAGAGACAGGCCGTTGGGGTCCAAAACTGCCAATGATGCTTCACCTAAGCCAGTCGCCAGTTCGCCGGTACTCATTGAGGTGCTTTTGCAGCCCCTGATACCCGCTAATTCTGATTCGCAGGCCTCTACTGAGACCCATTCGGAGTCCGGTATGCCGCGAAATGCTTCAGTTATGGAACCCGTGGATGTCTCTACTTTGGATGGGTCCGGAGCCGCTGTGCAGGCACCGGCTTCTGAGGGTGTGTTCAGGCCTACAGATTTGTATATTAGACCAACGCCATCTTCAAAATTAAGGTAAGGCCAAAATCTCGACCTGTGTCTAAAAAAACAACGCCTAGGCCACATGTGCAGGCCCCTATGCCTAAAAAACAAATGATCAAAATGGCTGAAGATTTAATTGCTCTGATCAGGGGTAGTCAACCCCCCCCCCCCTTTCTAGAGGCCTACGCAAGATATTGTCTATGAATCCTCTGAACAGGATTCTATTTCTTCTGATTCTTCTAATGAACAGGAATTGTCCATGCCTACTTATGAGGACTCTGATGCAGAACATTCCATTCCTTCTGCTTCTCCCCCTGAGGATTTTTCTTTTGGCTAAACTTTGCATACTTTAAGGGATCATTTCCACTGGGAAAGTCAGGATTTTTCTGAATCTAAAAAGAGATTTGGGGGTTTTCTTCTTCTTCCTCAGCATAGGCCTTTGGCTATACCTCCTGTTCTAGACATTGTTGATGATGTTTTTTCAGATTCTCTGCCTCCGGTTCCTTGTAAGCCAGACAGATGCTACAGGGTTCCTGACTCCCACAAATTTCTTTTCAAAAATCCTGTTGCGGATCCTGAAACCATTTCTCAGGGTCCCAAGGGCATTAAGACTTCTACTGCTAAAAATCCTACCCCTTCTGATAGAGATTCCAGGGCGCTGTATAGATGGGGTAAGAAGGTTTACACTTCTGCAACCTTGGCAATCAGGGCTTTAAACTGTCAATTTAATATGCTTAAATATCAACAGCATATCATGGGACTACTTAAACGGAAAATGATGTTAATTTCTGACTGTGTGGAAAATAAAGATTTACAGGATCTAGTGCATTCAGCTGAACAAGTTGGAAAACATACTTTGCAATGTGGTTTTGATTCTTTGGAGGCCTCTTGCAGGGCTGCTGTAACTGGGCCTTTGCCAAGAAGGCATGCTTGGCTCAAAGAGCAAACTCTGCCTGATCATGTTAAAGTGAAATTGTTGGATGCTCCTTTACAACAGGACCGTCTCTTTGGTAATAAGGCTGAAGAAGTTCTAAAAAAGAAGGAAGATGAAGCTAAATCTATGCAAACTGTGAAATATTTCTTACAGGTGCAACCTCCAAGATTTAGTAGGCACTGGCCTACTAAGAACTGGTCCTTTCCAGTTCCTCCGAGAGCCACTCAAGTCAAACCCAGACATTCCAAAGGCACCATGTTTCAGTCCCAAGGGACTTTCAGAACAAAACAATGGGGTGCCTCCTCTTCCAAATCTGGAAACATCAAGATACCTCCCTATGGTAAGCAGTCTCAATGACTTTCCTTTACACTTACCAAGCACTTACCTTTTAGCAGCCCCCTTGGGGGGAAAACTGGCTCTTCATGCAAGAACCATGATGAACAGTTCCACAACTAAATAACAACTGGAGATACGGAAATCCAAAAAGTGTATTGGTGGAATAACTCAGGCATAGACACTAAAACCATGAACTCTCAGTTAACCTAGGTTTCGTCTACAATGCTTAGACTTCTTTAGTACAGAATGGACTGACAGCCTTCAAGGACTACCTTCATCCAGGACAATTACTGATAAAGACAGACAACACCATGGTTATGTGATACATAAACAAGTAGGGGGGTACACACTCCTACCCCCTTTGCAGACTAGCCATGGCATTGTGGAACATGGCCTTGACCTATCAAGTACAGCTACAAGCACAATTCCTGCCAGGAAAGCTGAATACTCTGGCAGACGAACTAAGCAGAAATCTCATGGACCCACATGAATGGAAACTGGAACCACGGATTTTCAACATGTTGACACGCTAAAATGGGGAGCCCAGACATAGATCTTTTTTGCCTCACCCTAGAACTATCAAGATGGACAAATTTTGCATAAGAACTCATCAGAAACAAGCCTGGAAAGTGGATGCTCTGTCCTTCATCTGGAAAAAGGAAAACCTATCAGTCTATGCCTTTCCCGATTACTGCCTCTGCTCTCCAAAGTTCTACTAAAGCGCCAAGCGGGACAAAACCAAAAATGATTTTGATTGCTCCAGGCCAGCCACACCCAACACTGGTACCCACTCCTGCACAGTGTGTCACACCTTCCACTCGCGGCAATCTTGCTCCTGCCTCACCATGACACCTTGCTTACTTACCCAGGTCTCAGCAGAACAACCTGCATTCTTACTCTGCACACTCAGCTCCAAACTTTGAATCTTGCAGTGCTTGGCTAATCACCTAAATCTACCCCTTAGCTTCCTTCTTCAACAAACCTGCTTGATGGATGTCATTTTGGAGGCCGAGAAGACCTAGACCAGTTCTTAGTAGGACAAATGGAAAAGATTCTGTGCCTGGAATCAGTCTCAAGTGGGATAAGCACAACAGTGCCCAACATCTCCCTCAGATTTTGCACATACTTTAACTGAGATGCTTCTACATGGACCTAATCCTTTTCTTCCATAAAAATCCATGCCTCAGCCATTTTTAGTTCAATGGTCTATGAATTAATGACTGGAAAAGATTTTGTATTAAGCGTTATATATACTCTAATATGGTCCATTAAAGGAAATAATTTAAGGGTATCTTTGCTTAAAAAAGGTAAAGCTTTTCGGGTTAATATTCAAACTTACAACAAAACAGTAATTTGCAAAGCTGACTCCATGATACTGGCACAGAAAAAGAATGTATTGAAAACTCACCGTATTCTACAGTCCATGCAGTGAAACATTTTTTTGGGGGGTGGGGGGGGGGGGTGGAGGAGTTGCTTACTAAATATTTTAGGAAATTAAGTATCACTTCCATTACGCATATTAACTAATGCATGTTCTGAACTTACTGTGATGTTCTCAAATTCAGCATCGAACTATTTAGCAGTTCACTATTCCTTGCCCTGCATCAGTAATTTTTTTTCTTTGAGCCACTCCTGTCTTTCTGCATATTTTCAATTATAATGTTAAACTGCTCATCTATTGTGTTGTTAATGTAGAAGAGACACACTACTCAGAAAGAGTCCTTCATATTTTCACATTACAACTTATGCTATGGTCTTTCGAAAAACTAAGAAAGAAATTGAGGATTGCAGCATCCCATTCCAGTTGTATTAACTGAACTTGTGTCAGGCAGTAAGCAAACAGGACTGAACTGCTATTTACGGTGTCATGACTACAGTGTCCATTTTTCCTTCATAAATTTCCTATCAACATTTGTACAAGTCACTGTACCAGGCCGTGCTGTGTGGCCTTATGGAATATTGCACATCTTACTCAAAGTTTTCCTGAATACTGCAGCCAGAGATCCAAAAGCATAATTCATAGCACTGTGCTCTTTGTGAAAATGTGTGCAAGACTCTACATGTTAATTTTGGATACCAAACAAATGTATCACATTACACATACCCCTTTGCCATCAACTTTGTGACAGCTGTGATGGCCATCACATCCCCTATAAAATATGGAAACCATAAATAAACTAGCTAAAATCTACATACATGGGAATGCACATTAGTTTGGCCTCAGAAGTCTCTAGCTCAATTATATTGCTGTTCTGGGTCTACACCGACCGCAACTAAAAAGCCTGTACAGAGAACTGAAACAGATCAGAGTTGTAAGTCCTAGACTTCCAAGCCCTTCAGCTCTTTCACATTGAAATCAGTGCCATTCAGTGCTAGAACATACACAGAGTAATTAATATGACACTCTACCCTGCAGTGGATGGCCGTGGTGGTGCAGCAGTTCGCGTTGTCACCTCACAGCAAGAGGCTCTCCGGTTCGATCTTCAGCTGGGGTGTCTTCTGTGTGGAGTTTGCATGTCCTCCCTGTGGTCATGTGGGTTTCCTCTGGGTGCTCCGGTTTCCTCCCACATCCCCAAAAACATGCTGTAAGTGGATTGAACATGCTAAAATTGGCCCTAGGCGTGAGTGTGTTTGCCTTCTGTGGAAGGTTGGGCACTGGGCTGGCAACTCGACACCGTAAAAACTCCACTGCCAATCATGAGCGGACAAGGTGATCCACTGTGGCGACCCCTAACCGGGAAAAGCTGAAAGAGAGAGAGTAATACCCTGCAGTGCTCTAAATCTTTCTTGCTGCCACAGAAAACACATAATCTATTACTTCTGGTCAAATTTGAGCTATATGTAATGCAGACTCTTGTCTGTCCTTTAAATGGGCAGTGGGTAGACATAACATTGATGCCAATGCTACAAGAATTTTATTCTTCTCACTTTCTTCTCTTAGCTAGTGGTCCAAATAAGTAAGAACCATTAAAGCTTACAGATGGTTGCCCTGAAATTCAAAATTATGCTGGTGATGTGAAGCAAGTCATGCCAGTATACAGTAACTGCATCCCCCTGTGTCTTGTGAATCACTTGCATGATTAGGTTACTCATATTCCTTAATGTAGATGTTTGAGTGTCAGGCTTCTTCTTCTTCAGCTCTGCATCCGATACCTTTTCCAGAGAATGGGATAGCTCAGCCCGAATGATAGGCCGGAATCTTCGCATGTGTGTATAATAGCTAAGTGCCCTCAGTAGAAACCATGTACACATGATGTTCTTCGTGTTTCACTGTTGCAGTCATTACATTTGGGTAATCTGCTGGCAGGTTGCCCTCAGTCGGCCTGATTAACAAAGTCTTGGGTCCTGCGTCGGTTGCTGTCCCTTCTTCCATGACATCAGGTCGTCAGGGGTATAAAACATGCAGCCGATGCCATTACATTAGTCTTTTTTGCCGTGCAGTGCCCAAAACAGAAGCAGTTCGCAAGTGCCGGTCGGCTGACTCCTGAAATTTTCGTTTTCGAGTTTCAGAACCGAAGTCTTCAACTTAAAGCTGAGTACCCCATTGGGGAAACTTTTTCTTGCTCCTTACCGATGTCAGTAAAAGTTAATAATTGCATTACTTGTGGAAAGCAAATACCTCATAAGGATTTCTATTTGTACTGTATTCCTTGCCTAGACACTGACCACGACGTACCTTGCTCTCGGTTTTGTGCTTTATTTAATCAACGCACTATTAAACGTCGGTACATTTTTGCTTCTAAATATTTTGGCTCATGCTTCAATTGTCCAGAAATGTTGTCAGTTAGCAGTCCGACTACCGGAATATCTAAAAATCGCAAAGAAAAAGACAGAGACAGGCCGTTGGGGTCCAAAACTGCCAATGATGCTTCACCTAAGCCAGTCGCCAGTTCGCCGGTACTCATTGAGGTGCTTTTGCAGCCCCTGATACCCGCTAATTCTGATTCGCAGGCCTCTACTGAGACCCATTCGGAGTCCGGTATGCCGCGAAATGCTTCAGTTATGGAACCCGTGGATGTCTCTACTTTGGATGGGTCTGGAGCCGCTGTGCAGGCACCGGCTTCTGAGGGTGTGTTCAGGCCTACAGATTTGTATATTAGACCAACGCCATCTTCAAAATTAAGGTAAGGCCAAAATCTCGACCTGTGTCTAAAAAAACAACGCCTAGGCCACATGTGCAGGCCCCTATGCCTAAAAAACAAATGATCAAAATGGCTGAAGATTTAATTGCTCTGATCAGGGGTAGTCAACCCCCCCCCCCTTTCTAGAGGCCTACGCAAGATATTGTCTATGAATCCTCTGAACAGGGTTCTATTTCTTCTGATTCTTCTAATGAACAGGAATTGTCCATGCCTACTTATGAGGACTCTGATGCAGAACATTCCATTCCTTCTGCTTCTCCCCCTGAGGATTTTTCTTTTGGCTAAACTTTGCATACTTTAAGGGATCATTTCCACTGGGAAAGTCAGGATTTTTCTGAATCTAAAAAGAGATTTGGGGGTTTTCTTCCTCAGCATAGGCCTTTGGCTATACCTCCTGTTCTAGACATTGTTGATGATGTTTTTTCAGATTCTCTGCCTCCGGTTCCTTGTAAGCCAGACAGATGCTACAGGGTTCCTGACTCCCAAAAATTTCTTTTCAAAAATCCTGTTGCGGATCCTGAAACCATTTCTCAGGGTCCCAAGGGCATTAAGACTTCTACTGCTAAAAATCCTACCCCTTCTGATAGAGATTCCAGGGCGCTGTATAGATGGGGTAAGAAGGTTTACACTTCTGCAACCTTGGCAATCAGGGCTTTAAACTGTCAATTTAATATGCTTAAATATCAACAGCATATCATGGGACTACTTAAACGGAAACTGATGTTAATTTCTGACTGTGTGGAAAATAAAGATTTACAGGATCTAGTGCATTCAGCTGAACAAGTTGGAAAACATACTTTGCAATGTGGTTTTGATTCTTTGGAGGCCTCTTGCAGGGCTGCTGTAACTGGGCCTGTGCTAAGAAGGCATGCTTGGCTCAAAAAACTTTGCCTGATCATGTTAAAGTGAAATTGTTGGATGCTCCTTTACAACAGGACCGTCTCTTTGGTAATAAGGCTGAAGAAGTTCTAAAAAAGAAGGAAGATAAAGCTAAATCTATGCAAACTGTGAAATATTTCTTACAGGTGCAACCTCCAAGATTTAGTAGGCACTGGCCTACTAAGAACTGGTCCTTTCCAGTTCCTTCGAGAGCCACTCAAGTCAAACCCAGACATTCCGAAGGCACCATGTTTCAGTCCCAAGGGACTTTCAGAACAAAACAATGGGGTGCCTCCTCTTCCAAATCTGGAAACATCAAGATACCTCCCTATGGTAAGCAGTCTCAATGACTTTCCTTTACACTTACCAAGCACTTACCTTTTAGCAGCCCCCTTGGGGGGAAAACTTGGCTCTTCATGCAAGAAACTGGCAACTTATAGACCCAGGACAAATGGGTTTTAAATATAGTATCCCAGGGATACAGATTTAATTTCCACACTTTGCCAATTCCAAACGTATGGCCAGACCTGCCCCCAAATCAGTGGGCAGAGGCCCACAAACAAGTACTTTCCCTCATGAACATGGCGGCTATTCAACCAGTACCAGAAGAGGAAAAGCGACTAGGTTTCTATTCAAGACTTTTCCTGGGACCCAGAATAGACAAATCATGGCATCCAATTCTGGACTTATCTACTCTAAACACCTTTCTGGACATTCCAAAAGTCAAGATGATGACTCTTCACCAGTTACTTCCTATGCTAGGCAAAGATGCCTGGTTGGTAACTCTAGACTTAAAAGAGGCTTACCTTTATATCCCAATCAGGGAATCTTGCAGAAGATACCTCCACTTCAATGCAGGCTACTTGCATTACCAGTTCTCTGCACTGCCCTTTGTCTTATCTACTGCGGCCAGGGTCTTTACAAAGTGCCTGGCTTCAGTAATTGCATTTTGCAGGCAAAGAAATATTCAGATATATCAATACCTAGATGATTGTCTAATTCAGGCAGAAAACAAGGCCATTCTTCTAAAACATCTGGTGTTTGTAAAAAGGGTTCTAACTTGTCTAGGGTACACCATAAATGAAAAGAAATCACAACTGGTACCCTCTCAAAAAATTACACTCCTGGGTGCAAGCTTGAATCCAACTGCCCAGATGGCTTTCCTTCTGCCAGTAAAGCAAATTCATTTGGTGACTTCAAACAGGTGGCCACAAAAACCCTGCTATCTGCAAGACAAATTCTGCAAGCCTTGGGGTTCATGGCCTCCTGCATTCTTCTAATTCCATATGCAAGACTGAATATGAGGAAACTTCAGTGGTACTTGAAAGGTTTATGGAGTCAACATTGTCACAGCCTGGAAACAATGATTCCTGTCATACCTTGCCTGCAACTAGAGTTCCTATGGTGGGCAGAGGCCTGCCACCAAAACAAGGGACTGTCATTATCACACCACGATGAACAGTTCCACAACTAAATAACAACTGGAGATACGGAAATCCAAAAAGTGTATTGGTGGAATAACTCGGGCATAGACACTAAAACCATGAACTCTCAGTTAACCTAGGTTTCGTCTACAATGCTTAGACTTCTTTAGTACAGAATGCACTGACAGCCTTCAAGGACTACCTTCATCCAGGACAATTACGGATAAAGACAGACAACACCATGGTTATGTGATACATAAACAAGTAGGGGGGGTACACACTCCTACCCCCTTTGCAGACTAGCCATGGCATTGTGGAACATGGCCTTGACCTATCAAGTACAGCTACAAGCTCAATTCCTGCCAGGAAAGCTGAATACTCTGGCAGACGAACTAAGCAGAAATCTCATGGACCCTCATGAATGGAAACTGGAACCACGGATTTTCAACATGTTGACACGCAAATGGGGGAGCCCAGACATAGATCTTTTTGCCTCACCCTAGAACTATCAGATGGACAAATTTTGCATAAGAACTCATCAGAAACAAGCCTGGAAAGTGGATGCTCTGTCCTTCATCTGGAAAAACCTATCAGTCTATGCCTTTCCCCGTCTGCCTCTGCTCTCCAAAGTTCTACTAAACGTCAAACGGGACAAACCAAAAATGATTTTGATTGCTCCAGGCCGGCCACACCAACACTGGTACCCACTCCTGCGCAGTGTGTCACACCTTCCACCGTGGCACCTGCCTCAGACACCTTACTTACTGTCTCAGCAGAACAACCGTACTCTGCACACTCAGCTCCAAACTTTGAATCTTGCAGTGTGGCTAATCACCTAAATTCACCCTTAGCTTCCTTCAGCAAACCTGTGATGGATGTCATTTTGGAGGCGAGAAGACCTAGACCAGTTCTTAGTAGGACAAATGGAAAAGATTCTGTGCCTGGAATCAGTCTCAAGGGATAAGCACAACAGTGCCCAACATTCCTCAGATTTTGCAATACTTAACTGAGATGCTTCACATGGGCCTGTCCTTTTCTTCCATAAAAATCCATGCCTCAGCCATTTTAGTTCATTACAACACAGAACCTCCCCTCTTCTCTCATCCCCTGCTAAAGCAGCATCTCAGAGGGGCCAAAAACTTAACACCACCCAGGAGATCTCCAACCCCTGCCTGGGACCTCAATTTTGTATTGGAGAAGCTCACTCTCCCTCCTTTCGAGCCAGCTGCTACTGCAGACTTAAAATTGTTGTCCCGGAAAGCAGCTTTCCTTTTAGCAGTCACTTCAGCTAGAAGGATTTCTGAGTTACAGCCTTTTTTGGCAGTGGAGCCTTTAATAATTTTTCATTCTTACAGGGTATCTCTCAGGACCAATCCATCCTTCATGCCTAAGGTGGTATCCAGTGTGGCTCTTAATCAGACCATTCATTTGCCAACTTTCTTTCCCAGTCCACAGAGCAAGAGGGAGTGGATTCTGCATTCATTGGATGTACACAGACAACTTAGATTTTACTTAAACAGGACCATGTCTCAAAGAAAATCTGAACAACTGCTGGATGGTATTTGCTGCAGGTGCGGGAAAGGCTGTTTCAAAGCAAACCATTTCCAAATGGATAAGCCATTGTATTTATTTCTGCTATAGGCACCATGGAAAAACTATCCCCCAGGGGATCAGATCCCATTCCACCAGGGTTGCATTTACTTCAACAGCCTTTCTCAGAGGTGTTCCTACCAGGGACATTCTAGAAGCTGCTACCTGGAGCTCAGTTCATTCTTTCACCAAACATTACCTTTTTTCTCTGAATCCAGAGCTGGCTTTTGCCACTGCTGTCCTGCAGGGCCTTATAGAGAGGCATAGGCATAGGTTTGTACTAGGCTAACTACTCCTGGGAGCCATTTTAAACCTAGCCATTTATCCCCTGTGAGATTCAAACCCTGTATCTTGTGTTTGTAAGGCAAACACCTTAACCATTAGGCCACCCTCCTAATGCTGTATAATTCCCTCCACCCAACCATAGCTTTGGGAATCTACCCAAATGTAATGACTGCAACAGTGAAACACGAAGAACATAGTACAGTTGTGTACACTTACCATAAATGTAGATGTTCGAGTGTATTCACTGTTGCAGTCCTGGTTACCCTCCCTCCAGCCCCCTAATTTTCTCTGGCTATACCTCTACTTTCTTTCACTATGCTTAAAAGCCCTTTTGGTGTATTTGCTTTTGGTTGGAGGTATATTTTTTGTGGTTTTTAATTTTATTTGCTCCCCGTTTTGGGGACACCTGACATCTGGGGCAAGAAAAAGTAATGTAATTGCGTCGGCTGCATGTTTTATACCCCTGACGACCTGACGTCATGGAAGAAGGGACAGCAACTGATGCAGGACCCAAGACTTTGTTAATCAGGCTGACTGAGGGCAACCTGCCAGCAGATTACCCAAATGTAATGACTGCAACAGTGAATACACTCGAACATCTACATTTATGATAAGTGTACACAACTGTACTATCTCTGTAGTGGTCCATGGCATTTGTCTTTCTCTGGAGTCAAGATACAGGACTCTGTGGTACTAGAGGCTTTTCTAAACCCACTGTAGTGATAATAACATCCGTAATGGGAAACTGCAGCCAGGATTTCCATTCTTTAGGGTTTGGAGGATCTTTTTCAGCTTAATAAGTAGAAATGCTGAGTCATCAGTTTCGGTTCATGCCTTCCTGTGTGATGAGATCCACCATCTCAGCCACATAAAGTGCCACTTAGGAAGGCAGGAGGAGAGACCTGAATATTCTACTGCAGAATGTATTAGAAGATGAGGGGGTAGTAACTGGCTCTTCCCCATGTTTCTAGTAGCACTTGTAAAATCTTTTCAAATTTTGGGTCATCGGGGAATGGGGAAATCAGACCTGAACATTTTCATACATATATGGCTTGTGAGAGTCCTGTGGGGAGAGAGTCTGTGTGCTTATTCCTGCTCAGTCTGGTGGTATGTTCCCTTGGTGGGGTCTTATCCAGGGAGGAAGGTGCAGATGAAGATATTGGCTTATACATAGTCTTGCATTTCTGCCTGATGTCTCAATGTTTTCTGTCTTTCTGTTGTTAAAGATGAGAGGCTCGAACTCAGTTCAAATATAGTCTCAAGTCCAGGGTGCCAGGCAGTGAGGGGTTCACCTGCAGTCAACACTGTGTCATTGAGCTGGAGATGTCTTGATATCAACACTGGCATAGAGACCTCTGACACTGAAAAACCTTGGTACTGTGCCTCATTAAAGCCAATCTCGTCAAAGCACTGTTACCAAGTCTTTATTTCAAAAACTCCAAACTTGGTATAGCATCAAAAAAAAAAAAAAAAAAAAAAAAAAGCAGGCAGCAAAGTCAGATATAAATCATTCACCTATGAGCTACTGATCAAAGAGGTTGTAGGTGCATAATGCATTAATGCCAAAACAAATGGGTTTGATGGCTGCACTGACAGGTTAGTACTAAACCATGTTGGTTGTGGAGACCAGCAGGGTGTTCCTTCATGCAACTGTTATCAAAACAGGTGTTGATGAGAAACCAAGAATAGAGGAAGGGAGGGTGACACTACCTGTGTCTAGTCCTACACGTGAGGGGGACTGGATGATACCCAAATCCAGCTAAGCATGTAACATCTCCTTTGACAATTGCATGTAGTCTATGTCTACTGAAATGGATCTGTGGGAATGAATGGGATGTAAAGACCTGACAGAAGAGGGACTGAATAATGGCATTTAGCAAACTCCAGCTTAGATGTAAATGATAGGATTTCCTTAGTTACAGATTCCACTCTGGTAGGCTTAGAGGTTAGTTTCTGACAACATGGTCCAGCAACTTCAGAGATCTCCGTCTACAAAGTGCTCTGTATCTTCCCTACAAGAACGTTAAGAAGGAGAGGGGACTACTCCCAGGAACAGACAGCCGTTCTTTTACTGGGTTTATCCTTATATTTTACCTTAAGAGTTTTTCTGGGGAGATCTGTATCCCTGGGAGGTGGCCCAGATGAATGAACTCTGAATATAACTCCTGTTATTAAAAAAATGAGTACTAGAGTATTCTTTTGATCATTTTGGGCTCATTTTCAAATATTTAGCAAATGTCATAGTCTACCTGCACGTGAACAGTAGTTAAATGGGTTATATATTTGTATGGCTGTCCTGTGTCAAAAATTTGTGGCCACAAGCATCATGTTTCTTGTAGCTGGTAGCTCTCTCCACGTTATAACCTACTAACCCTTGCAGAATGCAGCAGCATTGATACTATTCAAAAACTAACAGGTACCAGCTTGCAACCCTGTCCCCCCCTCCCACCTCTTCAAAATCACATAGTACCAATATTTTCTCCTCAAACCAGTCTCTACTGCCTATATCAAAACACTGCTTCTCAAACTAAAAGCCCTGCTCCTCCTCTGCTGACAACCTTCCCCCACCTTCCTCAAACTTGCCGCCGAATCCATAGCCTACCCTATCAATCTACTAATCAACAGATCCGTTCAAGAGGCTATAGTCCCAGACATTTGGAAATCCTTTTACACTGTCCCTTTGCACAAAGGTGGAAATTCTACTGACCCATCCAATTATAGGTCCATAGCTATACTATCCCCTTTATCAACAGTACTTGAAAAATGCATCCATGCTCAGCTCATGCAGTTATTGGTAGTGTTCAGTACTGGAGCACTAAACAGTCTAGCATAATTATCACTAGCAGAACTTATTGAATTAATAAACAATCCAACAAAATTATCACTAGCAGTAAGTGCAGACATGGAATGCAATCTAACACAGGCACAGTCAGCAGCAGTGAGTGCCAAATGTGGGAAAGCTCCAGTCTAGTGAAGGAGAACTCCAAAATATAATAATAAGTTCAAAACAAGAGGATATTTCTCATAATATCAGAAGAAAAAAGCTTCAACGGTACTCAGTAGATACAAAATTAGTTGTACAAATTATTCAAATTATAAACTAAGACTGGGACTGTGTCTGATGCAAATGCGATGAGTGGCAAAATCCAGAGAGTCAAGGCAGACTGTGGGTAATTATGGGGAAATTAGAGGAGCCGAAGTTTGGGAAAGTTTAGATGGGTGCCAAGCAGACTGAGCTGAGGATAAACCACACCACGACAGACCAAATGTTGATGGTATAATGACATGTCTTTTGAGTGTAAGATGACTGAGGTGAATGACACTATTCTACAACTGATATTTTATAAATATACACACGTACACCTATCTATACGTAAACTGAGGCTAAGAATCAGTGTCCCTAACAGTGTTGTCTAATTTTACAGTACAAGATATCTCATTTATTGCATGAATCAGGCAAACATAATTTTATTTTAAAGAGTCCTGGGGAGAAAAGCTCCATAAATACAATGTACATTAATATACAGAAAAAGGTACATTAATAAAATAAAAAGACATACAAATATACATTGACTTGGAACACATAACATTAAGATTATAGAATACTATCATAAGCATTGTTTACAGAGTTTAAAATGTTATTTGAAGGTATATAAAGATATATTAGGTTAGTACAGACAGAGAAAGAGGTAAATAGAAGAGGATGAAAAAATTCTGATAAAGTTAGTAGCAGGAGATAAAAGGCTACTAACCTGGATCGATACAAGAACAGTAAATAAATAATAAATCTAGTTGTAAGTATAGAAAACTTCAGAAAGAACCTCATACTGATCAGGATCAACCGCAGCAATGGCTGAGAGGCAAATTCAAACCAAGAGATGAAGGTTTAATGTTGGCGGCCCAAGATAGTGGGCTACGTACACTTTGGTTTACAAAGTCCATTGAACATGTGGAAGAAACAGACAAATGTAGGTTTTGCAAAACAGAATTGGAAACAGTTGCACACCTCATTGCTGGTTGTGACATACTAATGGCAGAAGGACTGTATACTGAAAGGCTTAATAATGTGGCAAGAGTGTTGCACTGGAGATTGTGCAAACCTTATGGTAATGAAGTGGTTGAAAAACAATAGAAACATGAGCCAAAAAGCATCATAGAAAATGATGGACTACATCACATGGTATCACCCATTACCAACAGTTCAAAAGATAGTTGCTAGAAAACCAGATACAGTGGTACATGAAAAGAAGACAGAAGTAGCATTGATCATTAAAATCGCCACACCCAGTGGCTACAGTGCCTTGTGTACTGAGGGGCACAAAATCATAAAATAAACGAGAGCAATGTGGAAGAAAGATACCCATCCAGTTCCAATAGTAGTAGGAGCAATGGGTCTTATAAAAAAGAATCTGCAATCGTATTTAGATATGCTACCAATACATGTAACCCCGTACGAATTTCATTACTGGCCACATTGCAGGCGCTGAGAAGAGCACTTCTGGCTGACATCAAAGATTGAAACAATACTAATTTCGTGAACTTTAATTGTATTTTGACTTAGGAAAGGTGCCCATTTCTGTCATGGTATTAGAAACCCAAAAGACTTGGAGAAATAAAAAAAAAAAAAGTATAATGAATTATTTTTCCAAAAGTTAGACTTTTTTTTTTTTTTGCTAGAGGAAATAACCAGGATAGAGACTGGGGAGGCCAGTGCATCAGCCACAACTTTAACATATTCAGCTGGAAGTTCTTCTGTGCCTAGTGTACTTGCTTTTAGACTCCTAAACTGTTTCTTTTATTGAGATTAGAATAGACTGAAATGTGATTCACACACAGTCGTGCGCGCGTGCACACACACACACACACACACACACACACACACACACACACACACACACACACACACACTCGCATCATCTGTCTCAACCAGCGGACAGAAAATAGGTATAAAGGCTGTTGAAAACTAGCTACATCCATCAGAAAAAAAAATCTGAGCACCCAATTAGCATAACATGAATAACAAATAGCACACAAGCCTTCTACAGAGGTTTAAAAAACTGAAAGTGACAAAACTATGTCAACTGTAAGCATATTATCAGACACAATTTAAAATCTGTAGAAGTTAATGAATGATGATGCAAAAATCTACCTCAGTGCCATTTATTCTTACTTCTGAAAAGGAAGCCCTAGAACATCTTTCTTTAAATTGGGGAATCACAAGTTGTTGCTCATGCAATTTAGGTTCTTGTTAACTAAACTGCTTCAAAGTCATGTTCTGTGTGATAATGGGAAGGAGGGTTAGAATTCACAGAATCGGGTCTCTCCTCACCTGAAGAAGTGGACATTTGTGCAGTTAATAAGACATGGTTTGAAGCCAAGGACAGCACCCCAGCAGTGCAGGGATACAATGCCTTCTACACATTCAGACCAGCTATTGCACTGGTAGGGACCAAAGGTAGAAGTGTTTCATTCTAAATCAACAATAAACTCATTTCAAGATTAGTCAAACAGGATGACACACTTGAACTTCTCCATGTTCACATTTCCATAGGCAAAGTCCCATATATCCTTGCAAGCTGTAAATCACCATCTATGACCCAAGAAACATGTACATTTTTTTTTTACTTATTGAGGGCCCTCTGCATTGAACCCAGTACTGTATTCATGGGCAAGTTCAAACTGGGATACTTAGACAATCCCAAATTTGTATGCCAACAGATTCCTGGACTTTGTAAACACAGAACACCTTTGACCAGATTGTCCATACTCCCACTAGGGGTGCAAACATACTCAACCTGGTACTCACAGACATGGGAAAATGCTGTACCCTTCCTCCCACCTTTACTGCAGTGTCATCTTTGGAACGGTCAGCCCATAAAACTGTCTCCTTCATAATAAAAGTAAATTCTTTTTATTTATTTTTATTTTTACCACCCTGGTAAACAAACTGCAAATAAGTAAATAAAATGAATAAATTCTGTGACCCCCTTCAGCTAACCCCAAAACATTTAAGAACTACTCTAAGGTAAACATCATACTACTAAGAGGTTACCTGTCAATATTTTAAGCTCTCCTTTCCAAACCCTGAGAACACAGCTGCCTGTGTAGAATTGTTCTCAGAAACCCTGCACAAGTATGTCAATAAATGCATACAGACAGCTGTGCCTACCAAAAATAAGCCCAGAACTAACTCAAAAAACAAACCACCCTGGTAGAATCCAAAGAAACAAATAAAAAGTCATAGCCAAGATTAGGAAGTGTGATGCCCACCACGATGAAAACACTCTCAACAATCTAAACAAACTAAGAGAGCACAAATTAAATTTATTAAAGTCAGATTTGAAGTAAAGATAGCCTCCCAGACAAAGGACAACAGCAAAACTTTCTTTAGCTATGTTCAAAACTTCAAAGGCAGCACACAGCAGTGTAAATGCAGCCACCAATTTGGAGCTGGAAGATGCAGCAAATCTGCTGGCCAACAAATTCAGCTTAAATTTTACCACCCCCTTGTCCTGAAGGGCAGCTGAGGAATACCATCAACCCCCCCCCCCACACACACACACCTATCACTAGTGAGCAGGTCCTAGATGCGCGCTCTAAGGACAACAACATTGCACGAGTGGGCCCTGATAATATCCCCAGATGCCTCCTAAATAGCCTGAAACATGACCTATCAGGACCACTGGAGTCACTGTTTAACCGTAGACTTCATACAGGCTTTGTGCCATACAAACTGAGAAGTGCACTGGTCTTCTCTCTGCACAAGGGCAGTCCATCAACAGACCTTGGGAACGTATCTTATGCAAAGCCATGGAAAGAATTACCATGAAATGATTAATAAGGACACAGAAAATCTTCAGACACTAGATCCAGGGTATTCCATGCCTACTCAGTTTGATGAGCTTCTTTGGGAAGGTCACAGAGGTAATGGATGATGGCAGAACAGTGCACACTGCCTACCTTGACCTGGCTAATGGATCTGATAAAATATCCCACTTCTGTGCTGTGTGTATAGGCATAAACCCCGCTGTTACACTCTGGATAGTCAGCTGGCTCCGGTAGAAGTCAGGTTATGTGACACCACCTCCACAAAGAGACCAGTCATAGCAAAGTCCATCAAGGCTCTGTGCTGGGCCACTCCTTTTTGACATCTGCTTCTTGGAAGTTGCCTCTGGATGACCAGGTCTGCAGATAATTGTAATTAGTAGCAGTCCTAGAATCCTACCAAGACACTAACATCCTACAGGAAGGACTAACACAGACAAGTGACTGGTACGAAAGCCACAGCTCAAAACACCCCTAAGAGTAGAACCAGTAGTCAGCAATTTGGGTACATATGTAGATAGTAGACTGGCTTTTGAGCAACAAGTGTCTATTGTAGTAAGAAAATTATTCTGTGTTGCTCAACTTAGAAGCAAAGGCATGGCATCTAGATGCAAGGAAGTCAGTCCACTATATTTCACCCGTCATCAGGCCTATGATTCAGTACAATGCCGCCTTCATTATGTACCTGACCAGGCACATGCAATAAATGGAACATCCATAGAGGTTCTTCACAAAAAGAATACAGGGCACAAACGGCATGTCATATGCAGATCACCTCAAAGTGTTTCCCACGAACTGTTGAGAGGTGGACTATGTCCAGCATACAAGGCACCCTAGAATACCACTCTGATGAACTTTTTGCATATCGGCAAAACGAACATCAGAATTACTCGATCTAGGGATTTACACTTTGCTTGTGATATAAATAGGACATGTTGGAGGGACAGGTATGTGTCTCAGGGAATTCTCCTGCTTGGAACAGGCTTTCCCATCCAGTGTGAGGGAGAGCTCTTCCATAACCCTAGTCAAGAGAAACTTGGGCCAGTGGATGGGAAATCAGAAATACATTCTGGGTCTAGCATCTCTATCTCTAATAGAGACAGCCTGTAAATCTTACCTTAGCTTATATATACCTTTAAGGCACATAAGCTTGTGAGGTGCAAATGGGATACTTGACCAGGCCTGTAAATACCCCACTGGTCATTAAACTAGTATATAATTATGAACCTATGTGAATGGGTAAATTAAGCCTGAATACAAGTAAGCATAACTCTCAACCTCTCTACAATTACCAGGGAACAATCCAGAAATAATCAAGGATAGAATTTTAAAACCTTAGAAGTAAATTTCTAAGCCAAACTTGGGGACATCCCCAGAAATCAGAGACAGTTGAGAGGTCTCTTTCTGACACAGTGCAGAGCAAAAAAAAAAAAAGACAGTGGAATATTTAATTGTTGACTCTAAACACAGAAACCAACCATTGCATTTTCTTTAAACTCCTGAGTTTCAGTATTAAAGTGAGTCTGTGAACACTTTGACTTATTCTTCGCAACTCAAAAGATGACAACAAGACCCATACTGGGACCGACTTTCAGCAGACTACTGTTTGCAAACACTTAAAAAAGACTACCGTGCAAATGTTGACTCGTGCATTCCAGGCAAATGTAACGAGCAATTAATTAGTTCACATGGATTGTTAAGTACCAATCATTTTGTGCTGCTTCTGTTACCACTACAATCAAACGCAGCGCAGTCAGTAATTTCAAACAGCGTGTATCTGATTTATATTCCTCAACTGGAAAAAAAACTGCAACTGTAATGTTTTGCTTGTGGCTACATCTAAGTATAACTGACTGCAGAGATATGACACTTACAAAGCTGCAAATCACAGAGAAACCTCCACAAACATCGCTTTTTAAATAAGTGCACGTAATGTTTGTATGGTAGCTAGTTTCATGCAATGTAGCATTACCTGAGCTGCCAAGACTTAAAACGAAATTCTGAATATAGACATAAAATCCCAACATTTGTAATTTAACCACCATTACTCTGTAATCTGTTAGCAAGCCCTGCGCTGATTATCGATGTAATTACAAATTAAGTTTGCAACAAACAGAAGTGTAGGTGGTTCAACTAGTGCCCTAAACACATACTATGAACAAGCAACCTACTCCCTCAGCAAGAGCCATAAAAAAAAAAAAAAAAAAATTCCCTGTAATAAGCCAATCTTCACTGGCATTTTAGACTTCCATTACACAGAAAAATAAAAAATGCAATGCACACAGACACACAGTCTCTTCTCTATTCACACACACACACACACACACACACACACACACACACACACACACACACACACACACACACACACACACACACACACACACATTCTGTTTTCATGCATCGCTAACTCTGTCTCGTACCTCATAGATGGTCTCATCTACATTCACAAACACAGTCTGCCTCCATGTACACACCGCTCACTCTCTCATGCATCGCTAACTCCCTCTCATACACATGCGTCTCTCTACACACAGACACAGTCTCTTCTGCATTCACACACACATTCTGCTTTCACACACGCACTTTTCAGTCAGTCAGGCATCGCTAACTCTCGCTCATACAGTCACAGATGCAGTCTCATCTGCATTCACAAACACGCATACATTCTGCTTTCATGCATGCACCGATCATTCTCTCCTGCATTGCTCAGTCTTTCCCACACACATGCATACACAGTCTCATCTGCAGTCGCACGCATACAGACATTCTGGTTTCACACATGCGATTAAAATGGTAAACACACGCAAACACATACATGCACACACCGAAGCTGGGCAAACCTCTAAACTGTACAGATTGTCATGTAATCTCATGATTTAAGTCTTATATTTTAGGTTGTCTGGCAAATTAGGGGCGAAAGCGCAACATATTGAAATTGGACAACTGTAGCGGACATTTAACATTTAGACTTTGTAACCTTCCGGAAATCTATGCTAATGCAAAATCTGTTATTCTATCAACTTTCTGACATTTGTAAGATCATCATTTAAAAATTGCCTCGATTTATAAGCCTTTGACCAGATTTCTGGCTCTAAGACGTTGATAGGTATGAAGCACAGTGGTTGTGGACAGATTGTAAAAAAAAAAAAAAAAAATAATCAGCTAGAACAGGAGAACACAACCAAGAAACTCTATAATTACACTGAGGCAGTGTAAGTGGGGGCACAGATCTGTATGCTGTAAAACTTTACGAAGTTTTAGAACTTCTTCCAACTTACCAAAACATTATATGTGATGATAGCTTTCAAGCACTTCAGCTGCACTTTTAGTGGAGGAAATACTTGCTCCGATAATATTTTCTGTCCTGAAGGAAACCGTGGCAGTAAGACAGTTCCACAACAACATATGCAGTGATTTATAGCAGCTGTTAACTGGGCCACCCTTGAAAATGTCTGTGTCAGTGTGGGTGTAACATCAGAAGAGGGAATTACTGATTAGACTGTCAAAGGTACGTCATGAAGGTGGAGACAAAGTCCACCTCAAAGGATGTGATGCAAAAGAAACAGGGGGGATGGGGCTACCTGCCCTATGCTAAGGAGTGGGAGAAATGTAAAGCTGAAAACATTTTTAGAGGAGTTGTGTAACAGCAGGAGGCTAGGCTGATTTTATAAGGATAAAGGAAAACTTGCGTTTTAGTTAACGTGTTGGAGTCTGGAGTTTTCCTTTAATGATGCACTGAGCAACAGGAACCTGATACCCCCAAAAAATAATTGTTTGCATTATGTTGATAGATGTTAAGCTGTCTGTCATATATGTTTACATTCATGCAACACACATATATGAATGGTGTGCAGTGTGTGTATATTTGTATATATTAAGTGCTTGAGCTTTTAAAAGTTCAAGCACAAAGTCATTGGGGGGAAAAAGACAAAGATTTTTTGCAGGTGTGGAACAAGCTTCCCCTCCATGCCCCACCCCACCCCTGCTACTTACAGTATACCGAGATCGCATTACATTGGGTAAAAGGCAAATTTCCAATCCCCAGTGTACCTCAGTGTCATGAGACCACCGGAAATTTGCAGTCCTTTCAAATTCAATAACTTTTATTGGTGTTTTCGGTATTTGAAAAGCTGAAATAATTGTCTGTTAATATAAATAAATATATATATATATATATATATATATATATATATATATATATATATATATATATATATATACATGTGCGTAATAAATCTACATAAACATATACTGTGTGTGTGTTTGTACTAAGTATACATTTATTTATTTATTTTACATTTGTTGACCGGGATATTCCGACTGGATGCATGTCCATTTTCGGCGGAGGCCCAGGGAGAAAAGCTCCAGACAAGCTCCAGACATGCATACAAAGACTATTACATATAGGATGTAAAAAACATTTGTCAAGATCAACATACAAAATGTAAAAACATTTGTCAGGATCAGAGCAGTATATAATACAAACATACATAGATTCATACTCCATCAGTCTAACAATGTAACACATTGTTATAAGATTATAGACATACAATTGTTATAAGATTATAGACATACAATTCGGATGGAGTCAGAGTGGAGGAAGACGTCCTGATGTTCTTCGTGATTCACTGTTGCTGTCATTACATTTGGGTAATCTGCTTGCAGGTTGCCCTCAGTCGGCCTGCTTAACAAAGTCTTGGGTCCTGCATCGGTTGCTGTCCCTTCTTCCATGACGTCGGGTCGTCAGGGGTATAAAACATGCAGCTGACGCCATTACATCAGTCTTTCTTGCTGTGCAGTGCCCAAAGCAGATGCAGTTCACAAGTGCCAGTCGGCCGACTCCTGAAATTTTCTTTTTCGAGTTTCAGAACCGAAGTCTTCAACTAAAAGCTGAGTACCCCGTTGGGGAAATTTTTTCTTGCTCCTTACCGATGTCAGTAAAAGTTCATAATTGCATTACTTGTGGAAAGCAAATACCTCATAAAGATTTTCATTCGTACTGTATTTCTTGCCTAGGCCATGACCACGACGTACCTTGCTGTCAGTTTTGTGCTTTATTTAATCCGCGCACTATCTGTCGTCGGTATATTTTTGCCTCTAAGTATTTCGGTTCTCGGTTTAATTATCCAGAAATGTCATTGGTTAGCCATCTGACTACTTGGATTCCGAAAAAACGCAAAGATAAAGACAGAGACAGGCCGCCGAGGTCCAAAACTGCTGACGACACTTCTCCTAAGCCAGTCGCCAGTTCGCCGGTACTCAATGAGGTGCTTTCGCAGCCCCTGATACCCGCTACTTCTGATTTGCAGGCCTCTACTGAGACCCATTCAGAGTCTGGTATGCCGTGAGATGCTTCAACTATGGAACCCGCGGATGTCTCTTCCTTGGATGGGTCCAGAGCCGCTGTGCAGGCACCGGCTTCTGAGGGTGTATTCAGGCCTACAGACTTGCATATCAAATCAACTCTTCCTTCATTACTAAGGCCTAAATCTCGATCCATGTCTAAAAAACCGAGGCCCAGCCCACATGATTCTATGCCTAAAAAACAAATGATAAAAATGGCTGAAGACCTAATAACTCTAATCAGAGGTAGCCAACCCCCCCCCCCCCTTCTAAGGGGCCTAGGGCTGAGCTTGCTTATGAATCTTCTGATCAGGATTTTGTTTTTTCTGACTCTTCTGATGGCCTGGATTTGTCATTACCTACTTATGAGGATTCTGATGCAGAGGACTCTCTTCCCTCTGCTTCCCCTCCTAAGGATTTTTCTTTTGGGGAAACCTTACATACTCTAAGGGAGCATTTTCACTGGGAAAGCCAAGAATTTTCTGATTTAAAAAAGAGGCTTAGGGATTTTTTACTCCTACTTCAGCATAGACCTTTAGCTGTACCTCCTGTTCTAGACATTGTTGATGATGCCTTCTCGGAATCCAGTTTGGCCCCTGATTCCCTGCCTCCTGCTCCCAGTAAACCTGACAGAAATACTACAGGGTCCATGAGTCCCACAAGTTCTTTTTCAAAAATCCTATTACAGATCCAGAGACTATTTCACAGGGGCCCAAGGGCATTAAGGCTTCTTCTGCTAAAAATCCTACCCCTTCTGATAGAGACTCCAGGGCGCTGGATAGATGGGGTAAAAAGGTTTACACTTCAGCAGCCTTGGCCATTAGAGCTTTAAACTGCCAATTTCATATGTTAAAATATCAGCAACATGTTATTGGACTGCTTAAACAGAAAATGATGTTGATTCCTGACTGTGTGGAAAATAAAGACTTACAGGATTTAATGCATTCTGCTGAACAAGTTGGAAAACATACTTTGCAATGTGGTTTTGATTCCTTAGAGGCCTCTTGCAGGGATGCTGTTACTGGGTCTGTGCTTAGAAGGCATGCTTGGCTTAAGGAACAATCTTTGCCTGATCATGTTAAAGCTAAATTGTTGGATGCTCCTTTAAATCAGGGCCGCCTGTTTGGCAACAAGGCTGAAGACGTTCTTTAAAAGATGGAAGATAAAGCTAAATCTATGCAAACGGTTAAAGATTTGTTTTACAAATTCAGCCTCCTAGATTTAGTAGGCACTGGCCCTCTAAGAATTGGTCCTTTCCAGCCCCTTCCAGGTCCTCTCAAGCCAAACCCAGACACAGCAAAAACCCCAGTTTCAGTCCCAGGGGACTCTCAGAACTAAGCAGTGGGGGGCCTCCACTTCCAACTCTGGGAATAACAAGACTCCCCCTATGGTAAACTGTCTCAATGACTTCCTTTTAAAATTTCCAAGCACTGATCTTCTGACTGCCCCTTTGGGGGGAAAGATTGCTCTTCACGCAAAGAACTGGGAACTCATTACCCAGGACAAATGAGTTTTAAATATAGTGTCCCAGGGATACGGATTTCACTTCCACACGTCGCCAATGCCAAGTGGGTGGCCAGACCTACCCCCAAATCAGTGGGCAGAGGCCCCAAAACAAGTAATTTCTCTCTTAAGCATGGGGGCTTTTCAACTGGTGCCAGAAGAGGAAAAGGGACAAGGTTTCTACTCTAGACTTTTCCTGGTACCTAGAAAAGAGAAATCATGGCGTCCTATCCTGGACACCTTTTTGGAGATTCCAAAATTCAAGATGCTGACTCTTCACCAATTACTTCCTATGCTAGGCAAAGACGCCTGGTTGGCAACATTAGATTTAAAAGAAGCATACCTGCACAACCCAATCAGGGAATCTTGCAGAAGATACCTACGCTTCAAAGCAGGCTACACGCACCATCAGTTCTCTGCACTGCCCTTTGGCTTATCTACTGCGCTCAGGGTATTCACAAAGTGCCTAGCTCCAGTTATTGCATTTTGCAGGCAAAGAAGTATTAAAATATACCCATACCTGGACGATTGTCGAATTAAGGCAGAAAGCCAGGACATACTTTTGAATCATCTGGCTTTTATAAAAAGGATTCTAACTTGTCTGGGGTACACCATAAATGAAAAGAAATCGCAACTGGTACCCTGTCAACAAATTACATTCCTGGGAGCAAGCTTGAATACAACTTCTCAGATGGCTTATCTCACGCCAGAAAAGCAAATTCATTTGACAACCGACTTCAAAACAAGTGGCCGCAAAAACCCTGCTATCTGCAAGACAAATACTGCAAGCCTTGGGATTCATGGCTTCCTACATTCTTCTAATTCCATATGCAAGACTGCATATGAGGAAACTACAGTGGTATCTAAAAAGCCTATGGAGTCAACATTCTCACAGCTTAGAAACAATGATTCCTATCATACCTTGCCTACGCCTAGAGTTCCTTTGGTGGGCAGAGGCCTGCCACCAAAACAAGGGACTACCTTTCACACCACCCCCTGCCACCCAAACCCTAACAACAAATGCATCAGACTATGCATGAGAGGCTCACCTGGCAGGGAAGTGCATTCAGGGCAAATGGAACCCAAGTCAAATGCACCTGCATATCAATCAAAAAGAAATGTTAGCTGTACAGAATGCTCTGACAGCCTTCAAGGACAATATTCTTCCAGGACAACTAATGGTAAAGTCGGACAACACCACTGTTATGCGGTACATAAACAAGCAGGGGGGTACACATTCTTATCCCCTCTGCAGACTAGCCATGGCACTGTGGAACACAGCCTTGAGCTACCAAGTGCACCTACAAGCTCAAATCCTGCCAGAAAAATTAAATACACTGGCAGACGGACTAAGCAGAAACCTCATGGGCCCACGAGTGGAAACTGGAACCAAGGATTTTCAACATGTTGACAAGCAAATGGGGGAGCCCAGATATAGACCTGTTTGCCTCCCCCCAGAACTACCAATTGGACACATTTTGCACAAGGACTCCCCACAAACAAGCATGGAAAGTGGATGCTCTGTCCTTCAGCTGGAAAAACCTATCAGTCTATGCCTTCCCCCTGCTGCCTCTGCTCTCCAAAGTACTACTAAAAGTCAAACAGGACAAACCAAGGATGATTTTGATTGCTCCAGACTGGCCACACCACCAGTGGTACCCCTTCCTACGCAGTGTGTCACGGTTATCTCCATGGCACCTACCTCAGACTCCTTCCCTGCTGTCTCAGCAGGAGAACCAGATTCTGCACCCTCAGCTTCCAACACTGAACTTGCAGCCTGGCTAATTACTTAAACTCTCCCTTACTATCCCTCAGCAAACCTGTGATGGATGTCATCCTAGAGGCAAGGAGGCCTAGTACTAGAAAATCTTACACCAAAAAATGGAAAAGATTCTGTGCTTGGAACCAATCTCAAGGGATGAGCACAGCAGCGCCCAATTTACCTCAGATTTTACAATACTTAACTGAGATGCTTCACAAGGGCCTGTCTTTTTCCTCCATTAAAATCCACGCCTCAGCCATTTCAGCTCATTATAACACAGAACCTCCCCTCTTCTCTCATCCATTGCTCAAGCAGTTCCTCAGAGGGGCCGAAAATTTGAGACTGCCCTGGAGAGCTCCAACCCCAGCCTGGGACCTTAACTTTGTCTTGGAGAAACTCACTCTACCTCCTTTCGAGCCAGCTGCTACTGCAGACTTAAAATTTCTTTCTTGGAAAACAGTTTTCCTGTTAGTAATCACTTCAGTTAGAAGGGTATCTGAATTACAGGCCATTATGGCAGTGGAGCCTTTCATCATCTTTCATGCGGACAGGGTGTCACTCAGAATCAATCCGTCCTTCATGCCCAAGGTGGTATCCAGTGTGGCTCTTAATCAGTCCATTCATTTGCAGTCCATTCATTTACCAACATTCTTTCCCAATCCATAGAACAAAGGGGAACAGATACTGCATTCCTTGGATGTGCACAGACAACTTAGATTCTACTTGGACAGGACTAAACCTCAAAGAAAATCTGAACAGCTGCTGGTAGAATTTGCTGCAGGGACAGAGGGGAAGGCTATTTCAAAACAAACCATTTCTAAATGGATAAGCCATTGCATTCATTTCTGCTATAAGCACCATGGAAAACCTATCCCCCAGGGGATCAGACTTCACTCCACCAGGGCTGCATCTACTTCTACAGCCTTTCTCAGAGGTGTTCCTACCAGGGATATCCTAGAAGCTGCTACCTGGAGTTCTGTACATACTTTTACCAAGCATTATCATTTATCTATTTTTTCTAAATCCAGAGCTGGCTTTGCCACTGCAGTCTTGCAAGGCCTTATAGCTGGCCCAAATGCTCTCTAAACTCCTCCTCCCAACCATAGCTTTGGGAATCTATACAAATGTAATGACTGCAACAGTGAAACATGAAGAATATAGTACAGTTGTGTACACTTACCATAAATGTAGATGCTCGAGTGTATTCACTGTTGCAGTCCTGGTTACCCTCCCTCCTGCCCCCTAACTTCTTTTGGTTATACCTCTACTTTCCTTTACTATGCTTAAAAGCCTTTTTGGTGTATTTGCTTTTTTGTTGGAGGTATACCTTTGTGTTTTTATGTTTAATTGCTTCCCATTGGGGGGGCACCTGACATCTGGGGCAAGAAAAACTGATGTAATGGCGTCGGCTGCATGTTTTATACCCCTGGCGACCTGACGTCATGGAAGAAGGAAGACTTTGTTAATCAGGCTGACTGAGGGCAACCTGCAAGCAGATTATCCAAATGTAATGACTGCAACAGTGAATACACTGTAACATCTACATTTATGGTAAGTGTACACAACTGTACTTTGTAGCACCTGCGTATTTGGTATTAATTAATCTGGATTGGTGCATGGGCAAAGCCAGTGCAGTTTGAAGTATTGTATTAGATTTTTCTTGAGTTGTGTTGGAGAGAGTTCTTAAGTAAGGTCAACAGGAAAGGAATTCCAGGTTTTGCCCACAGAGTTGGCAAACAGTGATTCTCCAGCTAAGTTGTTAGCTTTGAAAGTTTAAACTAAGAGTTTGTCATTTTACATACATACACACACTTACACATAGGTATATAGCTGTGATTAAAGTTGTATCGAACACATATGTATATGGCTGTGATTAAAGTTGTATCGAACGTTCAAGTCATCAACAACAGCATTGCCAAAACCTTAACGAGTGAAAATATCTCCTGTATGCATCTGTGAAATACATCACTTCACCGAGTTTCATATTATTGAAAGCAGAGAAACTACCTTTTTATTAATAAGACACAAAGCAGCAAATAGTTGCTGTATTATCACAGAAAATAGCACATGGCAGCAGTAAATTGTATACACATCAGGCATGTGCAATTAAAGCAAACCATGGTGGAAGTCAAGAAGACTGTGTTGTTCTTAACAGTAACCCAAGAAACATTAGCAACTTGATCCATGTTTCTTTTCTTTGGCTGAAAAAGTTTAATTCGGAGGGGATACGCACGTGCTTGTCTTCTGAAACAATTTTGCTCCTTCATAAGAGCTGAAAAAACTGCGACAGGATGAACAAAACGACTTCCAGAAAGCATCTTAAATGGCAATGCAATCCCTCCACAACATTTTGTGTATGAGGCAAACCATGTTATAACAAATCGGACTAAGAAATCCAAGAAGTACAGGAGGAAAAAGTTCTATGCACAGGGGTGCTAGCTTGAAATTTCTTAAAGCCACACAAATTAATAATACTGTTTTGAAGCAGAGGAATGGCAAAGTAGGGCACTATGCTTTTAAATGGTTCAGAGTTGGACTGTTATAAAGCATACACATATGCACACTGGATCTACTACACAGCTGCAGTAACACTTTTTTAGGGTATAAATGTAACACTTTCTTAATCTCTGGCCTCATAGGGCATTTCATGAAGACATGTGTCTAATAAGCACATCTTGCTGTGAGACAGTATTTAAAAAAAAAAAAACAGAAAGAAACCAGGTTCTTAGTTGAATGACTTTCTTTAGGATTGTTTCCCCAGCTGAAGTTAGTTTCATTAAAAAGGACATGCAATTTTACTAAAAGTGATTTGTTCCAGAATTGCACTGATAACTCCTGGTGCATTTTGCTGATGTAATGGACATTCTCAGGTAGTGGTACTGTGGTGTATACCATGTGCATGGCTTCTTCCCTAGATGAACAGTTACTGACCTCAGTGATATTTTGTTGCTTAAGTAGTGTGGTAGTAACAGATGCTAGGCTAGGGCTTTCATTTTCCACCACACATACTGCAGTTAAATCAACAGGCAAGTGAATGTCTATCCTTCATTGCTCAAATGCACAATTCTGAGGTTTTTTTTTTTTTCATTTTAATTTTATTTTGTCTAGCTGGGTACCTTATGTTGTTTTTACTTTATATGTGCTTGTAATAGTACACTTTAACTGTCTATGTCCTGATGCTGTTAGTGCCATGGCCAGGCTGATCATCTTTCTGTAAAACATTCTTCCTCTCTGGTAAATATTTGTGTGGTGTTCATAATAAGTGGTGAAAAACATCCTTCCCGTGTGGTAAATCTGTGTGTGGCCTTTGTAATAATTGGTTGTTTTTAACAGCTGTCATAGGTCTAATGTAGAAAGCAGGTGGTAGTTCATTTGAATAGTATCCGTTAACCAACCTTTGACCTGTACTGTAATTGGGATGAGCAAGCTTAAAGGTATTAAACTAAGGAGAGAGGACAGGTCAGGTTTCCAGTGTAAGTAGCTTTTGTGTGAGGCATGACTGCTAACATTTCTGCATGCTGTTTGCATACTGTCAGCTTAGTATTATGCGTAAGGTATTTTTTTTCTGAAATTTGCTTTTAAAGAACACACAAAATAGCATATGACTACTACATTATTTCCTGAAAAGTAAGGTGCAGTCTTCATAAAGAAAAGTTTCTCACCAGAAGCAGATTTAATATATGGTGAGGTATTGAGCAGCAGTGTTTTTATTGTTATCATCATCATGCGTTAACCATGTACGTCTATTAGGCATAATTAGCGGATTTCACGGGTGTCATAGGAACACATTACGGAAGTGGAAGTGGCACTAAGAGAATCAAGTCTAAGGCTTTAGAGTGAAGCATGTTACCCTCTTTGGGATACTGCTATGTTTGTGTTTTCATTGTTTTCTGGTATAGTGACAGCAAAAGTCATTTCACATCCTGAGCTGGTAGTGTCCATGAAAATATATTGAAGAAAAGTGTCTGATAATAGGGCAGTGTAAAGGAAGGGCTTTCATTATTTATAAACAGTAGCCAGGTGATTTAATTTTTGTACATTGAGGTAAATAATTTGACTAAGAGGTAAACAGCATTTCAGTAATTTGCTGTATTTATTCAAATGCGTTTTATTTATTTTGTGGCTTAGTTTAAGGAGTATAGGAGGGATTTATACATGTTTGTGTCATGCTGGTGCACAGAGAAAATGCTCAGCATAGTGCTGCATAGTATGGGGTTTACTGTCTAGCACACAAGCATATGGTACACAACAACTGTACAGGTAAGGCAGACTTCATGAATTCCACTAAAATGCAGAAAACTAAGGTCCGTCTGCTGTGGCTTACATATTGTTCCAAATTGCAGAGTGGTGACTGGTCTGTGCTAATGGCAACAAAGTGGGTAATATGGCTTAGTATACATATATAGGTAATAAAGCTTGTATGATACCAGGCTTCAGTGGATCAGATCTTAAAGCATACAGACTGACTCAGAAGCCCTCAAAGACTGAACACCACCTCCTGTCTTGGACATACTTGTTTGTCACTCACACACACACACTGCTTCTGCTCTATTTCCCTGGTAGAACTGCAGTGTGCATTTGTGCTTTCTATAGATGTGGCATGTTCTGTGTGGGATTCATCCCACAATACCCTTTGGTTTGTGCGTGCATTTCTGTTGTCCCTGTTCATCTTTGCTGTTAATGTGTGGTTGCAATCCAGTTATAAGCCCTGGCTGTTGACTTGGTACTTCTGCTCCACTTACAGAAGGTGCTGTGCTGTCCTTGTGGCACATTATCTTCTGGATCCTTAGTAGTGCTTCCACCAATTTTAATGCCATCGTAGCATCATAGCATACATTGTTTGTCCTGCTGCATAGTGTGCACTGCATTCCCATGCACTGTACACAGTACTACTTATGACAAGTGCATGATTGTGTTGCTACATTTTTGTCCACCTTTTGAACCTGCAGACTAGGTGGTCTCTGCTCTGCCTATTGAACACAGAGCAGAGGTCATATTTAAAGTTGGCTGTCTGTTTACTCTGACAGTAGTGATACCCTGGCAGCAGCGCCGATAACTATTCTAGTGACACTAAACTGGCAGCATTGCTGCTTATTCTGCCACTGATGCTCTGCTGGCAGCAGTACCGCTTACTCTACCAGTGGTACTATGCTGGTAGCAGTGCACTTGCTCTGCCAGTGGCACTGTGCTTTACTTCTTTAATTGTTATCAGTACCTCTTCTGTCCAGCTAATCTCCTGTACAACTTTGCCATTCTAAAAAAAAATTCAGTTAAAATTCTTGTGCGTTTCTTTCCTTGCATCTTTAACTGTTTTCTAGTTAGTTCACCTAATGCACACACACACGCTTTTTTTTTTTTCCTTGTCTCCTAACAGTTCATTCATTCTTCCCAATTGTCAGCATCCAGGGACATTCAGAGTGGGAGGTGAAAGTCTGGGACCACTGGGGCTTAGGAGAATTTTTGAATGTTCCTAATATCCTACCTACTGGTAGGGTGCAGTGTGTGCTGTGCTTTCATTGCAAGTGCATGCTTCCATATGCCTGTGTGCCCAGCTAGAGTGCATACTTTTCTTTGCAGGCTTTCTCTTTTCACCACATCCTTAGTGTGAGAGGTGAAGTAATGCCAGTCTTTCCCTCATCTGGAATGTTTGTGGTGGAATTGGAAGTTTGTTCACAATAGATGTGTCACCCTGTAATAAATTCCAGTTCTTAAAATTGTTCAAGTCCCATGCATTCAGACAATATGTTGTAATAAAACTGTATTTCATATGAAATCTATGCAGAATGCGAAAATTTGAGGGGGATGTTTCTGAGTAGAGGTTACCCTGATTTCCCTCATCGTGCAACTGACACAAGAAGTACAAAACAAAAGAACTAGGGAACTATATAAGCCCATTTTAGATCAAAGTTATAGGCACATCTCGGTTAATGACATAAACAGTGAGGTAGATAGGTCAGAAAGATTTCACATGAAATACAGTTTTATTACATCATATAGTCTGTATGCATGGGACTTTAATAAATTCCAGTTCTTAGAAATGTTCTTACAGGGTGACACATTTATTGTGAACAGACTTCCAATTCCACCACAAATTATTTTTAAGAGAGGAAAGAATATGAAAAATATGTTGGAGACTCAAAGCACCTAATTACCTAGAAATCCAGGTATGGCATAGTGCGGTATGTGTAACTATTGTAAGCACATAGAAGTAGGACAAATATATTAACTAAGGGACAGAAAATACTACACAAAGAAGAGATTTGATTGTCAATCAAAAATGATAGTTTATGTAGTTAGATGTCAACATCGGTCAGTTTTCCCTACATTAGGATACTGGACAAAGGTTGAGAGAGAGTGTATGAACACCTTTATAGTATAAGTAGGGGGGGAACAAGAAAATGCACTAGCAAGACATATTTCTGAATACCCAGAACATAGGTTTAAGTTTAGAGCCATAGACCAAGTTATATAAGACATTAGAGGAGTCCCAGACTCCCTTATTTTAGAAAGACTTGAACTTATGTGGCAGTTACGTACAAATGCATGCCATTGTCCTTGTATCAATGAAATTTGTTCTATTTTATGTATTTTAAAATTAAAACGTCTAAGTAGATGTTTGTTTTTAATAGATACATTTTCTATACTAAGTACATATATAAATAACAAAATTTCTTTACAGCAGAAGTCTGAACAACAATGACATACATTTGGATAATTTTTGAAAAGAAAGGGTAGTAAGGGGTTAACTTAACCTGTGTAGAGGAAGGAGTGGTAATTGGTTCAGAGTGAACACATGATGTAAGTGGAGTGAATTTTAAACACAGTGTAAAGCTGTATTATTTTATCTGAAGAAGTTCTTGCAATCTGCAGGACGAAAAGCGCTTCATGGTACTTTGTGGATTTATTGCCTGGAATTTTTACTTCAGGTTACTGCTGTGTGGATTTAACTGTGGACCCCTATAGCTGTTTGTTTCATTTAGGAATTGCTGCCTTTTTTTGCCTACCATCTCTCTTCCCCTCCCTTTTATGCTTGCTGGCAGTTTTCCTCTTTCTTCCTTGGCTGTCCAGGCACAGTTTACAGTTTTCAGCCTCTGTCCAACTTGACCCATAGTTCTTTTCCATTTTTACTCCATTCCTTAGATTCACAGAAATGTCAATGCCATTGAGCCTTATGACTATTTACTCCTTACCAGTATCCTTCCTCAGGCCTCCCCCTCCTTTCTCTAGGAGTGCCATTTCAGTCAATTCTGGTTTAAATTTGTGAGTGCCCATCTGTTTGTCTAGGTTCTTTTTAAATGAAGATATAAGTCACTCTGCTTAACATGCTTGAGGAAGCTTATTCAGAAGTTTGAGAGGCACTGGTTAAAAACCTGTCCCTATACCATGTTTTATTTATCTCTCCGTGAATTTGTAGGAGGTTGGTACTAGTACTGGTGGAACCATTGGACTTGTGGAGATACAGGACATGCAAGAGAACTCTCTCTAATGGTTTGGTAAGCAAGGCAGACTTTCCCTTTAAAAGTCTGTAAGAAACTTAGTAAAGGGATAGAACTTCCAGCCTCTCTTGATAGCTTAGGGACTTTAGGCATGTGATCTTTTTTGGTTAAGAATTTTTGGGGTCTTTCTTATTGCTCGACATGTTTGTGAGATGCATTCCAAAATACTGAATTCAATAATTGGTCTCATCAGTGTTGAGTATGAGGAAATGATTGTGTCTTTAGACCTTGAAGATATTTATTTTGAGGGTAGCTGTGCTAAGTCAACAGATGGCATGTTGAAGTCAAAAAAGAGGAATTATCAGCTCAAGTCCTTAGGTCTCTGACTACATTTTCAGTGTGTAATGGTGTATTATCTATGTAGTATAGGGAGGTGAGGGGTTATATACCGAAAGTGACAACAGTAAACTTTTTATCATTTAGTTAGAGCCCATTTTGAGTAGACCAAGAGTTTCACGTTCTTTTTGGAAGGTTTGGATGTCAGAGGGTGAGCTAACAACAACCCAGACTTTGTTAGCCTGAGGTATTGGCTCTTTGCATGGAGATCTGAGAAGTAATGGATAAAAATGAGAGGTCCCAGCACTGAGCCATGAGAGACACCACTGGCTACTTTCATACTTTCTTATAAGGAACGTGCAAATCACACTGTCTTTCAGACAGTTTGCTATCCATCTGACTACGTATGGCATGATTTTGTAAAGCATTTAGATTGTGAATGATGCTAGATTGTGTATGATGGGGAATGGTGTTGAAGGTCATGGCTAGGTCAATATGTGCCATGTGTACTGTGTGACCACCATCTACAGATTCTGTAAACCCTTTCAAAAAAGTGTACCATGATCAGAAGACGAGGATCTATCCTCCACAAAGCCAAACTGTTGGGGATCAATTTGAGTAAGATTCTTGATATAGCATAGTTTGAGTTCAATTGTAATGTGTTCCGTGGCTGTACAGATGGGGCTGGCAAGACTGATAGGTCAGCAGTTACCTGGGTTGAATGTCAAAGCACCCTTATGGAGGGATATCATGACTGCAGTGCACCTCTTATCAGAGATGAAACCAATAGATGAACTTAGCTTAAACTGTTCAAGGAACACATCTTCCAGGTCATGTGTAACACCTAATTAAGCAACCAGGTGTAGTGTTGGTTTCCATGGAGAAACATATTTTTTGGTCTTGATTAGCAGTTGTAAATGACTTTTAGAGATGATTGTAGGAATAAGGCTGTAGGTATTTCAGGTCTTTGGACAGAATTCTCGAGGTGAAGTTGGCTTTGAATTTTGTTTTCAAGAAGGTTGGAAATTGTAGGTTACAAATTTTATTTCAGCTTGTGCCAATAAAAGCCAGTGGATTTTACTACTACATCTTTTACAGCATCTTTTGGTTGCACCTGTGTTCTGTGCCCACACACACCTGGTTTAAGAATAGGAGGCATTGTATTGTGTAATTTCAGAGCAATGTTGGATATTGTTTTAGTTTAATAACATAGCTAAAGAAGGATTTATAATTACTTTTGGCTTCACAGCCAGGCTAAATTAATGAGCGCCATTAGTGGACCATAAATTTGGTAGGGTTGCTGTTGGAGCGTTTGGAGTTTAAAGGAGAAGGTCACAAGTTTGTGGTTAGACTTCGCTGAGGATGGATATACCAAAGGAGCAGTGCAGGAGATGATTATATTTGAAAGAATCAGGTTAAGTGCTTGTCCTCTTGGTTTACCTTCTCATAGCTGATTGATAGGCTAATGCCCCCAAAGTGGCCTTTTTAAGCTTAGCCATGCTTCCTAAAAGTGAGAAACATTGTATCTTGTACTTGTGAGGTACACACCTTAACCATTAAGCCTACTACCTCCCTCTTAACGAAGCACAAGCAGAAGCCTTGGGGCTCTCAACTCAAGGAGTATATATATTAAGCCTAGGAATGTTTAGAACATAGAATCTTATGTCATTATCGGGACAAAGAAGCTGTTCCTGTCTAGTGTGATCTGTAGTTCAGTCTGTGGTCCCTAGGGGTCTTACTCGAGTTGCCACAGTGCCTGAAGAACTAAAAAGTACAACACTCTTGTCTATAGAGGGAGTACAAGTAAACCAATTAACTATGAAGGTATAGATGCCTCAAGATCAGTCAGTTTATTGTTTTAGACTTCTTAAAATGTTTTTTCTTCCTAATGAACAGGACTGGTTAGACTTCTTAAAATGTTTTTTCCTTCCTAATGAACAGGACTGGTTTCCTCCTTTTAGCTTTTTCAAGCTTCATCAGTCCATTCTATGTCCCTAAAATTGTCCCCTTTATTATATTCCAGATCCCTTCCATTAATTTGCTTTTCCGGTTTCATACCAGTTCCCCAGATGCTTGTCTAGTAACTTTTTTTAATCTTCCTGTAGATGGTCTCTGTAGTCTCAGACTCTAATCATTGTGATCAAGCTTGGTTTCTTATCCATGGTCAGTGTTGAACTGCACTGTTGTATTGGCCATTGCTTTCCAGTGGAGCCATAACATGTATGTAGGTCCTTCACATTATAATTTTTTAGATAACTAGGTCAAGAACTATCCTCTCCACTTTCTGGTTTTCCCAGACTCCCTAGGTGATGAGATTGTTTGTTTTAGTCTGAGCTATATAGATTGAAATTTCCTGTTGTAGCCATTTCTTTCTTGTCACCAAGTCTTTATTCCTGGCAGTTGCATTGGTTGGCCTGTAGAGAGCATTTCAATATGCCAAGTCTTTCCTTTCACCTAAGACGTATTTATTTATTTTATTTGACATTTGTTAATCAGGATAGTCCATCTGAGCAAAAGCCCTTTTTTAGTGGAGGCCCGGGGAGAAAAGCTCCACAGTACAAGTAAGCAAGAAAATTTACAAAGTTGAAGAAGAATACAGTGAAAATTTTACAATAGAACAGTTAAGCAAATGTAGATAAAGCTCCACGGTGCAATATAGTAAGAGGCATTTTAACATTCTTGAAAAAACATAACAAAGAAATATGCAATAAAGCATTTGAAGATTTGCTGCCAGAAAGCTTACAGTCGGCTGACTTTCCTTACGTTCCTTTCCAATCCCTCACCTTCCCCTATTTCCCCTTTCTCTCCCTCACATTTTTCTATAACTTCTCCCGTCTGTATCTTCATCGTTGCCTTCACTATATCCTTCCTCACAAACTTATACTTCATACCTAATGATGCAAAGGTTGGGCGTTTATCTTTGCTGCTGATAACCTGAGTTTTGGAGTGGATTTGGTAGGTCAGCCAGGGAGGGGGAAGTAGGATGAAATGACTGTATGCCAGACGGAGAGCTAAAGGGAGATAACTGCCTGTGCTATCTCTGGTGGAGACCAGAGGTCTTGCATGTCACTTCTCTTAGGGGATAACAGTGATGCCTACCACTTAGTGGGCAGATGCTTGCACAAAGTGAGTTAATACCATAGCACATGCTACTCCATTAGATACCTTGACTAGCTGCCACATGAATAATGGCTCCTGGTACATAGTCTGCAGCTTCCTGATTGGATACTTCATTCCCAGGACTCTAGACAATATACAGCACAAGACAGACTTCCAGAGAAGTCAGGAGGGGTCAGCCATTGAATGAAGTGTCATGTTGATTGCCCAGAAAGCAGTTGGGAAATCTTGGCTATGTGCATTAGGTAAGAGAGGAGGAAATGAACAGATGTGAAGCAGTGATTAGATGGAGAAGCAGTACAAAAGAAAAACCTATACCCCAGGATTTCTGTATCCCATCTCCTCTTGTCAGTGGTCCACGATTCTGTTATGCTCAGTCACGCGGTCCAGTTTGCCATGTGTTAATGTGTCTAGCTTAGCAGGCTTCCTGCCTAGGCTTTTGAAGTTGCTGAATATCACCGCACTGACCCCTGAACCATTATTTGCCTCCTTCTACTAGTCATTCTTTTTATGTATTATTTTGCCCCATTTCTTGTACTGTCCTCTGCCTTTCCTTCTATTTCATGCCCTCTGTTTTACCTTGTTTTCTTTTCCTTACCTGGTGTGTTCCATCTGTTTTACTGCATTATCTTCCTTTCACATCTTCGTTGTTGCCTCCCTCTATTCCATGTTGTTTACTTTGTCCTTCATCCTCTGTAGTATGTTTTCTAAGTGGCAGTAAGTCCTACCCTCTCTCTTTTCCTCATTCTTCACTGATTTTTATTCATGTTCTTGTTAACCTGGACTGCTTCCTCATTCCTTGCTAGTTTCCTGCATCTCTTGTTATTCTGTGCTGGGCCCTCAGAGAATTACTTTCTTTACAACCCCCCCCCCCCCCCTCAGTTTATCTTGGTTTAAATGTACAGTCATCCTGATAACTTTCCTAACCGCCTGATGTACAGTACTGAGTTCTGGAGTCTCAGAAGCTTTTCTACTGAATAAACCTTTGTCCTCACCTGTAATTCCAGTCACTGACAGTGCTAATCCTTTGTATTTTAATCCAGACCCTAAATCAGCAGTTAAATTTCACTGTCCTATCAAACTGCTAACTCTCTGCAGTTACGTTGTTATATTTCATTGTTATATTTCTTAATGCATCTGTGTGTTCTAACCCCCAACACAAGTACTACAAAAAAATAATAAAAGAAAAATTGCAACTCCAGCAAAACTGCAAGATTTTCCAAGTCTTTAACCTCCTTGGCACTCATTATTGCCTGTTCCCAGATTCCCTTCTCCAGATTTTTTTTTTGATATAGACCACTATATGCTGGTTTCTCATTCCTGTGTGACTGCATTGGTAATTGCTTCACATATATTTTGCTGGGAAGGTGTTACTGAACACCCTGTTTCACTGGAGTCTTTTTATAAAAAGAGAAGTTATGTACTCACCATAACGTTCCATCTGAGTAGATGTCCTTCATGGATGCATCTGCAGTCATAACAACTGGGTTGTCCTGTCGTCAGGCAGCCCTGCAGTCGGCCGGATTCCAAAGTCCGGGTCCGGCTTCGGCTGATGTCGCACTTCACCCGACGTCATCTCTGCTGGTCACCGGGTATAAAGGCATCAGCCGACGCCATTTTCTTCAGTCTTTCTTGCCGCGTGGCGCCCGAAGCAGAAGCTGTTCACAAGTGCCGGTCGGTCGGATCCATAGATTTCTACTACCGAATACTACTTCGAAGACTTCTAAAAGCTAAGTACCCCGTTGGGGACTCTTTCTTGCCTCAGCCGACGTCAGAAAAAGTCAATAACTGTTTAACTTGTGGGAAACAAATACCTCATAAAGATTTCCACTCTTACTGTTTGCCTTGTTTAGGCCCAGACCACGACGTAGCAGCCTGTTCGGCCTGTGCTTCCTTCAACCGATGAACGCTTAGGCGTCGGTCGGAGTTTGCTGAACAGTTTTTCGGTTCAGAATTTGCATACATTATGCCGTCGGATCCTCCGACTACCCAAATTGTTAAGAAACGCAAAGAAAAAGACCGACACTCGCGGTCCACGGTTTCGGCCGAAACCATGGTGAAGCAAACCGCGAGTGTCTCGGTTTCGGCCGAAACCGAGAAAACTGATCAAAGCACAGCTGAATCTTTGACTACTTCTGAGGTTCCTGCTACCTTACTTGAATCGGCCTCTGAAATTTTACCTACTACAGTGGCTTCTAGTGAATTATCAGACACCATCCCTTTGGATGTCTCTACCCCAGCACGTGGTGCTGCTAGGCCTCCTGCAGCCATGTCCATTAAGGCCTTTGCCAGGGCTAAAGCAGCCAAGTCTACTAAATCAGTGCCTGTTAAGCCCCCCTCAACCAGGCCTACTTCTAGTTCACAAATGCTTACTCTGGCAGAAGATTTAATATCCTTAATCAGGGGATCTCAATCTCACCCAGACAGGGCCTCTCAGCCCCCAGAGAAGAGACCTAGGGCAGAGCCCCCCGAGCCTGTGTCCTCTGATGATTCTGCGGATGACTCAGATATTACAGACCAGCCAGAGGCTCCTTTCTCCAATTATGAAGACTCAGATGCTGAAGAATCCATTCCAGCTGCTTCTCCACCAGAAGAATTCTCCTTTGGGGAAACCTTGCATGCCATGCGAGAACAATTCCAATGGCAGCAACAGGATTTCTCAGATTCCAGAAAAAGACTTAGGACTTTTCTGCACCTTCCACAACACAGGCCCTTAGCTATACCTCCTGTCCTCTCTGTTGTGGATAATGCCTTTAATGATGTCTGCTCTGCACCAGATTCCTTACCTCCAGCCCCTGCCAAACCAGACAGATTTTACAGGGTACCAGACACGCATCATCACCTTTACAAGGCGCCCCTTGCAGACCCCGAATCTATATCCCAGGGGCCTAAGGCAGTAGCCTCGACCACAGCAAAAAACCCTATTCCTTCTGAAAGGGAAGCCAGGTCTTTAGACAGATGGGGCAAAAAAGTTTATACCTCAGCTACTCTCTCAGCTAGAGCTTTAAACTGTCAGTTTCACATGATACAATACCAAGAGTTTATGCTTGATCAGTTAACTAAAAAACTATCCTCTGATGACTCTATAGATAAGAAATATGTATTAGAAATGGTAAATAACATACAACAGGTTAGTAACCATTCCTTAAAATGTGGCTATGATGCACTGGAGGCTTCATTTAGATCAGCCATGACTGGCACAGTGATAAGAAGACATGCATGGCTGAAGGAACAAATCTTACCGGATCATGTTAAAGCTAAGTTATTAGATGCTCCTATGGATAAGACCAGTTTGTTTGGTACACCTGCCCAGCAGGTAATGAAGAAAATGGAAGAAAAGGCAAAATCTGTTCAAACGGTTAAAGATTTCTTGCAGGTTCAGCCCCCAAGGTTTAGCAGGAACTGGCCTGCCAAAAATTGGTCCTTTCCTGACTCCACAAGATCCCAAAGGGGCAGGAATAGATGTTCCAGAGGCAGAAACCAATCCAGAGGAGGTGCCTACAGAGGACGACAGTGGCAAGGTAATAACAGAGGCACAGACTTGGCCACTACCACTACAACAGCACAATCACAGTGACTTAACTCTACATCCGCCTACCAGGGAACAAATAGCAGCTCCATTAGGCGGAAAATTAACCTTATTTTCGAAAAACTGGCACTACATCACAAAAGACAAGTGGATTTTGCAAACCATAGACCAAGGTTACCGGTTCCACTTTCACACTTTACCAGTCAAAAGAGGAATGCCAAACCTGCCTCCAAATCAAAAAACAGAAGCTCTACAGTAGATAATGCAGTTAGCAAAGATGAGAGCTGTGGAAAGAGTGCCAATAACAGAACAAGGCAAAGGATTTTACTCCAGACTATTCCTAGTTCCAAGAAAGGAAAAAAGTTGGAGACCTATTCTCGACCTGTCCACCTTAAATACATACATCATTGTCCCAAAATTCAAAATGCTGACCCTACAGCAACTCCTTCCCATGCTGGGCAAGGAGTGTTGGCTGGTAACTCTAGATCTCAAGGAGGCATACCTGCACGTCCCCATTCGACCAATTTGCAGAAGATACCTCAGATTTCTTGCAGGATCAGAGCATTATCAATTCTCAGCATTGCCCTTTGGCTTATCTACTGCCCAGAGTATTCACAAAATGCCTGGCATCAGTAATCGCCCACTGCAGACTACAGGGAATCCAAATTTATCCATACCTGGACGACTGCCTGCTACAAGGGGACAACAAAAGCAAGCTGACAACAGATTTACAAAGGGTCATTTACTTGCTACAAGCACTGGGATACACAGTCAATTTACAAAAGTCAAGGCTGATACCATCCCAAACAAGGACATTCCTGGGCTGAATTGGACACTGTAAAACAAATGGCATTCCTAACCGCAGAAAAACAAAAGAACTCCCTCTTTACTTCTTGGCTCTAACAAAACAGAACAAGTTAACAGCAAGAAAAGTCCTGCAGGCCTTGGGCTACATGGCATCATGCATAATCTTGGTTCCACATGCCAGACTACATATGAGAAAACTACAGTGGTACCTAAGGAATTTATGGTCCCAACACAGGCACAGCCTAGAAGCAGAAATTCCACTAATCCCATGCCTAAAACAGGAGTTCCTATGGTGGGCACAAGCATGCCAGTCAAACCCAGGCCTACCCTTTCACAGCTATCAAGCAAGCCAGACCATCACAACAGACGCCTCAGACCTAGGATGGGGGGCTCACATGCTGGACAAATGCGTACAAGGATTGTGGACGCAGGATCAACTCCACCTGCACATCAACCTGAAAGAAATGCTGGCAGTAAAACTGGCAATCCAAAATTTCAGACCATTCCTCAAAGAGGTTCATTTGATGATAAGGACAGACAACACCACAGTCATGTGGTACATCAACAAGCAGGGAGGCACTCATTCATACCCCCTATGCAGAATGACTTTGGAGCTTTGGAACCTGGCACTCAGCTACAACATCCAGTTACAGGCAATATTTGTACCGGGAAAGGACAATACTCTAGCAGACATATTGAGCAGAACCACATCGGATGCCCACGAATGGATGCTACACCCGGACATCTTCAAGACCATCTCAAAGAAATGGGGAAGACCACAGATAGATCTATTCGCTTCCCCTCTCAATCACCAACTCAAAAAATTCTGCACAAGGACATTCCACCCACTTGCATGGAAAGTGGATTCGCTCTCCTTCAGCTGGAAAGGTCTAACAGCATATGCATTTCCACCTCTTCCCTTGATACACAAGGTATTACTAAAAATCAAGGAGGAACGTCCAAGGATAACCCTGATAGCTCCAAACTGGCTAAGACAACACTGGTACCCATTACTGAGGAGCATGTCTCGGGACAACATGTGGCCAATACCCCTGATGCCTTTGATGTTAACTCAGAACAACTACAGCATCATACATCCAAACCGTATAACGTTGCAACTGACTGCATGGAACATCACATAGCTGCAACTAACCCAGAACTTTCCCAAAGGGTTAAAGACATTATCCTTGAAGCCCACAGACCTTCAACAAGAAGGAACTATGCAGGAAAATGGAAAAGGTTTGTCATTTGGAGCACTGAAAGAGGAAAAGATGTGTCAATTATAGATATGGCTAACATTCTGGAGTATCTGGCAGAGCTTCTACATACAGGCCTGTCCTATTCCTCCATCAAGATACATGCATCAGCTATTTCAGCAGAATACAGCTTTGATCCACCTGTCTTTTCACACCCTTTACTCAGGCAGTTCCTCAGAGGAATCAAGAATGTAAAACCTCCAAGGAAACCACCATTGCCAGCTTGGGATTTGAACTTTGTGCTAGAAAAATTGACACTGCACCTTTTGAACCAGCAGCTACAGCGGACCTACAGCATCTATCGTGGAAAACTGCTTTCCTACTGGCAATAACCTCAGCAAGGAGGGTCTCTGAACTTCAGGCCCTAATGGCAGTACAGCCCTTCCTAATCTTCCACCAAGATAGAGTGTCCATGAGGACTAATCCTACGTTTATGCCTAAGGTGATATCCAGAGTGTCTTTAAACCAGGCAATCCACCTACCTACCTTCTTTCCCAACCCACAAAACAGAGGGGAAAGAATGCTGCATTCCTTGGATGTACATAGACAGTTACGCTACTACCTGGACAGAACAAAAAGTAGCAGAAAAACTGACCAGCTTTTTGTAGCCTATGCAACAGGAAGGGAAGGAAAAGCAATTTCCAAACAGACAATCTCCAAATGGATAGGAAATTGCATACGGTTCTGTTACTCCTTCCATGGAAAACCAATTCCACAGAACATAAGGCCTCATTCTACAAGGGCAACAGCCACTACCACAGCCTTCCTACGAGGTGTGGCAACCAAGGACATTATTGAGGCGGCTACTTGGACCTCCGTGCATACATTTGCCAAGCATTATAACTTACCAATGTACTCCAGATCCCGAGCAGGGTTTGCCACTGCTGTGCTGCAAGGGATCCTAACCACACCATAATCTAAATTTTTCCTCCTCCCTTAGTTGGCTATGGTATTCTACCCAGTTGTTATGACTGCAGATGCATCCATGAAGGACATAGTACAGTTTTGTACCTACCATAAATGTAGATGTCCGAACTGGATAGCATCTGCAGTCAGGATTACCCTCCCTCCTTCCCTCTGTGGTACTCCTAGGGTATTTACCCTCCTAATAGCTAGCTAGTGGGGAGTCTTTTATGGTGTATTTGTTTGTATATATGTACATACATGCTTATTTTCTGAGTTTGCCTTCTATCCTTTTGGAAACATTGGCATTTATCCAAAAATTAGCCTTCCAGGAAGGGCAACTGGCATCTGGGGCAAGAAACACTGAAGAAAATGGCGTCGGCTGATGCCTTTATACCCGGTGACCAGCAGAGATGACGTCGGGTGAAGTGCGACATCAGCCGAAGCCGGACCCGGACTTTGGAATCCGGCCGACTGCAGGGCTGCCTGACGACAGGACAACCCAGTTGTTATGACTGCAGATGCTATCCAGTTCGGACATCTACATTTATGGTAGGTACAAAACTGTACTTTATACTTCATTTTTCTGTAACCTATGGATATACGGATCCGAGCCAGCAAATTTTTTTCTCTAGCATCTGCTCCAAGCTTCTCCCCTTACCCATAATGCCCTACGGTCTCCTATCTTCCCTCAGATCGAGTTTGCTGCAATAAAAAACATAAGCAACTCAGCCCAATGAACCAAACCTGAAAAGACAGGACAAGGTCCGGGGGACGGAGGGAGGGAATTTTGCAGAAAAATGAAGTATAACTACTCAGATGGAACGTTATGGTGAGTACATAACTTCTTTATCTGAAGTAGTTAACTTCATTTTATCTGCAACCTGTGGGACAGAATCCCCAGCTACTCCGATCCTGGGAGGCCCTTATGGAAGGATATTCCTGAGCACCGCAGAGCCGATGCTCTACCCCTCGAAATCAGATCTAATTTGTAATGGGAAATGAAGGTATGTGAATTGGCCCAGGTCGCTGCTGCACAAATATCGGTTATCTTACAGATTAGTACCTCGCGGGCGGTACTGCGCAGCTTTGGGCGTGTCTTCTGTGATTGGCAGTCACGAGTGGGCGTGTCTGCTGTGATTGACATGCTTCGTTGTAACAACAACATTAAGTAAAATAACAGCGCTTTTTGAATAGCGCGATCTTGATATATACATTATGTACAAGCACCCGATAACCGAAAATAGTTGTTTAGTAAAATAAAATAACATCTGCTGGTCACATTTTGGCCGCCTTTCCCCTGGTACATATTGTAACAACAACTGTAGTGACAGCGCAACATTAACTAAAATAACAGCGCTTTTTGAATAGCGCAACCTTGCTAAATACATTAACCAAGTGAAAATAGTAATTTATACACAAGCACCCGATAACCGAAAGTAGTACTTTATGTACAAGCACCGGATAACCGAAAATAGTAACAACAACATTAAGTAAAATAACAGCGCTTTTTGAATAGCACCCGATAACCGAAACTAGTAGCGCTTTATGTATATGCAGACAGCAACATAAGACTTCTGCAACAACTGCAGTAATAGCGCGACCTTAAGTAAAATAACAACACTTCTTACCGAGATAAGAAATATTTAACAACTGCAATAATAAGAACTGCGCTATTAGTACATGTTATAAACCATTAAGAACCATTCCTGCATTAACCATCTATTAAGAACTCTTTTACAACTTGTTTAGTTTACAGCCATTTTATTGACAAATCACACAGCAATTACACTACAGTAACATCACAGCAATATCCCATTTTATTGACACAAATCACAGAGCAATTACACTACAGTAACATCACAGCAATATTCAAGAATGTCCATAACTACGGGCACCCAGCTCTTCCCGGTGTGCCTCCTGGTACTCTCTGATATGATCCAGGAGGCACAGGAACAAGTCATTGCTTTGCCGGCCATACTTTTCACGCCAAATGAATTCATCCAGGTGGCTGTCCACCATATGTCTTAGTGTCCCGTTCATTTGCTTCAGCTGCTTTTTACAACGCGACCACATCCCCTCAACTGCATTAGTGTGTGCACCTGTTGTAGGGTGTGCAAAGTTTTTACTGTGATTCACAGTAAGGTGAGTATATTGCATTGCCGACAGTTGAGAAATTCCCCTATATGCAGCCCATTCGTCGGACACAATCACAGAACCAGGCAACACATGTTTCCTTATGATTGGGAGTAAGGTAGCCGCATCTCGTCGCTCAACAAATGTAAGGAAGCCACATCTAGTTGAACAGTCATAGATACCAAAGACCCAACGGTCCATTTTGCCCAAGACTCGTCCGCGATTATATTTAGCCTTCACAAGGAGGCATTCATCTATTTCTACATTTCCTTCCTGTACATCTCCAGGAGAAGGAAGCACGATGCCGCACCAAGGACGAACGAGACCCACATAGATGGCAGCGTTTCTCCATTGGGACAATTCCGACAGACTGCAGGAATGTAATTGTGGATTTCGGCGAGGAGGTGATGTTGCGCAGTGATGAGTCGTCCATCCTATTCATTTTGCTACGGTGAAAAACCAGCAAAGGTAATGTCGGTGAATTTATAGGTAGTGCAGGACAATGGGACAATTATTATACAATGGGACAATTAATATTATACAATCAGGTGTTAAACTGCATGTGTGAATTTTACACTTGCGCATCATTAATGACAGTATAGGTGTGACAAGTCAGGGTGTTATATATAATATTAAGTAAAATAGCAGACCTTGCATGTAGGCAAAATAGCAAGAGGATCATGCACTGTTGTTAATAACTTATTAGTGCATAAACTACTATTTTCATTTGTTAACTGTAACTGTTTTAAGTGACTGTATTAGCAGTACCGGTACACTTTTTTAACCTACAGTCGCCACGCGTAATATTACAAATCTGTTGTTCTTAATTATTAATGTATTTGTTAACTGTAATATGTGTAGTAGGATGGTGCACTGTTGTTATTATTTATTTATTTATTTATTAAACTTAGGAGTAAAGTAAATAGTAAACAAACCGTTAAAAAGCCGCGTTAAGAGGATGGTGCACTGTTGTTATGAATTATTAATGTATTAAACTTATGAGTTGTGTCGGGTGCTTGTGCATATACTGCTATTTTCATTTGTTAACTGTAATATGTATAGTAGTCGATTTAAGAGGATTTAAGAGGATGGTGCACTGTTATGAATTATTAATGTATTAAACTTATGAGTTGTATCGGGTGCTTGTGCATAAACTTCTATTTTCATTTGTTAACTGTTAACTACTATTTTCGGTTATTTTCGGTTATTGGGTGCTTGTGCCTGACGCGTTCTTCTACCCCAATACTGCAGTGTAAATTTTGGCCCAGGTTCTCTGTACCGGCAGTTTGAGAGCACTAAATCGGTCTTATTTTTTTGCCTTGTATACTTGATCTTGAAAGAAAAGAGACATGTTTTATACATTCTTTCAGTAGTTTTGAAATTCAGTTCTAATGCTAGTTTAGATTTTATTCCAAACTCTGGCTAACTATATCTAGGAGGAGTTTATTTTGTTGCTTCTTGTCATTAAGTCATGCTGAAGGGACCAAATACCCATTTAGAGCTTTAACTGACTCATGCTTGGATCACTTTAGTAAATAGTACTATAATAACCATAGCGTAGATGCATAAACTACTATTTTGTGCATAAATTACTGTTTTCATTTATCTAACAGATTAGTACCTCGCGGGCGGTACTATAATATCTGCTTTTGAGTTGCATAGTAGACGGGGGCGTGACGGGGCGGTATTTGCTACTGCGCATCCTGCGAGGTACTAATCTGTAAGATAACCCAAATATCATCCAAAGGAACCCTAGACCAAAAAGCAGCAGAAGTCACCATGGACCTGGTAGAGTGAGCCTTAACAATACCAGGAGGAGATAAACCTTTTGCTTTGTGGGCATGTGAAATACAGAGAGGGATCCATCTGGCCAAAGAAACTTTAGAAATAGCTTTTCCCATAAATGCTTTGGAAAAGGAAATAAACAATTGGTCAGTCTTGCGGAAAGACTTTGTTCTATGAAGATAAAAACAAAGCTGTCTATGAACATCTAACAAATGGAGTTTGTATTCACCTTTATTTTGGAAGTTAGGAAAGAAAACGGGCAGATTAATGGACTGCAGGATATGAACAAGAAGGTGCACCATGCGCTGTATTGAAAAATCAATGATGAAGGACAGTCTCATATAATAAAAATCCAGTTTAATAGTATACATATTAGAGAGCATGTATATACAAAGATTTGTATGTTCATATAAAAGTACATGAAACATTAAGTGACATAACATTTTGGATAAAAATAGCTGATCAGGGCTAGTCAAAATTAATGGTTAAGGGGTCTAGTGGCTAAAAATGGCTTGAGTGCTATTCTGTCATTCAAGCCAAATTTATGTCCCTGTAACTTTTGACTAGCCCTGATCAGCTATTTTTATCCAAAATGTTATGTCACTTAATGTTTCATGTACTTTTATATGAACATACAAATCTTTGTATATACATGCTCTCTAATATGTATACATATATATATTTTTATATATATATATTTTTTTGAGTATTTTTCGATACCTTTCTTGTGCGAGTCATGTATTTTGCCATTTTAGTCATCTAATGACAAGTTTTTTTTATTTCTTGATTGATTAATTGCTGCCTAAGGATGTGATGTATTTAAAGGGAGGGTCTTTGACTGCATTTTATGTCTGAAGAAGCGTTTGTGATAAACGTGAAAGCGCTAACTCTTTACTGCAGTCGTTTTTGCTATTAAACTGGATTTTTATTATATGAGACTGTCCTTCATCATTGATTTTTCAATACAGCGCATGGTGCACCTTCTTGTTCATATCCTGCATATATATTTTTCTGTTCTGAAGGTGCTCTACCTGGTAGGATCCGTTTATTTCTTCAGATTAATGGACTGGTTTATGTTTGCTTCAGATGCCACTTTGGGTAAGAAGGAAGGATTAGTACAGAGAGAGGACCCTATCCTTGTAGAAGACCAAATATGGAGGCACAGCAGACAGAGCTTGAAGCTCAGAAACCCTCCTAGCAGATGTAATGGCGACTAGGAAAGCGGTCTTCCAGGACAAAAATTTCAAGTCCACCAAAGCTGCAGGTTCGAAAGGAGGAGTCACCGATGCCTGTAAAACAAAAGTAAGGTCCCAAGGAGGCACTGAATCCTTGACAGGTGGATGTAACAGAAAAGTACCTTTTAAGAAAAGCCTTACACAGCCTAGAGGAGGCTAAGGAAATGTTGTCTTCACCAAAGTGAAAACTGGAAATGGCTGCCAATTGTACTTTCACTGTGGAGGAACTAGCTGCTTGCTGAAAGATGCCAGACAGGAAATCCAACACCGCTGGAACAGGGGCTGTAAAGGGATCTAGTTTTCTCTGTGAGGCCCAAATGGAAAAGCGCTTCCATTTACTGCAATAAAGTTTCCTTGTGGATTCTTTGAGAAGCTACCAGAATGGATTTTACTGGGGATGAAAGACCGGGAGTCCTGGCAATTAACTAAACTGGATCAACCAGGCTGTCAGCTTGAGGCTGCCCAGATCGGGCGGATGGGCCCCTGACGGATGGGAAATTAGATCCGGGCAGGGATCCAGATCCCACGGGGAGCTAAGAGATGAGACCAAAGGAATGGGAACCAAACCTGACGAGGCCAAAATGGGACAATAAGGCTCACTTTGCACCGCAGTCGGCAAGCTTTCTGAAGAAACTTCGGAATGAGTGGCAATGGTGGATAAGCATACAGAAGCCTGGGAGGCCAAGCATGGACTAGAGCGTCTCTGGGGACTTCCCCTGGTGAGGGAATCAGAGCGAAGAACTCTCTGCACTTCGCATTGGAAGGAGATGCGAAGAGATCGCAGCAAGGCTGACCCCATGCAAGGAAGATCTCCTCCGCTACTGACGGTTTCAAAGACCACTCGTATGGCATCAGAATGTCCCATTTCAATCTGTCCACTAAAATGTTGGAGCACCCCAGGATGTGCGTTGCTATCAGAAACAGAACGGTGGAGATCGCCCATTCCCAAACTCTCATGGCCTCGCGACATAGGGGGTAGGATCTGGTTCCCCCCTGCTTGTTGATATACCAGACAACCGACATGTTGTCTGACTGAACTGCAATCAATCTGAGAGGGAGGACAGTGTGAAAGGCTTCCAATGCTAAAAGCACTGTCCTCATCTCTCGAACTTTTATGTGCAACTTGGTCTGTGACTGGGACTACGTGCCTTGGACTGTCCTTCCCAAACAGTGTCCCCCCACCTGAGTTGGGAGGCGTCCATGGTCACTGTGGCTTGGACTGGAGATGACGCGAAGGGGGCGTCCTTCTGATATCTCCGGTGAACTTAACCACCAAAGAAGAGACGTCCTGCAGATGTGACTGATCTTGATCAGAAATTCCATGGGCAGGTCTAGCCAAGACCATTGAACAGCCAGAGTCCGTTGAAGAACCCGCTTGTGAAGGCGCGCACAAGGGCGAATCGATATGGCTGAAGCCATGGAGCCCAGAGAACCTTGCTCGCCTTTGGAGACTTGGAGTTCGCTATCTGAGGTGTAGGATCCTGTCTGGAGTTAAGAATACCTTCATCTGCAAAGTGTGTAGCCATGCCCCAATGAAGTCTAGAACTTGTACTGGTTGCATTTGGGATTTCTGAACATTGACTGTAATTCCCAGTAGATCTGCCAACCGAATGAACACAGGTGATGTTTGTTGGGTGCATCAAATAGCCAGTCATCCAGGTATGGAAACACCTGAATACCCTGAAGCCTCAGGTGAGCCGCTACAACTGCCACTATCTTGGTGAACACCCTGGGGGCTGTGGTGAGACCAAAGGGTAGGGCTCTGAATTGAAAATGACTGGCTCCCAGCCGGAAGCGCAGAAACCTCCTGGAGCTTCTGTGTATTTTGATGTGGCAGTAAGCATCCTGGAGGTCTAACGAGCACATCAAGTCGCACTCTCAGAGATAAGGTAGAATGGACTGTAGGGTGACCATCCGGAATTTATGTTTGGCTACAGACAGGTTTAATGTTGACAGGTCTAGAATGGGCCTGAGGTCCCCCCATCTTTTTGGGCACCAGAAAGAACCTTGAGTAGACGCCTGATCCGGACTGATCGGGTGGGACCTGTTAAATGGCTCATTTGAGAAGCAGCTTTGAAACCTCTAGAGTTGCGGCCTCCCTGTGAGTGGGTGGAATATCCGGGAGATGTTTTGGAATATTTGGAGGGGCAACAAATGGGTTAGAGTAACCTCTGGATATTATCTGTAAAACACAGCGATCTGTTGTAATGGATTCCCATGTCTCTGGGTGTAAGGACAATCTTCTCCCGACTGCCTCCAGAGTCGGACAGTTGGGCAACCCCTCAGGGCTGCTGACCGGGTCGATCAGAAAAAGTTTCCCTAGACACAAAATTCCTGGGATCCCCTCTATCTCTGGGTTGGTGTCAATCCTGTCCCCCTCTGCCTCTGGGGGAATAGTTGTCCTGAGAATCCCGGGAAAACTGAGATTTTCAGAACCACATCTTCTTCTGCCCTCTTTGATTCCTAGAGAAGGACAGCTGAGGGTTAGAGAAGCAGATCTTGACGGCAGACAAAGTCTTCCCATCCTTTTCACTCTGGACAAGTGTGTCATGTACTGTCTTCCCAAAAAGAGAAGAACCGTCATAGGAAGCATTGATAAACGACGCCTTGAAAGGGTCTGCGAACTGACACAAACTGAGCCAGGCATGACGCCTCATGGCTATGCTTGTCCCATCTGAATTTGGGTCTGAATGAATCTCCGCATCATCCTGTCCATGTCCGATAAGCTTCGAGTCAACCTCAAAGAGGCCACCGACTTTGATTTGGCTGGTCTGCGCAATGGGGAGGAAGGCCTCTGGTCTGAATGGTCCAACAGCTCTTGTGAGAAACGAGGAGATCGGAGCTGTGGAGAAACAGGCCTCATGGTCTTAGAAGGGGGACTAAGAAAGAGATCCCTGTCTGGGGATCTCTTGCGATGTCTGTCCTTTCTCTTCTCCCTATCCTCTGTACGCCTTTCTTTATCTTTTTCCTTGTCAGCCATGCTGACTGTAGATTTGTCTTTAGTAGACCCATCAGCAGAAGAAGAAGAGGGAGGTTGGGTCCCTGTCTGGGTGGGAGGTACAGCACTAGAGACCGAGGCCGAGGCAGATTACAGCATGGCAGCAGGGAGAAGGTCTTTGGCTACTAATTTGGCCTTCCAATCCCGAAGGGCCCTCGGATTGAAACCAGAACAGATAGCACATTGAGTGGACAAATGTGCCACTCCCAGCAAATCACACACAGAGTATGACCATCAGCCGGGGAGAGCTTATGGCCACACACTACATTTTTTGAAAACAGGCTTTGGCTGATCAGCCATAGTCCTGCACCCAAAAGTAAAAACACTACCTAGCAGAAAAACCACACACAAACACAGGTAGGGGAAGGGCAGGCCTAACAACTACTCCAAATTTGCAAAACCTTTTTTTTTTTACCGATGAACAAGCGTACACTAAACAAGGGGTGGAAGGGAAACTATTCACTCAAACACGCACTAGATACAGTAGTAATAATAATACCACTTACTATCCCTGAGCTCAGAGCAAAGGAGACCACGATGCACACTACTGGTGTGGCAAACGAGATCTGAGGGAATATGGGAGATGGTATGGCATTATGGGTAAGGGGAGGAGCTCAGAGCTTGGAGCAGATGCTAGAGAAAAATATTTGCCGGCTTGGATCCGTTACAGATCCCTATACCCACAGGTTGCAGATAAAATGAAGTTAACTACTTCAGATCAACTATTTATTTCATATTTTCTTTTTACTCATTCTTGTGGGGACAAAATAGCATCACACATTGAAGGGCTGAGCAAACAGGAAGGAAAGAAAGTATTTAATCTCCTCTCTAAAGAAGCAGTATTCCAGAGTGTATTTCTTTTTCTCGTTTTTATTGTGAAGGTGTTGCTGGAAGCTTTGTTTCACTGTTTTGTAGATGTTCTTCATCTCACATTGCTGCAGTCCTTACATATGGGTAGTCCGCTGTCCTCGGTCGGCCCGAATACCAAAGTATTAGGCTGACGTCGGTCATGGGCGCTCAGATCTGACATCAGAGTGTCAGGGTATTAAAGCGCATGACCGACGTCATATCCTCAGTCTTTTTTGCCGCATGGTCCGACGCAGAAGCAGCGTTTGCAAGTGCCGTTCGGCGTTCTGAAATTTTCGTATTCTGAGTTTCAGACCGAAACCAAGTTGGGCTAAGTACCCGCTGGGGAATATTTTGTTTTTCTTGCCTCAGTTAATTCCGGATGTCAGAAAAAGTGAATAATTGTATTTCTTGTGGGAAACAGATACCGCATAGGGATTACCACTCTCTTTGTATTCCTTGTTTGGGACCTGAGCACGACGTAGTCGGGTGTTGCTTTTGTGCTAGGTTTAATAAGCGCACCATTAAACGTAGGTTAGATTGCGCTAGGCTTGTCTTCGGTAAGCGGTGTAATTATAATATGCCGCCGGAGCCTCCGACGCCGCTAGAAGCGCAAAGACAAATCTTTAAAGTCCGGGCAGGATGAGTCATCCGTTCCGGACGCCGGTTCTTTAGAAACTACGGTGGAATCTGTAGATCCGGCCGAGGTTTCAGTTGAGTCTCAGGGGGAGGCTTTAATTTTGCAAGATGTGGCCTCTCAGGAGTCAGGTCAGGCTGAGGGGGCCTCTCAGGTTGCTGTTCTTCCTTCCTTGCCTAAGGTGGTTAGGCCTTCTCCTTCTATCTCTAAGGCTCCTTCCAAAAGCAGGCCTGGTTTGCCTTCCACGGGTGTCAGTCCTAGTTCTGCAGGTTCTGTGCCTAAAAAACACATGCTTAAAATGGCAGAAGATTTAATTTCTTTGATCAGAGGTTCTATGCCCCCTCCTGATAAGAGGCCTAGGGTGGGGCCAGAGGTGGAAAGTTTGGAGCAGGCTTCAGATTACTCAGAGTCTTCGGCTGAAGACATTCAGGATTTTCCTCCTTATTCTGATTCAGACGCAGAGGATTCCACTCCTTCTGCTTCTCCTCCAGAGGATTTTTCTTTTTCAGAAACCCTGCATTCTATGAGGGAGCATTTTAAATGGGAAGGTCAGGATTTCTCAGATTCCCGAAAGAGGCTTAGGGAATTTTTGTTTTTGCCACAACACAGGCCCTTAGCTATACCTCCTGTTTTGGATGTTGTTCAGGACGTTTTCTCCGAGGCTTCCCTTAATCCAGACTCTCTGCCTCCTGCGCCAGTTAAGCCAGACAGGTATTACAGGATACCTGAGGCTCATAAATATCTGTATAAGAGTCCTAGGGCTGACCCAGAAACTATTAGCCAGGGACCTAAGGGTGTCAGGGCTTCTGTTGTAAAGAATCCAGTTCCTATGGATAAAGATGCTAGAGCTTTGGATAGATGGGGTAAGAAAGTGTATACCTCTTCCACTTTAGCAATGAGGGCTTTGAATTGCCAGTTTCATATGTTAAAGTATCAGTATTTTCTCCTTACTCAACTAAAATCTAAAGTGGATGCTTTGGCAGAGGGCATAGAGTGTAAAGAATTACAGGATTTGGTACATGCCTCTGAACAGGTGGGTAAGCATTCTTTGCAGTGTGGTTTCGATGCTTTACAGGCTTCTTCCAGGGTGGCTGCCACTGGTTCAGTTATTCGCAGGCACGCCTGGCTTAAGGATCAGAATTTGTCAGAGCATGTTAAAACTAGAATTTTGGATGCTCCTTTACAGTCTGAAGTTTTGTTTGGTTCTCCTGTGGAGTCTGTATTGAAGAAAATGGAAGACAAGGCTAAGTCTATGCAGACTGTTAAAGATTTCTTGCAGGTGCAGCCTCGTAAGTTTAGCAGGAATTGGCCTACTAAGGGATGGGCTTATCCTTCTTCTGATTCACAGTCTAGGGGTAGATCTAGACGTGGTAGGGGCAGAGCTCAGAGTACTTTCAGGCCTAGAACATGGAGTTCACCTGCACAATCTACAGGTGAGGGCAGGGGCCAGTCCTTTCAGAACAGGCCCAATGACCTGCATTTTCAGCTGCCAGATTCTTCCTGTCTGGCAGCTCCTTTGGGAGGAAAGTTGGCACTCTTCAAGCAAAACTGGCTTTTAGTCACCCAGGACAAATGGGTGTTGGACATTATAGACCGAGGCTACAAGTTTTATTTCCATACATTGCCTCCTTTCAAAGGCATGCCAGACGTTCCTCCTCAGCAAAGGGTAGAGACTCACAAGCAGATTGCTTTACTTCTTCAAATGAGGGCTATACAGCAGGTCCCGCTGTCAGAAGTAGGCCTAGGATTTTATTCTCGCCTGTTTCTAGTACCAAAGAAAGGAAACACTTGGAGGCCGATTTTGGATTTATCTATCCTCAACACATACCTGGACATTCCAAAATTCAAAATGTTGACGTTGCAACAACTTCTACCTCTGTTGGGCAAAGATCACTGGATGGTAACTCTAGATCTCAGAGGCTTTTCTTCATGTTCCTATCAGGCCCAGTTGCAGAAGGTACCTGCGTTTTCGGGCTGGGACTTTACATTATCAGTTCTCTGCATTGCCCTTTGGCTTATCTACTGCGCCCAGGGTGTTCACAAAGGTTCTGGCTCCAGTGATAGCCTTCTTACGGTTAAGAGGAATACAAATTTATCCTTATTTGGACGATTGCCTGATTCTTGCTCAAGACAAGGACGAACTTCTTCATCATCTACAGTATGTGATGGCAGTGTTAAGGTGCCTAGGGTATTCTGTGAACTAAACAAAGTCCAGTCTAGTACCCTCTCAGGAAATGTGCTTTCTGGGTGTGAGACTGAATACAGCTTCCCAGATGGCTTTTTTGACCCCGGACAAGCAAAAGAACCTTACTCTTTACTTCCATCAATTGTCTCTACGGTCCAGGCTGACTGCAAGGACAGTCCTTCAAGCCTTGGGGTTCATGGCATCTTGTATTCTGGTGCTTCCCAATGCCAAACTGCATATGAGGAAGCTACAATGGTATCTCAAAAATGTATGGACACAACACTGCCAAGATCTGGACACTGTCATTCAAATAATACCTTGCATTCAAAAGGAATTTTTGTGGTGGGCTCAGGAATGTCACCTAAACAAGGGACTCTCTGTGACTCGACCAGAGGCGAGTCAGATTGTAACGACAGATGCCTCGGACAAGGCTTGGGGAGCACACCTCAATGGAAAGTGGGTTCAAGACACGTGGCCTGCCAGACTTCAACATTTACATATCAACTTGAAGGAGATGTTAGCAGTCCAATTTGCATTGATGGCTTTCAAGGATTTACTTCACCCAGGGCAAGTGTTGATTCAAACAGACAACACAACTGTCATGTGGTACATCAACAAGCAAGGGGGAGCCCATCCGTACCCTCTTTGCAGGCAAGCAATGATTTTGTGGGAGACTGCTCTCAGTTTACACCTCAATCTTTAGGCAAGGTTTCTACCAGGAGCACAAAACTCCTTAGCAGATGTTTTGAGCAGACAGATAGTGGATCCCCACGAGTGGAAATTGGATCCTCATGTATTTCGAAAATTGACAGTGATATGGGGAACTCCAGACATAGATCTGTTTGCTTCTCCACTAAATTTCCAGTTGCCAAAGTTTTGCACAAAAATGTTTCATCCCACAGCTTGGAAAGTGGATGCTCTATCATTCAGTTGGAGCAATCTTCACGTCTATGCCTTTCCGCCTCTGCCTCTCCTCTCCAAGGTTCTCTTGAAGGTCAGACAAGACAAGCCTTCCATGATTCTAATAGCTCCAGATTGGCCTCGACAGCACTGGTACCCTCTGCTGAGGAGTTTAGTACGGGAGCCTCCATGGCCTTTGCCTTCGATTCCGCACCTTTTTTCACAGGAGGGCAATCATTTCCTCAATGTCAGGATTCAGTCCCTGCATCTAACAGCCTGGCATATTCTGTTCTAGAACCTGGAGGGTCGCAGCTTCCACAACAAGTTTTGAATGTTATTTTGGAGGCCAGAAGGCCTAGTACAAGGAAAGTTTATGCTGATAAATGGAGGAGATTTTTAATTTGGAGCAAAACAAAGGGTTTTGATGTTTCCAGGCCTGATTTAAGTGTTTCTCTTCAATATCTTACAGAATTATTAGACAAGGGTTTGTCTTTCTCCTCTATGAAAGTTCATGCTGCAGCCATTTCTGCTCACTATGACTGTGACCCTCCATTATTCTCTCATCCTTTGTTTAAGCAATTTCTTAGAGGGGCAAAGAACATAAGACCCCCACGTAGAGCTCCTACTCCTGCCTGGGATCTCAATTTTGTGTTGGAAAAACTTACTTTACCTCCTTTTGAACCTGCAGCTACTGCTGAGTTAAAGTTTTTGTCTTGGAAGACTGCTTTTTTGTTGGCCATCACGTCTGCTAGAAGGGTTTCTGAATTACAGGCTCTTATGGCAGTTGAACCCTTCCTAATTTTTCATAAGGATAGGGTATCTCTGCACTAATCCTACTTTTATGCCTAAAGTGGTTTCTAATGTGGCCTTGAACCAATCAATTCATTTGCCTACTTTTTATGCAGATCCCCAAAATAAAGGGGAGAAAATTTTGCACACTTTGGATATTCACAGGCAGTTGTGTTATTATTTGAGCAGGACTAAAGGGTTCAGACAGTCTCAGCAGTTGTTTGTTTCTTTTGCTTTGGGTTCTCAGGGGAAACCTGTTTCAAAACAAACTATTTCTAAGTGGATTGGCTTTTGTATTGCTTTTTGTTATTCTCATCATGGTAAGGAGATTCCGGCTGGAATCAGACCTCACTCCACTAGGGCTACTGCCACTTCTACAGCTTTTTAAGGAGTAGCTACTAAAGATATTTTGGAAGCAGCTACTTGGAGTTCAGTGCATACTTTTCTAAACATTACCACCTTCCTCTTTATTCCAAATCTAGGGCTGGATTTGCCACTGCAATCTTACAGGGCATTTTGGCAGCTCCCAATGCTTTATGATTTTGCCAGCCTCCCTTTACCTCTGCTTTGAGATTCTACCCATATGTAAGGACTGCAGCAATGTGAGATGAAGAACATAGTACAGTTTTGTACCTACCATAAATATAGATGTTCAAGATCCACATTGCTGCAGTCCAATTTACCTCCCTCCTTCCCTCTGTAGTTTGGAATGGTTGTATGGTTTGGGTGGTAGCTGTTATTTGTACATGCCTTTTGGGAAGTATTCTATTTTTTGGCTGTGGCCTTTCTTTTTAGGGCCTTCTGACATCTGGGGCAAGAAAAGACTGAGGATATGACGTCGGTCATGCGCTTTAATACCCTGACGCTCTGATGTCAGATCTGAGCGCCCATGACCGACGTCAGCCTAATACTTTGGTATTCGGGCCGACCGAGGACAGCGGACTACCCATATGTAAGGACTGCAGCAATGTGGATCTTCGAACATCTACATTTATGGTAGGTACAAAACTGTACTTTTTTAGCATGAATTTATGGTCATGAGATTGTGGAGATTGTAAGAATAAGAGACAAGTTAAAGGAGTTATCACTTGAAGTTAAATCTTTATTTAGAGGCATAGCTAGAATACAGTTTTTAGGTATAATAGAACAAACAACTAATACACCTTGAAACTACCTGCTATTGTTCTCTGAAGGCCTGTGTTTTTTATATATATTCTCAGCTAAAGCGTCTTCTGTGTGGAGACATGCGTGAATGGGCGTACCTTCGTAGAAGGTTATACGTCAGGGCTGGCAACTCGGTAAGTAAAAATCTGCTGCCAATCATTAGCGGACAGGAGTTCCGCTGTGGCGACCCCTAACTGGGAAAAGCCGAAAGATAAAACAACATATATATATATGTGTGTGTGTGTGTGTGTATGTATGTATACACACACACACACACACACACACACACACACACACACACACACACACACACACACACACACACACACACATTTAAAATTTATTTTTTTTTATTTGTAAAGGAGGGTTTGGGAAACATGGCTTGAGAATTATTAAGGATTAACCTGCATTAGGTGTATTTGACACACTAAATTGGCCGTAGGTGTGAGTGTGCAGGTGAATGTGTTGTGTAGCAGGGCTAGCCACCCGGCAGTGTAAAGCTTGTCTCTAGATGTTTGTCATTGTTGAAATAATGCCCTGACCCCATGTGTAAAAATGAGAAGAAGGGGTTGAGGATGGAATGATGTAATATAAGAGTGTGTGCCCAGGAGCTGGTAGCATTACTTAATGGTAATTCATGCAGGACATAATCCAATGTATATTGTCCCAGTTTACCTAAGGCATTACATATTCCTGAGGATAGGATACCATTCTTATATTTTCTTTTGAGGTATTGTACTCTCCTAGTATGTATAGAAGTTGGACTGAAGATATTCATCAGTTAGCTAAAGGACTAGGTACAGAACATGTTGCAGCTCCAATCAATACAGAGGCAGATGGGGAAGATTCTGGGAATACAGATTCATCCCTTGTATCTAAAAAATTACTATTAGCAATGTCTTTAAAATTAGGAGGGAGATGGGAAAACATTAAAAGTTCTAAGGAATAAAAAAACTAAGCACTTGATAAAATAGAAATTGGGTAAAGTGATATCAGATAACCGTGACTGTGATATGGTACAAGACAATATCTAGTATCAAAACTATAACAGATAATCATCATCATCATCATCAAAATGTTAGTATTTACACTATACTGTCCAAAGAGAAACAACACATCTGTTAGACATACCTGTAATTGAAATACAGATTGTCAGTGATTCTAAAAGTATTAAGAACAGGAGAAGAAATAACACTTTATCACATAAGGAAAGGGTTCAGGCATGGTAGTACAGAAAAGTAAGAAAAAGCAAAAACTGGTACGAGGGAGAAGAAATTAGAAAGTAGAGCACTGGGAAGAGGACATAGCTTTGACCACACAGTGGAGGTTTACTTTGAAGGCTTCTGAAGTAATTTAGAAGACAAAGAGAACTCCTGTATGCAGGGAATGTGGTGGGGGAGAGTTCAGAAACAAGAAATTCTGGTCTTGGGTGACTACATGTTTCGCCAGGAAACTATTCTGTAAACAAAGAGCAAGTTACGTTATCTTCTGTCTCAGGGCTTAAAACAATTGATTTATCCGATTTTTGTTGAAAAATGAATCTATGGTAAAGTAAAATATAGTGCAGTAATAACTCATGCAGGGGCAAGTATGATTTAGAGAATACTCCAATTAATCATATGAAGGCCTCAATTTTGGCTTCTATTGAAAACCTAGAAACCAAGTCTCATCAGGTATTATTAGTGAATTATTGCCTTCAGCAGTTTGTAATGATTATATGTTTACAAAGACATTTTTGTGTAATAATTGGCTTCACCAGTTATATATATGGCTTACAATTTAGAATTCATCGCAAACTGGGATGAATGCAAGAATGGCATAAGAATGCTCTCCAGGGATCTTTTAAAGGACGGAACACTTTTTGGAAAATTCTCTGAATAAATTATTCCTTTTTTAGATGATCAGCAAGACGTGTGATAGAAATAGAAGACTTAATACTTTGAATGCATATTTTTATAATGTTCATATAGATAATAAACACAATGAGATGAAGCTTATAATTGAAGATGTAAGTTATGATGTGATTAATAACCAAAGCTTGGAACTCCTCCCATTTTGTTGTCCCGAGGTAAAAGTATGATTGTCTGTGGGACACTCTGTAAGATGTGGGGGTATTACTGTACTAATTAAAGATACTATACTATCTGTAATGATATCTAAGGACGTGGAAATGGATATACTAACAGTTGACTTGTTAGATCAGTCAAGACAGTATAAGGATAATAACGTGCTGTTATTGTCCAGATATTGGATAGAGTCAAACACAAGGAATTTCTTGAATTAGAAACAGAATTCAGTAATGGTAAAATAAATCTTCGAGGAGATTTGTAAGACACTAGGCCAGACAATATTACTAACATCAAGTTTAATGAAATGATGATGATCCACAGAATGATCATTTGGTAGATCAGATTTCAAGGAAAAGACAGCTTGTTGGAGTTGATGATTACAGACAATGTGAAACTTATGTGAAGTTATTTAATCTCGCCGTTCATTCTTACACATGGGTCCAGAGCCGATCCATCGGCTCCGAGCTGGCCTCTTTCACATGCTGAAGATCTCAGAGTAGCTCGAGCCGAGGTCCCCTATCCCATGATGCTCTCTGGCCTACCTCAGATCCAGTTTGCCGCTGCAAAATATCGGAGGTAGTTGGAGAGCTCATGCCAGTATTGTGAACATTTTTCTACTTATTGTACCTTATAGCTAAGTTTTTTCCAGTTTTTTGTTTAGACTGCTTTTGTTGGGCTGGTTAGTTTAGCTCAGCTTTTTGTTGTGCTTGATGAGAATTTCGTCCTTTAAGAGCGGCTGCTCTTAGGCCTTTGGCCGTGCTTTAGTTGATTAACAAGTTCCCTATTCCTTATTACCATGTTTATATAGTTAGTTCTTAGAAAGTTAAGGTTTATAGTTAGCTTTTTGCTAGTTTATGGTTATATTTAGCATGTTAGATAGTCTTTTAAAGTTGGAATTTATAGTTAGCTTTGCAGTATTTCTACAGTTGTTATAGTGTTTGCTGTGTGTGTGTGTGTGCGTGCTATTGTTATTAGAGTAACTTAATATTTGTTCTGATTGGTGCATACTGTTGTTTTTCTTGTGAGTATGGCTGATCAAAGAAAAGCAGAAATCAGGCTTTAAAAAGTGCCCAGAATGTGGGCAGAAAATGTCTATCACGGACTCCCATGTCAATTGTGTTTATTGCTTGGGGCCCGTTCACCTCCAGGAGGATTGCTCTGTCTGCTACTCTCTCAGTAGCTGGTTCTGCCAGAACGAAGAAGAAAGCTGGTGGATAGAGGCTTGCTGAAGCCTGATTTTCAAGAGTCCTTGGACAAGGCCGACCAGACTTCCAAGTTGTCGAAGGGGTCGAAGTCCTCCAAAGCTTCCTTGGAGCCCAAGTCATCGGCTTCGAGCCTTGCTTTGAAGGTGCAGTCGCCAGCTTCGCAGTCTCTGGAGCCATGCACCAAGCCAGTGTTTCGGAGCCAGTCAGTCCCCAGTTTTGTAGCCGGTCTCCGAGACCATAAGGTCTCCCATCCTTCAACCGGTGACTTCTTCGGTTCCTTTAACTCGCTCTTCGAGAAACTTCTCCGATGTGAATGTGAGGACCGGGTGGCGCAGAGGCTTCTTGAGAACCAGGAACTGACCAAATTATTATTGGCTTCGACCTAACTTGTTTCAGAGCCTAAGACCATTGCACCTGCTGTGACTACTTCTCCAAGCAGAGCCAGGCCTTCGGAGCCGGGGGAGGGGGATCTGATTGTGGAGCCTTGGGAGCCGAGGCCTGTTCTAGTGCTATCGGGTCCATCAACCCTGACTTCTTTGGTACCATTTGAAGAGTCTGGGAGCCGACACTTTCTGGTCAGCTCCAGGGGGGAGAGTCGAACTGATGTGTCAGTTCCCACCCTTCCTCTCGGAATGTCGGTGCAGATGAGCTTGGCTGCTTCCTCTGGGTCAGAGCCCACCGTCTCGGTGCTGGGGAGGTGGAACCGGCGGCTTCCTCTGGTCGGAGCAGTGGAGCCTTCAATGCTTTGAGGAGGGTTATGTCATCCAAGACACATACGTCATCAGGGCCCTCCTCCTCCTCCCCTAAAGTGCCTCTTTCTACCTCTACATCGCAGGTCCCCATGAAGCGTCGAGACCCAGAGCCTCGGGTAACCCCATTGGATGACCTATGTTCTACTGAGACCTCACCAGAAGCCCCCACTGATGAGGTTCCCAGGAAGAAACTTTGCAAGAGGAGGCATTTGAACTCCCTGCAGGAGTCTCTGACATAAGACACCAACTTAGAGGAGTCAGAAGGGTCCCCACGCTCTCACTCTGAGGATATCGCCTTTACTGATATCCTGGAGGTCCTGAAGCAGAGGTGTGACTGGCAGTCTGTTAGCCCTACTGAGGATGAGTCGGTGCTCCTGAAGGCCTTTGGGTCTCAACCTTCCACCTCCTGGGTGACTCTGCCCTTCGATGAACTAATAGAATTGGTTGCTCGAAGGGCGTTGGAGTCTCCTGATACTATGCAACCTGTCCCTCAGAAGCCCAACTAGTTTATCACGTCCCCGCAAAATAAGATGTTCCTCATTAAGGAAGTGCCAGTTGATGCCATGGCGGTGGAGGTGGCCACCAAGAAAGAGATGTCTGAAACCTCTTCTACTGTCCATCCTCCTAATAGAGATTCCAGGACTATGGACAGGTACGGGAAATGCATCTTTATTTCTGCAACTTTTGCTGTGCGATCGAGCAACTACTTGACTCATTTTACTCTTCTTCAAAGAGATCTCCTAAAAGAGCTCGGAGATGCCCTGCAGGGTAGTACAGGTGGAGGTGTCTCAGAGAAGGGGACAGCCCAGCTTAATACCCTTAATTCCATAGTTAACTCATCCATGCGGCTCATTTCCTATGCAACGATGGATCGAGTCGGGCAGCGGGTTCAGCAGTAGCTGTTAGGAGACATTCCTGGATGTTCTTATGCTCCATTGCAGAAGCCTTCATGTCTTCTTTCATTAACACCCCATTCGATGGATCGTCTCTTTTTGGGCCCAAAGTCAAGGAGACTCTCAATAGGTGCGATCAAGATGGAAAGACTCTATCTGCTGTAGGAGTCTGTTTTTCCACACCTAGTAGACCATACCCCAAAGGGCAGAAAGGTGGAAAAATGTGGTTCCGGAAGTCCAAAAGAGCTTTCCAGAACAAACATAGTGAACCCCCCTCCAGAGGCAGAGGAGGGGGTAATAATGGTAGACGCCGCCCTGGTGGCAGAGAGGGTCCGCAAAACCAGGGCGACAGAGATGTGTTCTTTGATAATCCCTAACAGCGCTCCTGAAAGGAGGCCCGAATGTCCTACTCTGGAGGCAGTCGGGGGTCGCTTGTCTTTGTATCCGGATGCCTGGCTAGGAATTACAAAAGATTCTTGGGTGCAAAGCATTGTTACCAGAGGTTACATCATTCCATTCCTAGAAACCCCACCTGTTCAAAAGAAAATCCCAGACGTTCCACCGAGTCTCTGGGATCAAGCAGCCATAGAAATCCAGAGGCTGCAGGAAAAGAGTCATTCAGCCAGTCCCAGCAGACCAGATAGGATCCAGAACTTACTCCAGTTCCAAAGAAGACCGGGGACTGGAGGCCCATCTTGGACCTCAGCAGACTCAACACATTCGTAAAGAAGAAGCTCCGGATGGTCACGTTTCAGTCGATCCTCCCGTTCCTCAGAATGGGCGATTGGATGTGCTCTATAGATATCAAGGATGCGTTCTATCATATAAAAATGGCCAGAGCATCCAGAGATCACATGTGTTTCCAGCTGGGAGCTAGTCACTACCAATTCTGAGCACTGCCCTTTGGCCTCACAACAGCTCCCAGAGTGTTTATCAAATGCATGGCAGTGGCTACGGTTCACCTGTGGCGTCTAGGATTCTGAGGGTTTCCATATCTGGACGAATGGCTCCTTATCGCCACCTCCAGGCATCAACTAATTCTGTCCAGGGATCACACTCTCAATCTCTGCTCCCAGTTAGGCATAACTATAAATATCAACAAGTCTGCTTTGCCACCATTGCAGTGTATCTCCTTTATCAGAGCAGAATTAGACACCACCACCGCCACAGTAAAATTGCATCTGGACAGAATAGCCACTCTCCGAAACCGGGTATCAGATCTTTTGCAGAGAAAAAAGTACCGGCCTCTCAAATACTGAAACTATTAGGTACCATGCAGCCACGCTCATAGCAGTTCCTCTGGGGCATATGCACATAAGGATTCTTCAGTGGTTACTCTTCACCCAGTGGTCTTACCAACAACTTCCAATGTCATTCTTAATGATTACATACTCCTGCAAGAAGGATCTTCACTGGTGGTTGACCAACCACCCGGTTACAGTAGGTCGACCGTTTGTTTCTCCCCCGCCGTCAGCTACGGTGACCATGGATGCTTCTCTGATAGGGTGTGTGGGGGGGATTTTTCAGGGAAGAACAGCCCAAGGCACCTGGTCGGAAACAGAGTCACAGTTGCACATCAATGTTCTGGAGCTGTGAGCAGTGCTTTTGGCATTGCAGCACTTCCAGGACTCTCTCCCTCTGGGGACGATTGCAATACAGACAAGACAACATGTCTGTGGTCTGGTACATGAACAAGCAAGGGAGAACCAAGTCTTACCCTCTATATTGAGAGGCCTTGTGAATTTGGCAGTGGGCGGTATTCACCAGCCGCTTTCTGATAGCAACGCATATCCCGGGGAAATCCAACGTGATCGTGGACAAACTGAGTAGAGCCATTCTGTTACCGCACGAGTGGTCTCTCAAAGACGAGGTTGCGGAGATGGGACCAGCATTGCTGCGACCTTTTTGCATCCCCTATGAATGCCAAATACAGGAGCTACTTTGCCCTGAATCCTCCCCCAGGGGACAGCCTAAGGGACTCGCTCGTACACGATTGGCCCCCGGGACTCCTATATACTTTCCCACCAACTTCCCTCATTCCAAAATTCTTACAGAAAGCCAAAGCCCTGGGAAGGACTGTAATCTTAATAGCCCCTTTTTGGCCTTGACAGATTTGGTTTCCCTTACTCTATCAGTTGGAGGAACCTTGGATTCTGGTCCCAGTTCTGAATCTGCTGACACATTCGTCAGGGGCCCTCCATCCTTCCCTTCATTCCCTCAGACTGACAGCTTGGCTGCTCCAATTCCCAACCTAGCCAGGTCACATGAATTTTCTTCAGAGGTACAGCATATTCTTGTAGCTTCACATAAAGCTTCCACTAGAAACTTGTATGCCAGCAAATGGAAGCGATTTACCTTTTGGGCCTCCCAGAATAACATTGATCCTTATGTTGCCCCAATTGCTTGTATTCTGGAATTCCTATCTAAGCTTTTTCATGAAGGTGCTGCAGCTGCCACTAGGAGTTCAATTGGCTGCAATTTCAAATTTTCACCTCGGATCTGATGGTTCTAATTTAATGTCTCGCAGATTATGTAGGGACTTCGTAAAGGGTACCATTCATCTTAGGCCACCTGTTAGGCAACCTTTTACTCTCTAGAGTCTAAATTTTGTGCTGTCATGGATTATTCTTTTTCTCTATGAGCCTGCATCATCCTGCCATTTAAAACTCTTCTCTTGGAAAACTATTTTCTTGGTAACCATTACCTCAGCATGTACCGTGTCCTAGCTTCAAGCCCCATCTATCAAACCCCCATATTTGGTGTTTCAACCTGACAGAGTGTCACTGAGGACTAATCCTTCATTCCTTCCAAAGGTGTGTTTCGAGACTAACCTGAATCAAACTCACATGGAACGTTATGGTAAGAACATAACTTCTCTTTAATATAAGTTGGTATATCTCTGGGATGTTCAGATCATAATCAAATAAATTGTAACATAAAGAAAACCGACAGACTTCACAAAGAGGTGTTGATTGCTGTACACAGGGGCTTGCCCCAGCAAAAATTGATTTTCTTAATGTCCTTCAAGGATGCATCTGTAGTCCTTACAAATGGGTTGTCCTGTCGTCAGGCAGCCCTTCGGTCGGCCGGATTCCAAACTCTGGGTCTGGCCTCGGCTGGTGTCGCACTTCACCCGACGTCATAGCCGCAGTTCTTCGGGTATAAAGGCATCAGCCGACGCCATTTTCCTCAGTCTTTCTTGCCGCGTGGCGCCCGAAGCAGAAGCTGTTCGCAAGTGCCGGTCGGTCAGATCCAGAGATTACTACTACCGAATACTACTTCGAAGACTTCTAAAAGCTAAGTACCCGTTGGGGACCCTTTCTTGCCTCAGCCGATGTCAGAAAAAGTGAATAACTGTTTAACTTGTGGGAAACAAATACCTCATAAAGATTTCCACTCTTACTGCTTACCTTGTTTAGGCCCAGACCACGGCGTAGCAGCTTGTTTAGCCTGTGCTTCTTTCAACCGACGGACGCTTAGGCGTCAGTCAGAGTTTGCTGAACAGTTTTTCGCTCAGATTTTGCGTACATCATGCCGCCGGATCCTCCGACTTCACAAGTTGTTAAGAAACGCAAAAAGGACCGACATCGCGGTCCGCGGTTTCGGCCGAAACCGCGGTTAAGCAAACATGAGTGTCTCGGTTTCGGCGAAACCGAGCAAACGGTTCTATCTTCAGCCGAATCCAAGACTACTACCGAGGCCCCTTCTAACCTGGTTGAATCGGCCTCTGAAGTTCAACCTGCTACTGTGGTTTCACAAGAGTTATCTGACACCATCCCTTTGGATGTTTCAACCCTGCGTGGTGCTGCTAGGCCTCCTGCAGCCTTGTCCATAAAGGCCTTTGCCAGGGCTAAAGCAGCCAAAACTTCTAAGTCTGTGCCTGTTAAGCCCCCTCTCACAGGCCCAGTTCCAGTTCCCAAATGCTCACTCTGGCAGAGGATCTCATCTCTTTAATAAGGGGATCCCAATCTCACCCAGACAGGGCCTCTCAACCTCCTCCAGAAAAGAGACCTAGAGTAGAGCCCCCTGAGCCAGTGTCCTCAGATGATTCTTCTGATGATACAGACAATACAGACCATCCAGAGGCTCCTTTTTCTACTTATGAAGACTCCGATGCTGAGGAATCGATTCCTTCTGCCTCTCCACCAGGGGGAATTTTCCTTTGGGGAAACCTTACATGCCATGAGAGAGCAATTCCAATGGCAGGGACAAGATTTCTCAGATTCAAGGAAAAGGCTTAGGACCTTTTTGCATTTACCACAACATAGGCCTTTAGCTATACCTCCAGCTCTTCCTGTTGTAGATGATGCATTTAATGATGCTTGCACTGCTCCTGATACCTTACCTCCAGCCCCTGCTAAGCCCGATAGGTTCTACAGGGTCCCGGACACTCATCACCATTTATACAAGGCTCCTTTTGCAGATCCCGAGACTATCTCCCAGGGGCCTAAGGCAGTAGCTTCGACCTCAGTTAAAAACCCTTTCCCTTCTGAAAGGGAATCCAGGTCCTTAGAGAGATGGGGTAAAAAAGTATACACCTCTGCTACACTCTCAGCTAGGGCATTGAACTGTCAGTTTCATATGATCCAATATCAGGAGTTTATGCTTGATCAGTTAACTAAGAAACTGTCCTCTGATGATTCTTTAGATAAGAAATATGTTCTAGAAATGGTGCATAACATTCAGCAGGTTAGTAACCATTCTTTAAAATGTGGCTATGATGCACTGGAGGCTTCCTTTAGATCAGCCATGACTGGCACAGTTATAAGAAGGCATGCATGGTTGAAAGAACAGGTCTTGCCGGATCATGTTAAAGCAAAACTATTAGATGCTCCTATGGATAAGGTCAGTTTATTTGGTTCTCCTGCTCAACAGGTACTGAAGAAAATGGAAGAGAAGGCAAAATCTGTACAAACAGTGAAAGATTTCTTACAGGTTCAGCCTCCAAGGTTTAGCAGGAACTGGCCTTCCAAAAATTGGTCCTTTCCAGACTCCTCTAAAACTCAGAGAGGCAGGAATAGGCATTCAAGAGGCAGAAATCAATCCAGAGGATGTGCCTACAGGGGACGCCAGTGGCAAGGTAACAACCAACGAGGCGCAGACACAACTACTACCACTGCAACAGGACAATCACAGTGACTTAGCTCTGGCACCGCCTACCAGGGAACAAAAAGCAGCACCCTTAGGCGGAAAGTTAGCCTTATTTTCAAAAAACTGGCACTATATCTCAAGAGACAAGTGGATTTTGCAAACTATAGACCAAGGCTACAGGTTTCATTTCCATACTTTACCAGGAAAAAGAGGAATGCCAAACCTACCACCAAATCAAAAGACAGAAGCTCTAAAACAAATAGCTCAATTAGCAAAGATGAGAGCTGTGGAAAGGGTACCATCTATGGAACAAGGAAAGGGATTTTACTCCAGACTATTCCTGGTACCAAGAAAAGAGAAAAATGGAGGCCTATTCTCGACCTGTCCACTTTTAAACACATTCATCATTGTTCCAAAATTCAAAATGCTGACCCTACAGCAACTTCTTCCCATGCTGGGCAAGGAGTATTGGCTGGTGACTCTAGATCTCAAGGAGGCATACCTGCACGTCCCCATACGACCAAATTGCAGAAGATACCTCAGATTTCTTG